>NC_054829.1:12871687-13181946 GCF_018345385.1 Vulpes lagopus | reverse complement strand
CCACACAGGGGGTCTCAAACATGCATTTAAATCCCTCCTTTATTGCCTTTGGTCACCCAGGATGTTCTCCATGGCCCTCCACTCCATACCATGGCCTTTATTTCCCTCCTTGATTAATACCAATCCATCTTGTGATATCGAGCTTTAAAACCACCTGCTACACAAACTCTTCTCATTTCAACTAGAATGAATCTGCCCTTGTTCTAGGATTCCAAAAGCCCTCTCTTGGTATTCCTTATTCATTTACAATCGGCAACTTAAGTATGAATAGAACTTTGCAGCTTACTGGACACCTCCAAATAACTCATCTTATTTCATTGTAACGCAGTGAGACAAATAAGAAACTGAACAGAGGTTGAGGGCTGGGAGTTAGGTTTGGTGATAAGAATGTGCCAGAGACACTGGACGGTATGAGCACTGGCTGTTATACTATATGTTGGTGAATCAAACTCCAATAAAAAAATATACAAAAAAAAATGTGCCAGAGGCTGCCACTGATATATTTTTCCTTCTTGATATGATAGAATGTGTTAGGTAGGGAACATGACCACTAAGGTAAAACTAGCTTCTCAGACTTCTTTGCAGTCAAGTATCCATAAGACTAAGTTCTACCCAAAAGGATGTGAATGGGATGCGACTAATAGAACTTCACAGGCCAGCCTGAAGGCAAGACTTCCCTTCCCTCATTCTTCCTCTCTGCAGGCTGGGATGTAGACAGAAGGGGAACCAGAGCACCTGATCTGGGCAAGCTAGAGGCCTCGTCTAAGGATGGCAGAGCAGTAAGACAGAAGGAACCTGGGTCCCTCATGATTGTGGAGCCACCACACCAGCCCAAGACTACATCTTAGAAGGTTTTCTTTTTTAAGATTTACTTATTTTAGAGAGAGAGAGAAAGAGAACGCATGCATGTGCACACATGCAAGGTGGGTGAAGGACAGAAGGAGAGGGAGAGAAGGCTCCCTGCTGAGTGAGGAGCCTGACATGGGGCTTGATCCCACAATCCTGATCTGAAATCAAGCGTCAGATGCCTCACCAACCAAGCCACCCAGGCAGCCCCCTCTTGGGACTTGTGAGAGAAAGAAATGACTGTGTATTGTCTACGCTGTGATAATTGCAGCCGATTGTTATAGCAGCTAAAGTGATGTTAGCACATACAAATAACTTGCTGAAGCTCATTGAGTAGTTAACGGTAGAATGAGTATGACTCTGGAACCTGTGCTCTTTTTGCTGGTTGACATTGCACACATTTATCACAGGTCACTTTGGTCCCCAGATGCACACCCTTTATTCCTCTCCCCCACTCTATCTTTGTCTTGTAAGCACCTTGCTCCTTGGTTAAAGGAATATGTCCTTAGTATCTAGAATGTACGAGGCACGGTTTCAGGAGTTGGGGATGCCATGGTGAATAAGATTCTATCCCATTCTTGGGGAGCTTACATTTCAGTAGAAGAAGAAAAGACTACAGACAAATATACAACATGTCAGGTGAGGATCTCAGCAAAGACCATTCCACGCAGAGGGAACAGTAGGAGCAAAAGCTCTGAGGCAGGAATAAAAGTGGTTTTTGAAAAGACAAGAACCTTTAGATACCCTCACAGTGTCCTGCATGTAGCAGGTGCTCAGTGTTGCTGATGATGAAGTGAATTCATTGGACAGGATGAGTCTCTCATGCTTGACACCGAGACCTCCTTCCAGCTGTGCAGCACTTTAGAGCACAGGAGGGTCTGGACTTGCCCAGAATTTTCAGGGGCACCTCCTGTACTGCCCACTGGGTGACCCTCCATCTTTCTTACAATAGCTGCAATGGCCCAAGAAAAAAGTTTCTATTTTCAGTTGGAAAATTTCCAACCTATGTTGAGTCACAGAAACCTGCTCTATCCCATTCAGAGGCCTCTGAGTTTTTTTTTAAACCTCAGCCTAGGGGGATCCCTGGGTGGCGCAGCGGTTTAGCGCCTGCCTTTGGCCCAGGGCGCGATCCTGGAGACCCAGGATCGAATCCCACGTCGGGCTCCTGGTGCATGGAGCCTGCTTCTCCCTCTGCCTACGTCTCTGCCTGTGTGTGTGTGTGTGACTATCATAAGTAAATAAAAATTAAAAAATAAAATAAAATAAAATAAACCTCAGCCTAACTATCCATTATTTCTACAAATATGCTGTGTTACAAACTACCCAAAACTGGGTGGCTTGCTACAGGTGTTTGTTTTCTTGCTTTATTGCTCTGCAGGTTAGCTGTGGCTTTGCTGGGCTTGCCAGAGATTTTTGGGGTTTTGACTCAGGCTAGTTTCAAATCTGCTACTCTACAGTCAAAATCCACAAAGACCCAGAAAGACATGCTATTGGTGAAATCATGTAGCTGGTTGGTATGAGCACCTGCAATAGAACCACTTGTCCTCACTTTCAAATGACCCTTCAACCTAAGAACAAACTGAGAAACACTGAGAAGAGGCACCTCATTAATTTCCATTGTCTTGGGATGAATGGTTAACCAGGACTTATTTCCTTATGACAGGTAGCAGACACACAATAACACAGGCACACTTAAGGCCTCTGGTCATGTCACATCTGCTAACATTTCATCAGACAAGTCTTATGGCCAAGTCCAATGTCAATGGGGCAGCAATACATCCCTCCCCCACAGTGAGAGGAGAGAGGAGTGTGATGCTTGCTTGTCAGGAATCCACTCTATTACAGCATATATACAATTTGGTTCTGCTCAGATTTGGAAATTTAGTCTTTAGCCAGAGATCCCCCCAAATCACATGCTTCTCCCTGGAAACTTTCTCCACTCTCTGGAAGAGAGAGAGAGAGAGAGAAAAAAAAAAAAACCCTTCCCTGGAGGGGCTGGTTGTTATAAGGAGCTATGAAGTGACATTATTCTCCTTTGGTGGGGAGGGGGTATTCCTTTCCATGTCACCAAAATCCCATTCCCACTTTGGAGCCCAAAGCTCAGAGATCCCTTTCAAGGCCATATATAGAAAAACAAGACATTGATGGCAAGTAAGGCCATAGGAAGATGAGAAACAGCTCTTCATCAGCTGCTGAGGGGACCTCATAGGCAAACAAAAAATAATTTTCCAGAATGAACTATAAAGACCAGCTCTACATGATGCTAAATGAAATAAATCAGAGAAAAACAAATACTGTATAATCTCACTTATATTTAGAATCTAAAAGAACCTGAACTCAGAAACAGAGAGTCCAGTAGTGGCTGCTAGGGGCTGGGGGACAGGGGTGGGAGAAATGTGGAAACGTTGGTCAGAGGGGACAAGCTTCCAGTTGTAAGATTAATAAGTTCTGGGGATCTAAGGCATAGCATAGCATGGTGATTAGAGCTAATAATTCTATATTATACACTTAAAAGCTGCTCAGAAAATAGATCTTGAATGTTCTTACCACAAGATTAAATGGTAATTATGTGATGAGATGGATGTGCCGGCTAAGGCTATGGTTGGTTATAACATTGCAATATATAAGTGGGTCAACTTAACACATTGCACATCTTCAATTTATACAACACCATATCTCAGTTAGATCTCAATAGTTGGGGGGGGGGGAGACCATTCCTAAATGGGGCAATTTACAAATGTGGTGCTCCAGAGGTTAACCAACACCTGCCTGATGGTGGCAGGGACTCGAAACTATATTATTTGATATTTGCCATAGGATCTGCTCTGCATCTCTAAGGATTTGGAGATAAATGTGTGGTTACAGCCAAGTAAGTGAGTGAACTGTAGTGAGTGTGAATCACAAAGTCTACAAGGCAGCTTCACTTGTAAATAGGGATAGGGAAGAGTGCTCAGTAACTATCAGGAGGGGGACTGAGGCACTCTCTTGGTATTTGTTTTCTCAGTTTGCTCTTAATTTGAAGGCTCACTTGGGAATGAGGACACCTGTTCTATTTTAAGCTTTCAAACTAACTAGCTGTGTGATCTTACTGAATTCAGGTCTCCTTTCTGGACCTTAGTGGGTTTACATAGTAGCTGTTCCCAGTCTAGGGTCCCCAAGTCCCAGGCAGGTCCCAGAAAAAGGAATCTGCAAGTGCCACTAAAGGGGCTCTCACTCTTGGTTGACTGATCTGGAAGGACTTGCCAGAGGAAAAATTATTGAAGCCGATTTGGGGGAAAAAAATGGAGAAGTTCTCATTTTGAGGGAAAGAGGATGCAAAACAAAGATCATGATCTGAGCACCTGTCAAATGTTAGGCAATGCTAGAGGTTTGATACATGTGATCAGATGTTAGAACAATATTATTCCAGCATGAGTTTTAAGCAATGAGTCCATACAATGGATGTGAAGAATTCAAAGGGAAGTGAGAATGATACCTCCCATGTGCTGACCTATCATGGTACTCTGTTCCTGGACCCCTCCACAGGCAAGATATTTAAATTAAAATGAGGGAAAAGATGAGAGGATTTCTTAGTTGCCTCACTGGCAACTAAGGAGGAGGGATACAAGTATTGCCTTCTGATCCTAAGACCAGGGCTTTGAAATGTTGGAGCCCCAGAGGACTGGGGCCTGGCTCACACCCAATAAATCTTACATGGACCTATGTGTTCACCCCACTCATGGTGAATTCTGATGAAATGCTCTGGTGGGGCTGCAGGACAAGGCTACCATGTTGGATTTGCTACCTCCACAGGAATGGCAGAGCAGGGGTGAGACAGTGCTTCCCCACACCAGAAGGAGCCATGCTAGAGAGTCATCATGATAGCAGAGCACAAAGTCAAGGACAACAGTGGATAAATTTAAAGTTTCACTGTCTTCTGAACAGAAGGCACAGTGGATGGAGCTGCCTGCTGCACATCTGTGGGCTAGGAGGGATCCCTCAGAACACTGATGTACCAGCCTAGCCAAGGGGACTACTGCAGGAGATGGGGTTCAGCAGGACCTCTCAGAAGAGACTAGAAAGGTATCTACCAGTAAGAGCCAGCCTTGACCATCACCAAGCAGAGGGAGCAGAGTCACCCCAAAGGGTACAGGCTGTCTTCTCCCATAGCTCTCTTCCTTCCCCCAGGAAAAGTCCAAACTTCAGTAAAAAGTGGATGAGGAGATAAGCAGCGAGCTGGTGGGGGCAGAATCAAGGGTGATCCCTTTCTCACTGCAGGGGACAGCTTGAGGCACACCTGAGCTAAGTTGAATAACTTAGAGCATTCTAATTCCCAAACTCAGACTCTGAGATTTAACATCCTCATAGCACTTGATTATTCAAAGGTGAGCAGAAAATTCAAGTGACTTGCTAGACTAGGTAGGGCAAGTTACCTCTAGCGAAAAAAGCACAAGCGATGTGGGAGACAAAAGAAAATACAGGTGTGTTTTGTTAGACTGGTCATAATGCTTATTCAACATTCCAGGTGGATGTCCGTTAGCTCATTTGGTCCTCACTTTTTTTTAGGAAAGAGCTTCCCAGAGGTGTTTAGGAGAAACCCCTCTTGGCATGTTAATGGTGTGTTGAGGAACAAACGTCTTCCCCTGAGGAAATGAGCTTGATCATTTAAACAAAATTAAACTGGCTTCTTTATCACAGGACTTCTCAGAAATTTTAATATGCTAATATGCATTTTGGACCTACAAGAGGTAGACTTCATAGCATTTCTCATGTTCATCTCATCACATGCTGTTTTTACTGCATGGGTGGAGATGGTTTGGTGAAGCTTTGAGGAAATGCTGTCCCATAACACAGAATATCATGTCTGTTTGGTAGAAGAATGATGTTTTGGTTGCATCTTTTATTTTCCAAGTGTAGAGACATACATCCAGGTCACTTTAGGAGAGGATGATTTATTAATAGGATAAACATGGAAGTAAGGAAGTAAAAAATCTCAAGCAGAGGGGCAGGCCCCATAGGGACTGGGACAGAATTTGGGAATTGGAAGGTCATTCAAAAGACAATATAGTTCTTTGTCAATAATTTCTTGCATATAACACCAAGAGGAGAGGCAACAAGAAATGGAAAAACTGGACTACATCAAAATTTCAAACTTCTGCCATCAAAAGACACAATGAGCAGAATGAAAAGGCAACCCATGGAATGGGAGAAAATATTTGTAAGTCATATTTGATAAGGGGATACTATCCTGAGTATATAAAGAACTCTCTTAACTCAACAACAACAAAAACTAAACAATTCCATTTTTAAAATAGGCAAAGGACTTGAAAAGACATTTTTCCAAAGAAGATACGCAAAAATCCAATAAGTACATGAATCAGTGCTTTGCCAGGGCTCTGGCTAGGCCAGGATGGTATAGAGAATAGCTAGCTAGGATGTACTATGGCAGAAATGGCTAGTTGCCAGGTAAGATTATTCTTTACCCAATAAATTTTCAAAAAATAGTGCTGGAACAACTGAATATCCACATGCAAAAGAGTTAAGTTGGATCCATACCTCACACCTTATACAAAAATTTACAGAAAATGGATAAGAGACCTAATGTAAGAGTGGAAACTAAAAATCTCTTAAATGAAAACAAAGGCATAATTATTTGTGACCTTGGATTAGACAGTGGTTTCTTCTATATATCAAAAGCACAAGAAACAAGAGGAAAAATACATCACCTGGACTTCATCAAAATTAAAAACTTTTAGGTTCTGAAGGACAACCATCAAGAAAGTGAAGATCCACGAAAAATGGGAGAAAATATTTGCCAAATCATATATCTGATAACAGACTCATTTCTAGAATATACAAAGAACACTTGCAACTCAACAATGAAAAGACAAATGAACCAATTAAAAAATGGGCAAAAGATCCAAACAGACATTACTCCAGAGAAGATAAACAAATGACTAATACGCCAAGACATTCATCAGCATCATTAGGGATGCAAATCAAACAATACCTCCACTAGCATGGCTAGAATAAAAAAGACAGAAAATAACAAGCATTGGCGAGGATGTGGAGGAAATTAGAACCCTCATACACCGCTAGTAGGAATGGAAAATGATGCAGCTCCTTTAGAAAACAGCCTGAAAATGTTAAACAGAGAGTTACCAACAACCCAGCAATTCCGCTCCTAGGTATACACCCAAGAGAAATGAAAATACATCCACATAAACATGTAGATACAAATTTTCATAGCATTATTCATAATATCCCCAAAGTGGAAATAGCCCAAATATCCATGAGTGAATAAACAAGAGAAATGAAAATACATCCACATAAACATGTAGATACAAATTTTCATAGCATTATTCATAATATCCCCAAAGTGGAAATAGCCCAAATATCCATGAGTGAATAAACCAATGTGGTACACCCAGACAACAGAATACTATTGGACAATGAAAAGGAACAAAGTACTGATATATGCTACGACATGGATGAATTTGGAAGAGACCATACTAAGTGGAAGAAGCCAGTCACAAAGGACCTCACATTGCAGGATTCCACTTACATGAAATGTTCAGAATAGGCCCATCTGCAAAAAAAAAAAAAGGATAGTAGATAGGTGGCTGTTCAGGGCTTAAGGGGCTGGAAGAGTGAGATCAATGGGTAACAGTCATTGGGGTTTCCTTTTGGTGAGTCACGGAAATGTTCTAAAACTGATCATGGGGATGGATGCACAACTATGGAACAGTTCGGAAGGCAAGATTGCCTGAAATAAAGAAGCTCCTCCAGAAGTGAAGGGGGAAGATGAGATGGGAG
Source organism: Vulpes lagopus (assembly GCF_018345385.1). Classification (NCBI taxonomy): domain Eukaryota; kingdom Metazoa; phylum Chordata; class Mammalia; order Carnivora; family Canidae; genus Vulpes; species Vulpes lagopus. The sequence goes on along the minus strand of NC_054829.1, from coordinate 13,174,305 downwards.
AGGTGAGCTGGGTGTTCAGTTGAGGAGGTTATACCTTCTTCTGCAGGGAAAAAGCCATGAAATCCACCAGGATGAAAGGAATGCTTGGGGAAGATGGATCTGTACATACACTGTGCGGAGCGGTTAAGGCAAGCTAAATTTGCCCAGTGGGAGAAGAGAGAACAAATACAATAATGAGCTCAGACATTAACTGTTCCAGTTACAGAAATTAAGTCACAAACTGTCCTCAAGCTGACTCTAAGAATGCTCAATGAGGCCAAGAAGAGTAAGATGCATTCATTTACACAAATGCAGAGAGATGTGGGTGTTTTCTTTAAGCAAAATGATCTCTCTCCTCAGCACATCCCCATCGCTGCCTCATGGGAGACAAATGCTTTACCCTCTCTCCTAGAACACACTCATCACATCATAGGTTTCTGGCTGACTCTTTGATGGTCTCAGAAGGAATCCATGTTACAGTCAGAAACTGGCCCATGTACACTGATTATATAAAAGTATAGCTGGGTTTTTCTATTACTGTTCTTTTTTTCAAGGGCTTCAAAACTCATCTTTTTATTTTTTTTAAGATGTTATTTATTTATTCATGAGAGACAAAGAGAGAGGCAGAGACACAGGCAGAGGGAGAAGCAGGCTCCCTGCGGGGAGCCCCATGTGGGACTCGATCCCAGGACCCTGGGATCACGACCTGAGCCAAAGGCAGATGCTCAACCACTGAGCCACCCAGGTGTCCCAAAATCCACCTTTTATTAGGGCATTGGTTTCTTATAACCTTTCTGGAAAGTGGGTGGAGCTAAAGGGTATCCCCATTTCTCAGTGGATACTTAACACATGGTACTTAACCTGATTCTTTGACATGGCCTAGAATAAAATCCAGGTCTCCTGAACCTCTGACTGTAACAATTACACCACAGTACCATTTTCCTAGCCCATAACAATTCAGCTTTGCCCTCAGTGGTGGATACTCAGGTGCCACAGGGCTCCGATTTGGCTTCTGCCTCCTTATCCTCTCTGGGTTGAATCTCCACACCTCCTCTCCCCTGCTTATAAATAAAGTTTGTCCTCTTCCTTGGGCCCTTCTGGAGATTTAAAAGGCCATCATGAAGGATATTAGATTACTGAGTACATTGAATTTATATGATTTATTTTGTTTAAAAAAATTGGGGTGCTCCTGGGGTTGCAAGTGTGAGCTCTGGATCAGACCAGTCTGACAGATCAGCTTGGTGACTCCTCATGCCCAGCTTCCTCACTTACAAAATGGGCATAAAAAGACCACCTATGTCACAATTTGTTGGGAAGATTAAGTGAGCATCAACACATCAAGCTGTTAGCACAGCACCAGATCAAGAGTGGGTTCAATAAATATTAGCTAACAGAGAACACAAAAGCAGTCTTCCAATATTTAAGTGGCTACAGAAGAAGGTGAGTCAAATTTCATGTGCCAGAACTAGGACTAACAAGCAGATTTACCCTTCCAATAAAGCACATTACAACCAACTACTAGAGATGTTTAGCAATGCAATCAGCTGGCCAGAGAGTGAGCTCCCCGTCCCTTGAAGTATTTGTGCTGAGATCCTGAGGATCTCGTGAAGCTGTAGCAGGGACTCTGGTCTCAAATGGGTAAATGGGCCAGGTAAATTCCAAGGATTTTTCTGCCAGAAAGCTTCCTTCCAAAGGCTTTGCCTCCCTCCTCCCAGAAATACACAGACAGAGAAAGGGGGGGAAAATCAAGAAAGGTTCTTTTTGAAGCTTACAAAAGGTCTGAAAAGAGAAAACAGCAAGTTTTCAAGCCTCTGATTAGACATTCTAGAGGAGCCCAAGCCAATGCCAGCCAAACTGTGAGGAAGACCAGGAACAGGAAAGGCAGGCTTGGCAGGGCTGTCAGGTGGACCAGGCCATGGCCAATGGGCCTGCCCCTTCCTCCCCATGTTCATCAGCTCCTGCCCACAGAACCCCGGGCACTGACGTCCTCCAGAAAGGCAAGAATCACTATTGATCAGTGACGTTTCTGTTGACGGGACGCAGAACCCTCTATTCCCCCTCAGCAGCACCAAGCCTCAAGAATGGGGAAATGGAAGCAGTTTCCCACATGTTCAGAACCTTCCCTTCTGACAACTCAGGGAACCTGGTTGTCATAATGGGCTACACCATCAACAAAGAGAGACTATTAAAAAGAAAAGTGGAGACACAGAACCTGCCAGGGTGACTGCATGTGGAATAATTTCAATTCTCATGTCTGTAGGGGACGTTTGTTGCCTTTTTCTGGCTGGCCCCCGGCTCCATCAACTAGTTCGGGTGATTCTGATGAGACTTACCAACCACAGCACCTCCCTTAGCCTCCTGGTCACATGACAGGGTGGGGGAGGCCAATCACAGAACTCTGCTTTCCTGCCACCAGTGCTTGATCCAAGAGGACAGTGCATGGCCTAGGGAGGACCAATCTGAGCCTTCCATGAATGCAAGGGTAATAGGATTCCCAAGAGAGAGATCTGCTCATTCTCTGGAAGAGTGGACCTCTAGGGAAAGACTGGCCCCACTAGGGGGTCATCTTTACCATCCTGTGGGGGGAAGAACTTCCCAGAAGGAAGGCAGTATGGAGGGCTGGAAAAAGCGACATAGCCTTGTCCATACTGTTGAAGCCCTTGAATTCGGCTAGGACTCCAAGCAGGTCAAAGCTCAGACTTAGAAGGTATATGAACAAGACAAAAGGAATTGCATTTCTATCACCTGCAACCAAAGCATATGAATTTCGAGAGGACGCAAATGTTCAGACCGTAGAAGTCTTTTTCATAATGCTGTTGAAAGAGAATGTCAGGTTAACCAAGGGCTGCGGAGACTTTTGGTGAAGGTAAATAATAAACACAGAAAGTTGCCTGGTTTTCTCTCATCATTTTCACTAGTTACCTGGGATCAGAGTGACTGAAAAAAAAAATCAGATTCTAGCCCATGTTGGGTGCAAACTAGGTCTCTGGCATCATCTAAGTGAGCTAATTTTGAAGGCCCAGGCTCTCCTCAATTCTTAAAATAAAAAGCCCCCACACTCCATGTCAATCATGCAGCCAATTAAGAGGCCTCGAAGTGACAAGCCACTGGATTGTCAAGGTAGATTAAAGATACAGGAGAAGTTTCTGATGGTTGGGATAATTAGACTGTCATCTTGCTGCATGGCATGATCCACCTGCCTGGGAGGGAGATGTGCAGGAGCCCAGGATTATTCTGACAGGTGGCCTAGGGAACAGACTCCCCTATAAGTCTCACCTGCTTGGCCCAGAGCAGGACTTGGCAAGCCAGACCAGGGAATGAGTAGGTGGACGGGGGAAGGGGCAGGATCTTCCTGACAACTAAAAATGGACAAGAGGGGGCACCCAGGTGACTTAGTCATTTAAGTGACCAACTCTGGATCTCAGCTCAGGTCCTGATCTCAGGGTCATGACTTCAAGCCCTGCATGGAGCTCCACACTGGGCATGGAGCCTATTTAAAATCAAAAAATTAAAAAATAAAAAAAGGACCAGGTGGACTTTATATCAAACATCTGCTTGCAAACCACAGGCACCAAAAGGCCGTGTCTGAGACAGGATTTATTTGCCCTTTCCTCGGGAAGCTCTAATAGCCAGATTTGAGCCTTTGAATGCATGGATCAACCTTCAGATCTGGTTCCTCCCAGCCAGGTCACAGAAATCCCTGTGAACACTGATGGCTTACCTCACCCCAAGGACCAGGAGAGCCTCAACTCAAAGAAGACTTACAGCTTCCAGAGACCAAACAGCCTTGCAGTCCCAAAATTACATCCAGTTAGGGCCCCTCCCCGCCAATGCTTTGTGGCAGGGAGTCGCAAATCTCGTGCTGCAAAAATCCCAAGTTCACGTGCAGGTGAAGTCCCAAGGGCAAATCTGTAGGGGTTCCTGGGAACGAAGGAAGGTAAAGAAAATGGGATTTGTTCACATGTTCTTAGGGAGATGTGTGGGTGTTCGGAGGAAAGATGGTAATAAGCTGTTTGCAACAGACGTTAGCTTAAGCCACCTTCCCTGGAGTGGGGCTAAGAAGCATCAAGGCTTTGAGCATGCTCTGCTGGGGGAAGGGTTACAGGCCTGGGGCCAGAGGGGAATCACTTTGCCCCTTGAGCAGGGAGCTAAGGTGTATGTGTTGCCCTTTTGCCCCTCACCCCATAGTACTAAGCTTTCCCTCCTGTATCGGCTACTTCTTGTTGTTATAACAAACAAAAGAGCAGAAATCTTTTTCCTTTTACAGTTCTAGAATCAAGAAGTCCAAAATGGTTTTATTGGGTTAAAATCAAGGTATTGGCAGAGCTCCTCCTGGAGCTTCCAGGGGAAATGCTATTTCTATACCCTGTCCAAGTTCTCCAGCTGCTTCCCTTGGTTCACGGCCCCCTCCTCAATCTCCAGAGGCAGCAATGTGGCATTTTTTCTCTCTGCCTCCTTTTGCTTCCGTCACATAATCTCTTTTACCGGTAATCGAATTTCCAGCTCCCTCTTAAAAGGCCAGCGATGACATTGGGTCCACCTGGCTAATTTCCTGTATAATTTCCCCCCTGTTAAAGTTCCTAATTCATCACACCTGTAAAGATGCCTTATTCCATATTATGTAACTTTTTACAGGATCCAGGAATGAGGACCTGATATCTTTAGGGGTCATGATACAGCCCACAACACTTTTTCTAACACTACATGGAAAAATTATGTCACACTGAGGGGAGGCAGGTATTCTCAGAGACTGGTGGTAGGAGTTCAGACTGATGCACAACAGACAATCTGGCAATCTCTATCGGGAGTAAAATATCCTTTCTCTTGCATTCAGCAGTTTCTTCAGCAATTCAGCTTCTAGGAATTCATTACAGAGATAAACCTGAAAATGTACATATAAGGATTTTTTTCCAGCACTGTTTGTAACAGCCTAATTTGTAAAACAAAACAAAACAAAACAACCAAATGACCCCAGCACTGGGGGCTGGTTGGATAAATTAAGGAACATCCATAGGATGGCGTACTGTGCCATTGTAACAGAATGAAGAAAATGAGATAGATCTGGGCACCCAGGTGGCTCAGTCAGTTAAGCATCTGCCTTTGGCTCAGGTCATGATCTCAGGGTCCCAGGATTGAGTCCCATGTCAGGCTCCCTACACAGTGGGAAGTCTGCTTCTGCCTCTCCCTCTCTGCCTCCCCCCACCCTCACTCGTGCTCGTGCTTTCTGTCTCACATAAATAAATAAAATCTGTAAAAAGAAAAGAAAATGAGATCTATGTGAGCTAGTAGGGAAGAACCTTCAAATAAGGGAATAAAATGTGGTATAAGACAGGGCACAGAGTACGTTTCCATTTGTAAAAATAAAAGGGAGGAAGTGTGTGTTTGTATATATCCAGAATGTTCCTGAGGGAGACACAGGACAGGCTGTCCTCACTCGAGAGCTTCTGGGAGGGCGAAGGTATGGGAAGAAGTAGTTTAATTTTTTTTTTTTATCATGGACATTTACTACTTCTGCAATTGAAAAGAAAGCAGTTAATGCAAAGAGAGAGAGTAGAGGACACTGGTTTGAAAGAGTTGACAAATTATTAGCCTGTTCAAGGCACCTACACTTTTGGGTCTTGTCTCCCCAGATCCCCCACCCCTATCACCAAGAACAAGGTACTGCCTCTCTCTTCCCCACACACCCCCACAGTCTCATATTGGCCACTCATGTCTCCTTTCTTCCTCAATGCCCTTATGGGTGTCCTTTGAAGCCAAATTCATTTCACTAGGTTATAAATGGGGATGTGAGGGAAGGTGAAGATGGGGGGTGGACCATAAGTGGTTTCCCCTCTCACAAACCAAGGGGAAAAAGGGGTGGGTAGGAAAAGAATCTCAGCCTAGAGTCTAACATTCCAAGATTCACATCCTGGTTAGGTCTGTGACCTTAAGTAAGTCACCAAGCCACTCTGAGCCTCAGTTCCTCATCTGAAAAATAGGAGTATCACTATAAATTCAGGAATATAATGAGAATCAAGATGAAAAGTGAGAAAGTGGTGCTTTGGAAACTCTACAGCATCCTCCAAGTTCATGCCCTCCTCAGGGATAGTCCTGACCCCACACTCAGACCACCCTGGTAGGTGGATGACCTAGATGTGAGTAGAAGACCCCTCACAGGGTTAATAGTATAGGATCTTGAGAGCTGTGGCTGCTGGGTTACCCAGAATGAGACGCATGGCCTCTGCACTTGGGTTTCTCGCCCATAAAATAGAGAATTCACAAACCATAAAGTAAACAGACAAGGCAGCACATGGTTTAATTAACTTTCCAGTACACCAGGAACCTCTTTAAATTAAAAAAAAAAAAAAAAGTCTACTAGGAACCCATGGCCTCTTGGCTACTGATACTGAATGAACAGAACTGCTCCACCGAAACACAACCAGTCCTCCTCGGCTCACACACTGAAACCACTGCGAAATTGTGTCCCCGGGATCAGAGGGAAAATAAATACAAAAGACAATCACAGTCATGAGGTATGTAAACCAATCTGACTGATGGTCCCAGGGATTGGGTGAGTGAATTGGAGATAAAGCCACAACCACATGGGGCAAACAAGCTCCGCCCCAGGCCCATGGGTAGGTTCAGAGCTTCCCAGGCCTGCTGTCCTTGGATCCCCTGAGCGCAGGTGTGGCTGGGGTGCATGCCTCCCCACGATGATACATTGTACACATCCTGGACCCGATGTCAAAGCAGGAAGAGATGTCTGCCTGGGCTCCATCTCTTAGAAGCTCCCAGAGTCCAGTGTTCATATCCAAATGGCACTCCGCCAAGCTTTTAATAGAATCAACACTGCTCAAGTTTCCTTAGACTAAATTTAAGGTGACGAAATCACTACCCCTGGAGTTGACATTACAGTGATTGCCCTGCCACCAAGGGCTGACCTTGACACTTACTAACGAGATAACCTTGAAGAAATTATTAAACTCTCTAGGACCTAATTTCCTCATCTACAAAATGGGTATATTACCAAGCTTTCTCAATTCCCAGATGACATCTTGCAACATTTCTGAAATCATGTTGCATCTTCTGATGAAAGTATGTATTGAATTTGCTAATGCTTCTTTCATTCCCAAAGTCTCCTGCAACAGCACTGATAACTTTTTTCGACAGCTTCATTAACATTAGCAACTTTATTCACATACCGTACAATTTACCATTTTAAGTTGAGCCGTTTTAGTATATTCACAGAATTATGCAAGCATCACCAAAATCAATCATATCACCCCAAAAAGAACACCTGTACTTTTTAGCTGTCATTTCCTACTCTTTCTGTCTCTACAGATTCGCCTGTTCTGGATATTTCATCTACATGGTGTCCTACAACTGATTTTTTTTTTAAGATTTTATTTATTTATTCATGAGAGACACACAGAGAGAGAGAGAGAAAGAGAGAGAGAGAGAGAGAGAGAAGCAGAGACACAGGCAGAGGGAGAAGCAGGCTCCATGCAGGGAGCCCGATGTGGGACTCAATCCCAGGACTCCAGGAGTAGGCCCCGGCCAAAGGCATGCGCTCAACCGCTGAGCCACCTGGGGATCGCTGATCTAACTTTTTTCCCTCCATATGTGTTCAAAGTTCATCCATGTTGTAGTAGTATGTGTCAGTACTTGACTCCTTTTTTATTGTCCAATAACATTCCCTTATAAGAATATGCTACATTTTATTCATCCACTCAACAGTTGGTTATTTCCACTTTTTGGTTTTTATGTGAGCGGGCATAGCAGTACTCACAATAATATAAAAAATATATATAAATGTAATATAAGATGAATAAAATAAAAAATTCATACTATATGAATAATTGCCACCATGTACATTCATATATAACTTTTTGTGGACACGTGTTTTCATTTCTTTTGGATATACAGCTGGACATGGCATTGCTGGGCTGGGTCATACAATAACTCTATGTTTAGCTTTCTGAGACACTGCCAGATGATTTTTCAAAAAGGCTACACTGTTTTTTTATTTCTGCCAGTCATGTGTGAACATTTTAGTTTCTCTGCATCTTTGCTAACATTTTTTATTTTCTGTGTGTGTGTGTGTGTGTGTGTGTGTGTGTTTTAATTATAGCCAACCATTGGGTGTGAAGTGGTATCTCACTACAGTTTTGATTTGAATTTTCCTGCTGACTAATAGCAGTAAGCATCTTCGCTTATTGGTCAGTTGTAAAACTTCCTTGAAGAAATAAGTAGGCATATCTTTTGCCCATTTTTAAATTGGGTTGTCTTTTTATTATTGAGTTGCTGGAGTTCTTCACATATTCAAGATACAAGTTCCTTACCAGATATATAATTATAAAATATTTTCCCATTCTGTGGATCTTTTCACTTTGTTGATGCTACCCTTGGATTTAAAAAAAAGTTTTTAATTTTGTTGAAGTCTGATTTACTTCTTTTTCTAATTGTCACTTGCATTTTGGTGCCATAGCTAAGAAACCATTCCCTCAATGGGTGACGGGCACTGAGGGGGACACTTGACGGGATGAGCACTGGGTGTTATTCTGTATGTTGGTAAATTGAACACCAATAAAAATTATTTAAAAAAAAAGAAAAAGAAAGAAACCATTCCCTCACCCAAGATCACAATTCATATCAATTTTTTCCCTAAGAGTTTCATAGTTTTAGTTCTTACATTTAGGTCTCCTATTCATTTTGAATTAATTTTTTTATATGATGTGAGATTCAAATCCATTCTTTTGCATTGGGATATCTGGTTGTTCCAACACCATTTGTTAAAAACAAAAAACAACCAAAAATCCCCTACTCTTTTCCCATTGAATTATTTTGGGACTATGTTTGAAAATCAACTGACCATACATATGAGCATTTATTTGTAGCTCCTCAATCCTGTTTCATTGCTCTTTATGTCTGTCCTCATGCCAGTACCACACTGTCTTGATAATCACTGCTTTGTAATAAATTTTAAAATCAGGAAATATGAGTCCTCCAGCTTTGTTCTTCTTTTTCAAGATTGTTTTGGCTATTCTAGGTTCCTTGTTTTTCCATATGAATTTTAGGATCAGCTTCTTGAAATCCACAAAAATGGCCACAGATTGTGATAGTGATTGTTTTGAATTTGTAGATAATATAAGGACTATTTCCACCTTAATAGTATTAAGTTTTCCCATCCATGAGCATGGGATGTCTTTCCATTTATTAAATCTTCTTTAATTTCTATCAATAATGTTCTTTAATTTTACTTTGAGAGTATAAATTTTGCACTTCTTATGTGAAACTTATTCCAAAGTATTTATTACTTTTATGCCATTGTAAATGTAGTGATTACCTTAATTTCACGTTTATTTATTTTTTTAAAGATATTATTTATTCATTCATGAGAGATACACACACAGAGAGAGAAAGAGAGGCAGAAACACAGAGGGATAAGCAAGCTCTTTGCAGGGAGCCCTACGTGGGACTCGATCCCCGGTCTCCAGGATCACACCCTGGGCTGAAGGCGGCACTAAACCGCTGAGCCACCTGGGCTGCCCTTAATTTCACTTTTAGATTGTTCATTGCTAGTATATATAAATACAGTTGATTTTTGTATATTGATCTTATACTCTACAACTCTGCTGAATTTCTTAGTTCTAATAGTTTTTTAGTGGATTCCTTAGGATTTTCTGTATGCAAGATGAAAGTGTTCCTTTGCTATCTGGATACATTTATTTCTTTTTCTTACCTAATTGCCCTCATTAGAACCTCCAGCACAATGTTGAATAGAAGTGGCAGGAGGAGACATCCTTCTCTTGTTCTTGATCTTAAGGGGAAAGCAATCAGCCTTTCACCATTATGTATGATGTTAGCTGTGGGTCTTTTATGGATGTCCTTTTCAGATTGAGGACTTTCCTTTTTATACCTAGTAGTTTGGAGGTTGGTTGGTTAGTTTCTTTTCTTTTTATTTTTTTAGCACTTTTTCATGAAAGGGTGTTGGATTTTGTCAATGCTTTTTCTATAGACATAATGACATAGTTTCCTAGTGCTCTCTCCAGTGTTTTGCTTGGGGATAGGTGTTTGGGCCACTTAATAACTTCAGCACAAGGTCCAAGCAAGGAATATCTAAGTTCTCCTTAATTACTGACCACCATCTGAGAGGAGATGAGAAACTCTTTCTCATTATACCTTTAACTCTGGGTGGTCCTCCACTTGGGCCCTACTTGAACTGTCTTCTGGTGGTTGGAATGAGAGTTAAAGGCTCCTGTCACTGGATGATTGGGGCCTGGAAGATCAAGATTGAGTTTCATAAAATCAGATCAGATCCTTCCTTTGCCCTTTGGAAGAAGAGATGGGGTTAGAAATGGAAATTGCTTTTTCTCCCCGTCTTGGCCAATCTCTTATTTTACTCATGGGCCTTTGAACCTGGGTATAAGACATACTCTCACTGTTTTGTATGTTTTTCATAGGACTTTCTTTTGTCCCTGCAGTCAGGCAGTAAGCTCTTTGAGGATGGAGACCAAACCTTTTCATTTCCCTTGAAGCTTTCACAGAACCAGGTAAAATATCTGTCACACAGCACAGAACTTGATATACACTAAGAATCTCCACCTTTCAGCAAAATTTTCAGATGTGAGGCTTGACCTATCCACCACCTAGTGTACAGTGGATGCTGAGCAGATGGATCCTCAGAAAAGAAACTGAGACACAGAGCCCTGGGGTCACCTGAGTCACTGCTTTCAGCTGTCCTCATGTGGCTTTACAGCTTCCTATGCACAACATCACAGGAAGGTTTAAATGAGTGAATTGAATGGGGTGTCAAAAGAAAAGAAAGAGAGCCGTGCCAACATTCTTTTAAAACTTCCCACGAAAAGCAAGTCTGATAAAAGAGACTTGGTCAGTATCTAATGGCACAATGCAGATCAGTCCACACAGTATTGCCTGTCACTCCTAAAAAGAGAGATTGACAAAGCATGGGATGATGGTATCATTAAATGGCACTGCTACACCTGCCCCCCAGGATATGACAAATGCCACCCCAGGCTTGGAGGAGCCACATTGCTGGGAATCTTCTCACCGGGTTATGATAACATGGCAAACTTTTGAACTAAGACCTCTTATTCTCTCCTCAAAACCTTCCCGACAAATTTTGATTTGGGCCCTCACTGACATAGAAACCAGGACACACTGCTCACTGAAAAGAGAAAAGCAATGGTTCATTTTATTTTGTGAAAATTAAATCCATGTATATGACTTGGCCCAGTTCCTGGTGTGTGTCAAATGCCCAATGCACCGTCATTCTGGTTCTACTGGTATTGCTCTTCCAGGGCTTTCTGGGTATCTATCTTTGACTCCCAGTTCTCCAGTCAGGCAGTCCTTCAACTTTCTTTGGTAAAGATGAGAAGGGTTTCTGGTTTTTGTTCTAGGGAGATAGTTGAGATGTCTGTGAGCCATTTTGCATAAGGTGTGCCTTGTGCAGACAGGTAAAATGAGTTACCAGAGTAACTGCTCTGATGGAGGAATTGGCCACAGGAGGGCTTCACAAATGTGGTGACATCTCAGTGCATCTGGAAGAATGAAGAGCTCATCCGGTAGACCAGAAGAGAAACTCTGAGAATCTGGTTCTTTATATGTAACTTCAGAAGTAAAAGAATTGCTTTCTCACAAGAGGCAGGAGGGTCCAATGGCCAAGGGTGTGGACTCTGAACGGGGCCTGGGGTTGACTCTTGCTCTGCCACCAAGGTTTTGGGAAAATAACAATCACAACCACCACCACCATGAGAGCAACTAATATTTAAGCCAAAATCTTTTTTTTTATCTGAAAAAAAAAGAAAGACAATAACAGACCTACTTAAAAAAAGAAAACATATGTGAGGCACTTAACATGATGCTTGGCTCATATAAGTAATGTTAGTAAATGGTAGGCTATTATAACTGTCGCCGGTTGGCTGGTGAGGATTGAATGAGACATAGGGTGTGAGAATGATTACTGAAACTAAATCTCTGAGATCAATATTCCAGACAGAAGGACTATCTCATGTAAAGTTGGGGAAACCAAAGGAGCCTTTAATTGTTATTTAAAGGAAGAGTCCTTAAGCGTGGTCAGGATAAAGAATGCATGGTGGGAAGAGGGGGTGGTATTTGACTTGATCTGTCAATCAAAATCCAAAGGTCTGGCTTTAATCAATCAGTTTTGTGATCCAACAGAAAAATCACAGAAAACCACAAGGGGACAAAATTACCACGACCACAATTCAGTTTGAGTTGAGAGTTTTAAAACTTTTTAAAAATAATGGAATATTCACATGACTATTAATGACATAACATCAATACATGACACATATACAAAATATAAAGATAAATTTAAAAGAACAATACCCATATACCTCCACACCCAGATTTAACAGATGTCAGTATTGTAGTATTTACTTTAGATCTTCAGTTGTGGGTTTTGTTTTGTTTTAAGAAATGAAATGTTATGGGTACTACTAAAGCTTCATCACAGTCACTCAGTTATGTGTATTTTTTCCCTGTATGTTTTCACTTTTACCACATGTACAGAAGATAAACAACATATAACATTGTTCTCAGTGTTCTTAGCATTTTACATATGTAATACCATACTGTATCATTTTCCAAACTTGCATGTTTCCCTTGACATTGTTTTCAAGATGGCCCCATTTCGGTAGATGTAGATACGGTTAATTCATTTTAACTGCTCTACAGGATTCCCTTTCAGTTTTATACTTGGGCCCAGCAATGTGGTGTCTAGATTGTCTCCCTAGGGAAACCTTCAGGTGTGTGCAGAAGACAATAGGCCTAAGGAAGTTCACTGCAGACTGTTCATCCTAGTGGAAAAGTGTGAAGAAATAATCCCAATCATCTATTGTGGTGTAACAAACCTCCTCAATGTCGTGATTTAAAACAACAATGATCACTTACTCTGGTCTTGAATCTTCCATTTGGGCAGAGCTTGGCAGGAAAAGCTCATCTTTGCTTCATATGGCATCAGCTGGGGCTGAGGTGGGGGTACGGGAAATATCTAAAGATTCAGTCCTTTGCTGACATATCTGAGGACTGGTGCTGGCTGTCTGGCAAACTGGGACGTCAGGTGGATGCTGTCAGCCAGAGTTCCTACACGTGGCCTCTCCAAGTGGCTGATTGGCTTCCCCACAGCATGGCAGGTGAGTTCCGGGAACAAGTGTCCCAAGAGAGCAAGGTGGACATGCATGGCATTTTTACCATACAGCCTCTGAAATCCTATACCATGGCTTGTGCCACCATTAAGTGCAGCCCACATAAGTTCAAGAGTGTCATGGGTACATTTTTAAGAGCAGGTGGGATGGGATGTCTTGTGGTGACCACTTTTGGAAAATACAATTTGCGCCAAACCCAACTCTCCATAGACCGGGACACTAGTTTATTTGCTGTTGTTTTAAAAGCTACAAAAGTGATGTAGACATCACTATAACTCAGTGAAGAATAAAAAGAATGAAGTATTGTGGGGGGTGTATAATAGGGACTTTGCATTGGTCTCTATGTAGGATGAAAAGATATTGCTGCCAGACACAGAGAACATCTTGCTCCCCTAGAGAGCTCTTAGGAACAGGCATGAGGGAAAATTCATTGTTAAGGTGGTTTTCTTTTTTCCCCTCATGAATGGTGTGAACAAAATCTCCTGCTTCTAAAAACTGAGGACTCTGACAGAACAGTTGCAAAACCTGTATTTCCTGGAAGGCACATCTCTGTGATCTCTGGCTCCAGAGAACCCCGAAGAGAAACTCTGAATATCTTCTCCACAGCAGCACAGCGGTGGGAGAGGCTTCGAGAGCTAGGAGCCTTGGTGTCGAATCCCGACTCCGCTAGCTTCTCTGTGCGACCCAAGGCAAGACATTGACCTTCTCTGTCCCTCAGCTCCCTTCCATGGACTAGTGAGGTGAATAATGCCACTTAACAATGGCTTTGCAAACCCTGCGATGGTTAACTCGGCGATTCTGCTTTAGATCTGACAAGTGTTTTAAAAAGCATGAGCGCTGGCCCCAAATTCAGATTTAAACATCATCACTATCCCCAAGAGTAACGCCCAGAATCCCCCCAGCAGGCCAGATGATTAACCTGGGGTTCTCACCTCAAGGTTCTTCTCTGACTTCATTCATTCACGTGTGAGCTTCGAAATAGTCAAGACACGGGTGAGTGTGTTCCCATTTCACAGACCAGGAAGCTGCGGACCGGCTCCCCAGGGGGCGTGGTGACGAAGGGAGAGGCTGACCCTTCGGATAGGAGTTTTCTTCCCAAATCCCCAAGTTTCCCGGATCCAGCTCAATAATGCGCTCCTCTTACGCCCCCCTCCAAGGCTGGGGGCAGGGAAGCAAGAGGGCAAATGACCTAGCTCTACATTGTCACACGCCCACAAGGTTCCTTTCCAAGGGGTATCTGGCACCAAGGTGGACCCAGGGTGAACCTTCAGGGAATAGGAACTTGGGGGCCCCTGGGTGGCTCAGTGGTTGAGCGTCTACCTTGGCTCAGGTCGTGATCCCAGGGTCCTGGGATCCAGTCCCACATTGGGCTCCCCGCAGGAAGCCTGCTTCTCCCTCTGCCTGTGTCTCTGCCTCTCTCTGTGTCTCATGAATAAATAAAATCTTAAAAAAAAATTTTTTTTAAAGGAACTTAAAGTGGGGGTGGGGGCGAGCCGGAGCATCTTCCTCTTCCACCTGCCCGAGCTCGCAGGCAGGGCGGGAGACCTCCCGGGTCTGGAGGGTCTGAGCTGGGCGGAGCCATCCGCCCCCCCAATCTGACAGGGGGACCAGGTGCCCCCGGAACCTGGGGGGCCCTTGTTGCCCAGCGGCTCGGGCCACCAGGTAGAGAGTGGACGGGGCAGGGGCCCGGCTGCCCTCCACCTGTAACCCTGTCCAGGTGGGCACCCTCCCCGGGGGGCCTGCCCGGATACCTCCTTCCCCTGCAGGATCCCAAAGTAAACCCAGAACCTGACCCGCGACAGGCGATCCGCTCGCCAGGGAGGACGCCCAGAAAACGTGAGGCTGGGCCGAGGGACCCTCGAACCCGGGACCCCGTTGACAAGGCCGGTGAGGTCTGGAGCCGCCGGCCCCAGGCTCCCCCCGGCACGCCGCCCCTGCGGCGGCCACTCTGCCCTGGGGGGTGGGAGGATGTGCAGGGGGCGGGGACGGGGTGGCTCTGGACCAGGCTGGTGGCGGGATGCTCGGCGGCGCGGCCTGGGGCGCAGGTGCGGCGGCGGCGCTCTCACGTGCGGCCACACGGTGGCGCCGCTGCACCGCCCGCTCCCGAGGTAGAGGCGGGGGGGGGGGGGGGGTGCTCGCCCCACCGCGGAGGCTGCTCCCGCTCCTCCCTCCCGCTCCTCCCTGCGGGCTGCTCCGGAGCCCTCGTGTGCAAGGGGTAGGAGGCAATTGCGCGCCTCCTGGGCACGCTCACGGACCCTGACCCCCGGCCTGAGCTCCTGGAAGGTCTCCTAGGTGAAAGTGCCTTCCTTTGCAAACAGAGAAAGTGGAGCGCAAAGCAGTGGGACTCCTGGCTTTGGTCTGAGCTGAGAAGTCCGGGCGCAGGGCCCTCCTGTCCTGAAAAGAAAGGGGGTGCGCATGGCTTGAGGGCCAAGGAAGGGCGCCCGGGAGATGGGTTCCCGGGGCCTGGCCTGGCGACGGCGCCTCCACCCCGGAGGTCCAGGTGCACCTGTTGTAGCTCAGTGTTGTCCCAAGCCCGCTGTTGTTCAGAAGTGGGATTCGGCCCCAGGGCTGTGACTGTGGTGCGTGAACTTCCTGCCACCGAGCCCTGCCGCCTGCATCCGTGGCTTTCAAACACCGTCTTGGTTTTTGAGAATGACCTACACCCTACACACGGCTCCCTAACTACACACGACGCTCATCCTCAGGGCGATACGCTCTGTCTTCTTTTTCTTTTTTATTCTATATCTTTTCTACTTTTCTTTCAACGCTGGGTATGACCTGCTAAAATAATATCACTACCCACTCGTGGGTCCTTAGTTACAGTTTGAAAATCACTGTCATAGGCTCTGGCTGGGCTCTCCCAGCTATGAAAACCTATAGAAAGCTGTTTAGGTGGGAGGCCAAAGTCAAGACCAAGTTCTTGGAGGAGGATGCTTGGCCAAGAATCCCCTACAGGTGTTGTTAAAGGCTGAATCCTGACTCAGCATTTCTAACAAGCTCCCAGGAGGTACTGAGTGCCCAGCACACGAGTGGCCAGGTCTCCTCCACTACCTCGCCATCAGTATGTTGCCGTGAAAGGAATTCTGACACCGCATTGTGTCCTACCTACAAACACTGATTAATAAGTAGGCACAAAAACTAGATTAGACCTGCTGTAGGGAAGTGCCAATTCTCTGTCCTTTTAACAAGAACCTTAAGGAAGGGTTCTGTGGCAGAGTGGTAAAATGCCACTGTCCCCTTCTTTCACGGTGCTTGGATTGAAGATAGGCAGAGACCAGAGACCTCACTTCCTAGTCTTTCATCCTGGGTGGATCTGTGAGCAAGTCTGAGCCAACTGGAAGGGAGCAGAGGGGACATATGCAACGCTCAAGTGAATCTCCTGGGAGATGACCCAACTTACCCAACTTAAAAGGCAACTAATGAAAAAAAAAAAAAAAGGCAACTAATGCTCATACTCCAGGGTATCCCTGGGTAGCAGTTTAGCATCTGCCTTTGGCCCAGGGCATGATCCTGGAGTCCTGGGATTGAATCCCGCATCAGGCTCCCTACATGGGGCCTGCTTCTCCCTCTGCCTGTGTCTCTGCCTCTCTCTCTTTCTCTCTCTCTCTGTCTGTCTCTCATGACTAAATAAATAAAATCTTAAAAAAAAAAAAAGACCCATACTCCAAGTTTAGAGTCAAGCTGTGTGCACCTGGGCTACCTTTGTTTCCCTTCCCACAAGTAGGAAGATGGAGATCCCATAACTCAGCTCTGACCCTGGAAGGCAATGCCTTATGGGCTGTTAGAGCACCAAGATGTTAGAGCCTAGATCTCTGAATCACTACCTGGAGCAGATCTGTCTCATCAGCCTGGATCTCTCACCTAGAGATGGTTATTAGAGAGACTAATCAACTGCTTTAAGCCACTCTATTTGGGGGGGAGGGGGTGGAGAGCTCTTTGTAACAACAGCATACCCTAACTAACGTAGGTTCATCTGAGGCACATGCAGTAAAATCCTTCTGGCAGAACCAACTGACTTTTCCAACAAACTGGGTGACAGAGTCCTCTGTATATGTGTGTGGATGGGGAGGTGGAACAGAAGAGGAAGGACAGAACCAAAGTTCCAGACCCGAAGCTTTAGATTCGTGTGCTACTTTCTTGTACACGTGGAGAGATGCCTATGTATCTTTCTCGCTATCCACATGCCATTAACGTGGCTCATTTAGCCAACAAAAAACATCCAATTGTTCTTTTTTCTTTTTAAAAAATATTTTTAATTATTTATTCTTTTGAGACACAGGCAGAGGGAGAAGCAGGCTCCACCCAGGGAGCCCGATGTGGGACCCGATCCCCGGACCTCAGATCATGACCTGAGCCAAAGACAGATGCTCCACTGAGCCAGGTCCCCCTCTAATCATTCTTAATTAAACTCTCTGGGGGAAGTATTAGAAAGCAATATTTGAAACTTGGGATCTTTCACATATTTACTAATTAGCCCTCTTCCACCTCTTTCACCACTTAAAGTTAACTTACATACACATATTCCTCCTCTGTCCAGCCTGAGGGGTTTCCAAGGAAACATAGACAGAATTTAACCTTGTAAATTCTCCTTCGGAGTATGGTTACAGCCCACGTGGCTATTCACCCCTCTCTCATCATTGCGTTTCTTACAGTAAAGAAATCTGGCTCAAGCCCTGTTTCAACATCTTCCCGCACCCAATACCCACAGTAGTCCTCTGGGGAGGAACAACCTTCATCCTTATCACCCCACTCTATTTCTTGCTTGTCCCAACCCTCTTGGGTCCTCTCTGAGCCTCATGAGTTGTCCCTTCTCTCTGACCCACATCAACACAGAGATCACTTTTGCTGAGGATTGGTGGGGGACGGGGTTGGGGTGGGGTTACCCTGAAGTGTGGTGCTCCTGTGCACTTAAAATTTGATATTGGACACCCTCTTTGCTTTAGAATATTCCTCACTTCTGGGCCTCCCCCAGCCTCCCTCTTTGGCCTCCTCACTATCTTCTCTCTGCCTCGGCCTCCTTATATCTTATGGTTTTTCTCTGTCCACCATTCTCCCACTGTTCCTGGGCCACTTATTCAGAAAAAAAGCAAATGCTCTCAATTTGTTGAACTTCTGGTTTATCTTTTCATATCCCCTGTCCCAGAGGGAGTTTTGTTTAATACAAATAAACACACAAACACACATATAAATCCACAAAACAGATCTCTTCCGGCCTGGCCAGCTCACAAAAACAAAACCAAACCAAAAAAACCACTTCTTCCCTCTCCCAAAGACATGTAAACCTGATCAAGGTATGCCTTTGCTTAAAGAGCTCTTTTGTAGCTCTTGGTGAGCCTGTGCTCATCTCCATGGGTATGGCTACGGAGCCCTTTGTGGCTGGGTCCTGTCCCCTCCAATTCAGCCTTGAACCTTACTGCTTGGCACAGTCCCCCCTGAGCCACTGCTGCCCAGCCACTTAGTGTTCTATGTATAGACACAGCCCAGCGATCTTGCCTTTGCTCACTTGCTCTTTTGTACCCCTTACTACCTATGCCCGGACTGCCTCTCCCTGACCCCTGGCTGGTGGCTCCTGCCTCACCTCCACTGGGAAGTCCTCCTTGACTTCTCAGGCTGGGGAAAGGGATTCTTTCCGCTAGTAACTGTGTCTGGACTGCCAGTCCTAACACTACTAAATGCACCTCGGGAATGGTAGCCCTACTTGTCACTCTCCCCCTATTTGAACTCCTTAAGGGCAGGAGTACATGCGGCACAGCATCCTCAAGATGAGTACGTAGGTGCCCTTCAATGACCACTTGTTGAATAACTGAATGAACGTGTGAGGCCTGCTGCTTACCTGGCAAGGTAAAATCTGACTAAAGGACTGTCTGGAAGGGGTAGGAAAAGGAAAAGGAGGCCTTAGGAAGCAGCATGCAGTGGGAGGGCTATAAAGGAAGAGGGGCATTCTGGGCAGCAGGTCCAGGGTCACCCGAGATACTCATTGGCTCTCAGCCTTTAGTTTTCTTCAACACTAGTGGGCGGGACCTTTGTTCTCTTCTTTCTCCTTCTCTGGGACAGAGCCAGGTGTTCCCCACCACACACCCCTCCGACTCTCAGCACTGAGAGCTGACTATGCCTCTCTTCCATGGAATGGGCGCTGCAGGTGGGTTTCCCAGAAGGGGGCCCCTGATGACCTAAGTGACCATGGACGGGGGTGTCCTAAGCAGAGGATGCAGGGGATTCCAGGGTCGTCGAACATCTATGTAGAGATATTAGTCTCCTGGCCCCTCTTTCCAACCCACCCACCTCAAGGAAATTCTGCCCTTTCTTAAGGAACCCTTCAGCAGAAGGGTTCAAAGCACTGTAGTGATGGAGAGCCAAGCCATCCCATCTCTCATCTCAAGCCATCATGGCTTGAGCCATCTCAAGCCATCTCTTTAAAGAGAGTCCTTCAAAAGGGGTCCCACACTGGTACCTAAATGTTCTGGCCTGGGGGTGACTCACTTCACTTCTGATCATAACTCACCAGCTAGAGTTGGTCATGTGGCCTTGCCCAACCACATAGGGGCCAGGAAATACAACCCTCCCTGAAGATGGGAACTAGAAATCCTTTAGTGGTGCACTAAAGACCACCAGAGGGGATGAGGAAAGGAGAGTCAAAATAGAGAGCAAAAAGGGGAAATGGAGGTTTTCAGAGAAGCTGGCAAATCTGATTGTCTCAGAGGGCCTGCCATTCCCTAGAAATTATCCCTGGTAAATCCAGCCAGCTTTGACTTCTTGTTCCCATCCACCTTTCACTGTGGCATTTAATCACATTTAACTCGATCCCATACTTTTGGGATCATTCTGTTTTGATACAGCTTCTTCTCCCTGATGGCAAACTCCCCAAGTTCAGAATCCATCTCAATTCTTGTTCTGTATCCTACACACCCCCCCAACCCCACGCATCAGGTAGAGCTAGGCTTTCATTCACTTTTGTGTCCTAGGTCCTCATCACCTGTCCCACCTTGGGAAAAGGAAAACCAACACAAAAATAAATTCAAAGAGGGGCTTACAATGAGAAAGACATGATCTCCCATCTCCCAATCGATCAAGGTGACTAGGAACTGCTTAAACTGGATCAGATCATCCTTTGACGCACAAAACACCATTGCCTTTTTCTTTTATGACAAGGTTATCATTTCTGTTTAAGCGATGGTTTCGTAGAGGTGGATCTGTCCAGCATTCCATGCTTCTGTGCTGCCAAGATAGAGGTCTCTAGGAACGTGTGGCTATTGGGTATTTGAAATGTGGCCAGTGAGACTGAGGAACTGCACTTTAAAGTGAATTGAGATACCTTGTAATTGTAAACACTACCTCAGATTTCAGGGGCATCTGGGTGGCTCAGTTGGTTAAGTGTCCAACTCTTAATTTTGGCTCAGTTCATGATGACCTCAGGGTGGTGAGATGGAGCCCTGGAATCAGGCTCTGCCCTCAGCCTGGAGTCTGCTTGAGATTCTCTTCTTCTACCCCTCCTCCTGCTCTCTCTCTCTCTCTCTAATAAATAAATTAAATATTTTATTTAAAAAAGACGTCAGGTTTCAAAGTCTTTGTATGAAAAAGAGAATGGAAGCTATCCTGTTAGTATTTTCTCTATTTTTATTTACTTTTTTAAAAGATTATTTATTTATTTATTCATGAGAGAGAGAGAGAGAGGCAGAGACACAGGCAGAGGGAGAAGCAGGCTCCATGCAGGGAGCCTAACACGGGACTCGATCCCGGGACTCCAGGATCAAAGGCAGGCACTGAACAGCTGAGCCACCCAGGCATCCCTATTTTCTCTATTTAAAAAAAAGTTTTTTAGCAATTTTATTTATTCGACACAGAGAGAGCACAAGCAGGGGGAGGGACAGAGGGAGAGGGAGAAGCAGACTCCCCACTGAGCAGAGAGCTGGATGCAGGGCTTGATCTCATGGCCTGAGCTGAAGGCAGACACTCAACCAGCTGAGCCAACCAGGCGCCCCAATATTTTCTCTATTGATTACATTTTCCAATGGCAGAATTTCAGATCTATCACACGAAGTGAAATTGATTATTAAAAGTAATTTCTCAAAAAAATAAAAATAAAAAAAAATAAAAAAAAATAAAAAAAATAAAATAAAAGTAATTTCTCTAACACGTTTTGCTTTTTAAAAATGTGGCTATGGGGATCCCTGGGTGGCTCAGCGGTTTGGCACCTGCCTTTGGCCTAGGGCGCGATCCTGGAGTCCTGGAATCGAGTCCCACGTCAGGCTCCTGGCATGGAGCCTGCTTCTCCCTCTGCCTGTGTCTCTGCCTCTCTCTCTCTCTCTCTATCATAAATAAATAAATAAACTTTTAAAAAATAAAAAATAAAAATGTGGCTACTAGAAAATTTAACCTTGCATATTGTGGCTTTCTGTGTATATAACTACTGAGCAACACGGCTCTGGAAAGCCTAGGACAGGATTTAGGTAAGATGATCCTCTTCCAAAGTGCCATTTCCAAAGCTAAAAATTGTAACAGTTGATCAGACTTTACTTTGGAGAAGTTCTCACAAGGATGGCATTTGAAGTTTGGGGTATTTGTTTTTCTTTATTTACCTTTTGGCTTTTCTCCCAAACCTGTAACTAAAAACCAAACTAAAAGCATCTTATTGCTATCACGGACTGATCTCCAAATCTTAACTACATAGCAATTGCTGCTCTGTATTTTATACGACACGTGCACACACGCACACACACACACAGATATCCCTATGGGGACCAACATTTTCCCATGTGGAAAGCAACATGCCTGATTGCTGGATTAAGCAACGGAAATTAATTATTACAGTAATTACTCGGCCACTAAATATTTGAATGCCAGACCTGACATGGTGTCCTGGGAACCCCCTTCAGCTTCCTGAATGCGTTAGTATCGACAGGGCAGCTCAAGCAATGTGTCTCAAGAAGACTTTCTTCTGCAGCACTCCGGGGTTTAACCCAAGTACCTTTGCTTGGGGCAGTAGGGGGGCTGTACGCTGTGCCACAGGACAGCGGGTCATGGGTACCCATCTCTGCAGGCCAGGAGAACATCAAACGCCTGAAAATGAGAACTTTAAGTGGCCATTGCTGGTTGGGCAATGGTAGAAACCACAGTGCAGCCAGGGGGCCAGCTCATAGCCACGCCAACGTCCCTGGAAGAGGGGATCTGCTGCGGGAATTCTAATGCTGCAGAAAGCCAGGCCAAGGTGCCTAGGGGTGGTCCCACTGAATTCCTTCTAAACCATCTGATTTGTTTTCTCTCTCCCTTGTATCCTTGGCACTACCTCTTCCCCCTCCCCCATCCCCCATCCCCCATCACCTGCCTTCCTTCCTGAAGCCAAGTCTGTTCAGGGAGGAGAAGATATTTCCTTTAGAGAGCATACCCAGGCCAAAACCAAAGATTTCAAAAAGCAGTTCTCCAGCAAAAAAGCTGTACCGCCTGCTGGCCACTGTCCTCCATTTCTCCCATGGGGTTCCGCCTTCCTTCAGGAGGCGTGTAACGGTTGACAGAGCTAATCCTGGTCCAGAACGTGCAAGAGTGTGGATGTATGTGATGAAAACCGTTTTGGCCACTCGTTCCTTTTGCACCATGGGGTAGGGTTTGAGCTCAACCGCCATGGGCTTGTCTGCACAGCTTTTTGCACTTTTTTTTTCCATAAGTCATTCAGTCAAATGACCATTTTAGGACATCTGGGGTCTCCAGGTAATTCTCCCTGACACGATCCTATTGTTCCTACTTTCAAGCTGTCAGTTCAACTCAGAAAACTCTCAGACTACATGTCAGAGGGTGTTAGAGGCAGAGGCTTCACTAAAATCCAAATGAGAAAGTCCAATGTGCCCAAATGTCTGAAAGGCTGTCCTAATTCATCTACAGTTTTCGTTCTGTAGGTCAAGGCCAAAACTATTTCTATCTCCAAAACAATGGCTCCTCTAAGCAACTACACAGGCCCAAATGCTACAGTTACCCCAAATGATTCCTGTTCCTCTTGAAAAGTAGCATTGCTTCTTAATAAAAATAAATTAATAACAATTAATGGCTGTGTGTAGCACTTTATTTTCAGGTACTGTGTTACATTTTAGAGTTTTACTTTATCTTATGTGTGTAATTTATATTAAAGTATAGCTATCTATCTGTCATCTATCTCTCTATCATCTATCTATCTGTTTATTCTAAGGGAACTCTACGCCCAATATGGAGTTCAAACTCACATCCCTAAGATCGAGAGTCTCATGCTCTACCAACTGAGCCAGCCAGGCACCCCTAAAGTATACTTATTAAATGAATGTGGTCTTGACAATTGTCCCCCCTTTATGAAGCTCCTATTCCATTCTATCACCATGGAGAGCTTTGAGGTGGACCCAAAACAGTGCCCTGTGCCACATCCCCTCTGCCTCCCTCTAACTTCAGCTGCAGCTGGGATGGACAGCTCCTTACCTCCAGTGGCCTGTCATTTGAGGGATGAGAGAAGGCAGGGGGGTTGCCTCAAAGGATGGAGATGGGAGGTGGTAGAGAGATGTCAGGCCTTTCACCCTTAAAAGAAACACTTGCCATGTAATTCCTTTAAGACTGCCAATAGGAGTGAGTGCCACTGGTTTGGCAGGGCTTAATAAGGCCCCCTTGATAGGTTTTTTTTCCTCTTTCTCTGGCCTCCACTCACTGCTGCTTCCCTCCTGCTTCCTGGATGACCTCCCAAATAAACTACCTCTACTCACATCCTTGTCTCAGGCTCTTCTTTAGGGAAACTCAAACTGGATTATTATTCTCATTTTACAGATATGGATGGTGAGGCAAACTGCCTGATAGTCTCACAGCCATAAGTAGCAGTGCCAGGGCTCACACCAGACTTGTCTGACCCTAGAGTGCATGAATTCCAGATGTGTCTCCCACCACCAGATGCCTAGTGCTGTCCCATTGCAACTAGAATTTATACTGGTGGTCTTTTTCAAAGCAGCCCATTCCATCATTGGGCAGTTCTAATGATTAGAAAGCTTGAAGTGATGTTCAGCCCATTTCTCCATTTCTCCATCCATCCATCCATCCATCCATCCACACATCCATGTGTTTATCTCTCACCAGCAAGCATATATTCACCAGGGTCACAGCTCTAAAGAGGGAGACCTGGTCTCTTTGCTCACACTGCTTCCTGTCTGTGACTGATGAGCACTTTGCCAGGAGTGGTGCTTGCTGCGTGCTGTGGGAGCATGGTGTGAACACCTCACCCAGCCCAACTGCCCTCTATAGCACCTTCAAAAAATGCTCCCTGGTCTACACAACAGCCTGCAGGTCGGGATTGCAGACATCACATCCTTTGAGATTTTTGTTGCTCATGGTCATCAGTCCAGGTTTGGATGGGCCTTGATAGCAGAAAGGAGTCCACATAAACAAAAACCCAATGCAATGTGAACTCCCACAACGAGAGAAGAGACCCAGTCCTCAGGAGGGAGTATGGAAACTAGGGCTGAATCTCTGAACCTGTCCCCAAATTTAGCATTCGGAAGACCCCGTTGGACTTCTGCTGCTAAATCATTCATGTCCCACTCCTCAGCTCTCCTTCCACCAAAAAAGTTGGTGGCACAGGCCTAAGATGCCTGAACAGATCCTATGGAGCCAAAATCCATATCATAGTCCATTTTCCCTCATGTTACATATATGAGGTTTAATTTACATGGCCAATTAGTACAATTAGTAGTAGACATCTTTGGAGTCTGCCTTATAATAATAGTAAAAAAAAAAAAAAAAAAAAAAAGGTCATGAAACTACTAGACTTGTCTGCTTTCTTAGCTTTCAGAAGGTCCCAGGGCAAAGCAGCACACTTTGTGACAGGCTACTGCTGGGGCTGGAATGGTTCAAAGGCAGCCACCGAAGTGACTTATTTTCATCGAACCTTCCCTGCAGCATGAATGAATGCTCCAAGTTTGGTTTCCTTCCCTCTGATCTATTAAGTTTTCTTTTGGATTTCTCCTTTTCTTAAATAACGTTTTGAGGAACAGGATTTGGGACATTCAACCCTGGAAGCCTTGGAAAGGCAAAGCTCAAATGTGTGGGACATGAAGCTACAATCCAGAACTACCCCTCCTTCCCTCCCTCCTTTAGTGATGATGCCAAAAGTACTGGACCTATCTCTTTCACTGTGATAGGCAAGGGGTAGAAATCTACTGGAATCTGGGACACCTGGGTGGCTCAGTGGTTGAGTATCTGCCTTTGGCTCTGGTTGTGATCCTGGAGTCCTGGGATGGAGTATTGCATTGGGCTCCCTGCAGGGAGCCTGCTTCTCCCTCTGCCTGTGTCTCTGCCTCTCTCTGTGTGTCTCTCATGAATAAATAAATAAAATCTTAAAAAAAAAAAAAAAAGAAATCTAATGGAATCTTAGAAAGTCACCACCCATCCATCAATCCATCTGCACATCTTTCTCTCTCTCCTTATTCCATTTATTAATTTATTCAACAAATGTTAAGCACCTACTACCTGTCAGAGGCTTTGTGAAGGGCTATGCTAAGACCTTGAGACACTGTAGCAAATAGAGAATCAGACCTCATTTCATGGGACTTATGGTCTAGCTGGGAATGGATATTATGCAGATAATTTTGCAAATAACTAGTTAAAATTGTGATCGATGTCCCTAGGGAAGATTTGAGGTACTCTATGAGCCTATAACAAGAAGGCCTGACCTAGCCCCAAGGAGGAGACATTCAAGCTGGGAGGCAGAGCAGGAGGTAGATGTTAACAAAGAGGAGAAGGAGAAAGAAGGCAAGGGATTGAGGTGGGAGAATTTGCATAAGGGCCCCCCAGACAGAGGTATTACTGCAAGGAGCCATCTGAAGGCCCATGTGGCTACCTGGTAAGAGCACAGGGGAGGAGGTGTCAGACATAATGGGCTGGAGAAAGAAGCTTTGGCTCCCCAGTGCAGGATATGGGACAAGATGAGGAGCCACAAGGGAGTATGAAGCACATGATGACAGTCAGATTTTGTGTTCGACAAGGTCATACCAGTAACTGTTGTTTGGAGAGTAGACCCCAGGGCACTGGGCAGGCAGAGGGGTTGAGGGGTTGGGGACAGATCCAGGGGTAGCTGCTTGAAGGCCAGTGTGTTGTCCATGGAGAGGTGGCCATGGCCAGGACTGGAAGGGGAGCAGTAAAGATGAAGAGAAGTGGAAGGTCAAGCTGCACTTTGGAAGGAGCCCAGTAGGACTCCCCAGGGTTCTACAGCGACCTGGACAGGGCATAGCTTCAGAGTCGAGCCAGACGCTCAGCAGCTCTCTTCCTTCCAACCCATGGCTGTATGAACGTCTACAGGGTCAGAAGGAGGGACCGTGGATGCTTTACCTTTGTCTGACTCCTCTTCCTGTGAGTCTCCTGAGACTGTGGTCTGCCAGGCAGGACCCTGTTCTCTGATGGCCTCTTACGGGTTGAGGACCTAAGGAAAGTGTCAATGGAGGAGGTTTTTTCCCTCTCCTCTCTTTCTCTTTCTCTGCACACCCATAGTACTTACCAGCCTACTGAATATGTAGTCAACATCTCACTGGTACATGGGGATTGAGCCATCCCTGTATAGTCTCAAAATAGGCGAGAATCACGTGCATTCCCACCTCTACCCTGTTGTTACTCCACATCAGCCTTCAAGTCAGCAGAGGAATTATACGAACTCGGGAAGAAGGTGGGAGTGGTAAGTTCCTCACACCTTAGGAGAGGAAGTTGGAAAACCACATCAGCACAATCCATGATTGCAAGAATGATGAAAAGACAGCATCAAAAGGTGAGGTGGCTTAGCTTTCTTAATAATTTCTTATAATTAGAATTCCTGTAACACCCTCTCTTTTTTTCCTGCCTTGTTGGCAAGTATACCACACATACTTTTGTCCTGTGCTCATGACAGACATCACTTATCATTCGTGATACTTTTACTTGAAATGAACCTTCAAGAATACTCCCAGTGTGTCAGGCTCTTCAGGTGACCAAAGCTGGTATCTAATATGAAACCTATTTGCCATCCCTGTTCTTGACTTTTTGATCAAAATAGTTGGCCTGGAAGGCTTCTAGGTAGGGAAGCCTCCTACTTTATCCTAAGTGTGTGGTTGTCAATTCTTCTAAAGATCTCCATGGTTCCTGACTCCCAGATCATACTCCAGGGCCCATCCTTGGCTTATCCTGAAAACAGATTCCTTTTCACATTTACCTAAACTCTCTTCTGCATATATTTTCTGAGAATGATTTACAGAATTATGAGGATACAAGGAACTTGCTGCTGTTCAGATCTTCTCAACCTGCCACTGATGGTCTATTGTTTGGGAATCACTGTCCTATGATACCTCTGACTCCAAAGAAGTATGTACACATTCTAACTATGGCAGCAAATCAAATGACCCTGAACTTTCAGAGTTTCTCGGTTGACAACAGTGAGACTTCTGCACATATCAACCACAAGACAGGGCTACTCTGTAGCTTCTCAATGAGATTCAAGTATTTTGACTAATTGGTTTTCAGTAATGAAGACACAAAGGGAGCCTCTTGCTTTAGAGCAAGCAGAAGAAGAGAGACAAGAGTAAGAAGAAAGTGACCCAATTTCCTAGGTCATGAACTGAATCGGAAGTGTAAAGTTGGCTTCTTCTTATCTAACTCCAGCCTTGAGGAATTACAACCTCCCACCCCAAGCCCCAATCACGGGGATAAACTTCTACAACCCCACTTGCCTGGTCTCACCTCACCCCGACACAACTTTGAATGGTGTTGGGCTCCTGTGTACACTAGGGGGTGCAAGCAGGCTTGTTATCCATCTTGGCCCTAAGAAATTCTCCCCCGTGTAGGGGAGACAAGATGATGACTACCAGGAGTCACTCTTTTGCTTTGGAGAGTGCTGAGAGTGGAGGGTGTCTTGGACTAGAGTCTAGGAAGGAGAACAACATCCTCATTAATTGCTTTAAGCTGTTTTCTGGTTTTATTTTCAGAGCAGACCTAGCTCCCGAGAACTGGGGATAAAGGGAAGGTTACATAAGGTGGCAGACCTGCTCCTCCGCCAGGATGGCAGACTCCCAGCCGCCTGGGGTGAGTCAACACCTGGGAAATGGCATCCAAGGGCGGCTCTTTCAAGCTGGCTGGAACCTTCTACCATTACGCTGAGGCCACCGTTTGACCCATTCCCGGGGCCAGGGAGGCAGGAGCCGATCACGTCCCTGGGTGGTGCCTATTCCTGGCACTAGACCATGGAAAGAAGCTCAAGAGGGCTCTTTCCAAACTTTAGTGCTGGCGTTGGGGAAATGGGGCAGTACTCTCCACCCCGGCTTGGTTCACATAGTAGATGCCTGCTCCACTGGCCTACTTTTAGCTTGGAGTGGAAGAAAGCCATCCTCCCTGCCCTGTTCACCACCCACTCTTCCAGAGCCTTCACCAGAGGCCTTGTTCTCCACAGCTAGAGAACTGTGGACGGCGACCATAGTTTCTCAGCCTATCAAGGGGAAATGAGTTGAGGAAATCAGCACAGGGTTTTATTGCCAAATATTTCTCCCTGGGAGGACAACACATTCAAAGCGCCGAATGGAGATTGGAGTTGGTCCAGCCATAAACCAACTTAATGAACACTAATAGAGAACTGCAATTATTGTTGACTTCAAAATGCAAACAAGAACTTTAGACACTGATCCCTATCAGCCGGTCAGGCCCAGCACAGATGCCGGGCTCTGTTTTTGCTGTTGCTTAGCAATGGAAAATGAAGTGTTCCTGTCTCTTATCACTGGAGGTAGAGGTAGGACAATGAGCTTTATTGGACTGAATAGGTATGAAATTAGTTTATTCTTTCCCGCTTGGAGAAGGCAATTGGCAGAAAGAGAGTCACTTGGACAATGGACAGTTTAGAGGTTGGGAGATGGCCCTCCTTTCCTGTTATCTCAGTAAATCCTAACCATCGTGGGTTTTCTCTATAGATAAAGTTGAACTTTTGGCAGGAGTGTCCGTCCAAACTATCATTAAAGAAAACAGCTATAAATATAGATCCACAGACCAGAGTGGGAATGAACGCAAGGACAGTGAAATCTAGGGTGCAAATTTAAGGGGGGGGGGGTACCAAAAAACCAGTAATCAAGGTAAATAATACTTTGAAGCAATATTTTTTTAATATTTTGTTTTAAATCCAAATTAATGCAAAAAAGGTCCCTGGTGAATAAAATATCATTTTAAATTCCGATAGGATCAGTATCACTGATTGTTTTTCCCTTCTGTCCTCAGGTCCCAATATGGCGCGTCTTGGCACTGGCTTCACACACATTTCCAACATGGAAGTCTTAAAGTTGCTTTTTCCTCAACAATATTTGGGCTGTCGGGTTGAGGGTGTTGTAGCTGGCTGAGGAACTCTCCTGCCCTGTGGGCAGAGGAGCTTTCTGCAGTCCTTCCACCAGCCTCTTCCAAGACAGTGGGGAGGCAAGTGGCCTTGGGGTGGGGAGATACCCAGGCTTTTGGGGCAGTGACACAGAAAATACTAAAGATCCAGGACCCTCCTTCAAGTTGCCAGAGACAACAGAGACAGGCCTGGAACTGGCAGTTTATGGTAAAATAATCTCCTCTTGTGTTTTTTTGTGTTAATAGCAACTCCTATATAGCGAGGACCCTCAGGTTGAAACACGTAGAATTGCCAGTATTCAACTTTTATTTTTAACCTCAAACATATATGGTTTAATCAAATGCATCCAA
Source organism: Vulpes lagopus (assembly GCF_018345385.1). NCBI lineage: Eukaryota > Metazoa > Chordata > Mammalia > Carnivora > Canidae > Vulpes > Vulpes lagopus. The sequence goes on along the minus strand of NC_054829.1, from coordinate 13,144,480 downwards.
GAATGGTAAGCTGAATAATGGACCCCAAATATGTCCCCATCCTAATCACTTGAGCTTGTGACCTTATATGTCATGTTACCACATATGACAAAAGAGCCTTTGCAGAAGTCATTAAGTTAAGGGTTTTAAGATATGAAGACGATCCTGGATTATCAAGGTGGGCTCAATCACTGATAAAGATCCTTATATAGAAGGAGGTGATGTGGCAATGAAAGCAGAGAGCAACTTAAAGATGCTATTCTACTGGCTTCAAAGATAAAGGGAGAGGGCCCCAGCCAAGGATTGTTGGCTGCTTCTAAAAGGTAGAAGAGGTAAGGGATGCCTGGGTGGCTCGGTGGTGGTTAAGTGTCTGCCTTCGGCTCAGGGCATGATCCTAGAGTCCCAGGATCGAATCTAACATTGGGCTCCGTGTGTGGACCCTGCTTCTCCCTCTGCCTGCGACTCTGCCTTTCTTCTCTCTCTCTGTCTCTTATGAATAAATAAAATCTTTAAAAAAATTTTTTTAATTAAAAATAAATAAAAGGTAGAAGAGGTAAGAAATAGATTCTCTCATGGAACCTCCAGAAGGAATGCAGCCCTGCTGGCACCTTGACTTTAGCCAAGTGATTCTAAATTTCCTTTTTTTTTTTTAAGATTTTATTTATTTATTCACGAGAGACACAGAGAAAGAGAGAGAGAGGCAGAGACATAGGCAGAAGGAGAAGCAGGCTCCACGTAAGGAGCCCGATGTGGGACACAATCCCAGGGCCTCCAGGATCAGGCCCTGAGCTGAAGGCAGACACTTAACCACTGAACCACCCAGGCATCCCTTTTTTTATTTTTAAAGATTTTATTTATTTAATCATGAGAGACACAGAGAGAGAGAGAGAGAGAGACAGAGAGAGACAGAGAGAGAATGACAATTCCAGATTTCTCATCTCCACAGCTATAAGAGATTGAACGTGTGTTGTTTTAAGCCACCAAGTTTGTGGTTGTTACAGCAGCGATAGGAAGTTAACAGGCCACGCATAAGCGTTATGTTAAGTACTTTACATACATAAAGAAATGCATAAAAATCCACCCTCAAGCCTTCTCAAGGACTTGAGTGTTTAGATTGTCTCCTCCCTGTTTTCCATCCTCAATTTCCTTTTCCTCAGTGAACCTTTTCCATTGACATGCATACACTTTCTGGTATCTATCCTTAAGAAATAAAAACAAACACAGAGAAGGACAATCATCATATGGTTTCTCTCATACGCAGAATATGAGAAATAGTGAAAGGGAAAGGAGGTGAACTGAGTGGGGAGAAATTAGAGAGGGAGACAAACCATGAGAGACTCCTACTTCTAGGAAACAAATAAAGGGTTCCAGAAAGGGAAGTGGGTGGCGGGATGGGGTGACTGGGTGACAGGCACTGAGGAGGGCACTTGATGGAATGAGCACTGGGTGTTATACTATATGTTGGCAAATAAAAACAAACAAAAAGCAAAAAATCAACAATATCCACTTATGATTTTAAAACAAAATGGAGAGGCACCTTGGTGGCTCAGTCGATTAAGCATCTGACTCTTGATTTTGGCTCAGGTCATGATCTCAGGGTCATGAAACAGAGTCCCAAGTCAGGTTCCATGCTCACTGCAGCATCTGCTTGAGATTTTCCATCTCTCCTACTTCTCCCTGACCCTGCTCATGCTCTCTCTCTCCAAATAAATATATAAAGTCTTTAAAAAAAAAAAAAGTCTTTAAAAAACATAAAACAAAATGGATGAACTATAAATAAAAAGCAATTTCTGTAACCTAATAGAACATCTACCAAAAGCCCACAGCAAACATCATATTTAAAGGTTAAAAGTGGGGGCCCCTGGGTGGCTCAGTGGTTGAGCATCTGTCTTTGGCTCAGGGTGTGATCCTGGAGTCCTGGGATCCAGTCCCACATCGGGCTTCCTGCAGGGAGCCTGCTTCTCCCTCTGCCTGTGTCTCTGCCTCTTGCTCTGTGTCTCTCATGAATACATAAATAAAACCTTAAAAAAAATAGATTAGAAGTGTCAAAAAATTGTGGCTTTTATTCAATATTGTACTGAAGGTATTAGTGATGCAATAAAACAGAAAAAAATAGAAGATATGAGGTTTAGAATCAAAGGAACAAAACAAACATTAATTGAAGGCGATATAATTATTTTCATAGAAAATTCCCTAAAATTCTACAAACAATCAAACTTAGTAAGCAGGTTTAGAAAGGTTGAGGGATAAAAGAGCAATATTCAAAAGCAATTGATTTTCTATATTTCAGCCACAAAGAAAAACTACAATTTTAAGAACATAATTTCCAAGTTCAATATAAAATAGATAGGTAAATAGGGGGAGACTGAGAGAGAGAGCCTTAGAAGCAGCTCTAACAAAAGATATACACGTCTTTAATGGAAAAAATATAAAATTTTATTGAAAGGTATAAATAAATGGTCTATAGACTCGCTGAGGTTCCAATCAACAACCCAGTGGGCTTTCTCATAAAATTTGTGAAGCTGCTTCTAAAATTTACATAGAAAAGCAAAGGGCCAAGAGAAGCCAACACACAGGTAGGGAGATTTGCCTTACTAGACATCAGACTTTAAAATTATAGTAACTAAGACAATGTGGGTTTACACAGATCATTAACTACATAAGTAGAGTAGAATAAGGATCCCTGAAACAGATGGACCATTAAAAAGAACCATGATTTAAGCCAGCACAGACATTGTAGATCAAAGGGGGAGAGGAATAGATTAATCAATAAAAAGGGAAAAAGGAAATGTGATATACCATGTAAAGAAACAAATTCTGATTGATAAAAGACAGAAAAAGATAAAATGCTGCAATTTTTAGAAAATACTATATAGAGATTCATTACCTAGGTCCCACAGACCCCCAGTGGGTCAGGGAATAGACTTCAGTATTTGATATATTCTGTAATAAATTGTGACCACATATGGGAAAAAAATGACATTTATTTTCACATTTATTTTCATTTATTTCATTCTTAAATTTAGGGATCCAATCATGAACGTAGACAACAAACCATAGCAGTCGTGTGGTACCTGTAATCTTGCCACTAATAAGAATACAGACATTTTCATATCCCATGATATTTGCTGTAGGTATTAAAAAAATAATACTTATGTTCATCAGTATTTGGATATTTATAGCAGCTGTTAGATTTTCTGCTCAATCTCGTTGTTGGGTACATAAAAAAGAAATACATTCATGTCATAATTTTTAGTATTTTGATAGCTATAATTCAATACCATCGGTTTTCTTTGTAATCCAGTGAGTTTCATTTCATATATTTAAAAACCTACCCAAGGATCCATGGCATACAACAATGGTTAAAAGCTCATGCTCTAGAAGTGTACCTGTGTCACCTCAGTGTAAAGGATTTCTTAAACAACAAGGCAACCCATAAAGGAAAAGAGTGATAAATTTGACTAGGTTAGAATTCTAAACTTTTCCCACCAAGTACACTGTAAAGAAACTAAAAGATATTCCACAAACTGGGAGACAATATCTGCCTTTCCTATGTAGCAAAGGATTGATTATCCAACACGTCTAAAGTTCTCTACAAATCAATATGTGAAAAACAATTCCAATTTTTTAATGGACAAGAAAATGAAAGACATTTCACAGAAGAGAATATAATGGCCAACAAACCTCTGAAAAAAGGGTTCTCCTCGGTAAGCAGGGAAGTGCTAATTTAAAGCAAGGACCTACCGTTTCATACCCACACTGACCCAAGGGAATATGAAAAAAGAGCATTTGGCGATAGCAAGTGTTGGCAAAGATATGGAGCCAAGCGCACGTATATGTGCTGCTGGTGGGAATATAAATGGGTTCAATGACTTTGGAAAAACACTTGGCATTACCTTTCAAGTGGAAGACGCACATGCCTGATGACCTATTGATTCCACTCCCACATAAATGTTCTGGAAAAGCTTATGCATGTGCACCAGGAGTCACATGCAACCCAGATTGCCACCAGCAGGAGAATGGGTACACACATTGTGGTGTAGTCACGGTGGGATACGATGCTCATTTGGAAAGGAAGGCGTGGCAGCCGCACCATCAAAAGGTATCAATCTCAGCAACCTGATGTTGAGCAAAGAAAGCAAATTTCAGGGCGCCTGGGTGGCTCAGTCAGTTAAGCGTTTGACTCTTGATTTTGGCTCAAGTCATGATCTCAGGGTCATGAGACCTAGTGCTCTGTTGGACTCTGCACTGGGTGTGGAGCCTGCCTTAGATTATCTCTCTCTCCCACCCTCTCCCTCTGCCCCATTTCCCTCTCCTTCTCTCTCTCTCTCTCTCTAAAAAAAAAAAAAAAAAAGAAAATTTCAGGAGAAGGCAGACAGTATGATTCCATTGATAGAATGTTCAAAAAATAAGTAAAATAGACAATGTATTATTCAGATATACACAGAAATGTATAAAGTTAAAAATGAAGACAAGGAATCATACATAGTTTTGGGGAGTGTGTGCCCCCTACCTAGAGGCAGGAAGCAGGGTCTCTGATATGTAGGAGGAGCCTGCAGGAGGTGCCCATGGATGCTGGGGGTGCTTGATTGTTTATCTTACTTATTCTCGATGAGCCAGTTCATCACTAACGACAAAAATTAAAACACTGAAAACAACCCAGAAAATACCACTTCCCTTTAGCGTGAAAGAAGTCTGAATTAATGGAAAAGTTTGTCCTATTCTTGGACAGGAAAAGTCAATATTATAAAAATGTCACTTGTCCCTCGCTTAGTTTATATATGTAATGGGTTCTCATTAAAAATATCCAAAGCTGGCTCTGCACCTTTCAGTTCCCAGAGGCTTTTTTCTGCATTCAACCCAACACAGACCCTCCCAGGCCTTCCCTCTATATTCTTGGCCACACTTACCCTGGGTTGTAATTTACTTGTATGATTCTCCTCCTCCTCCCGCTAATCTGTATCATCCCGCAGGTCAGGAGCTATGTGTATTTTGTTCCACTTGTGTATCGGCTTGTATAATTAATCCCTGGTGTATTAAGGCTGTTATAAATATTTGTTAAGTAAATGATTTATTTCATCCAATCCCCAAAAAATCTCAAAAAAGGTGAGTTTTACCATCTCTGTTTACAGATGAATAAAGTGAGTGAGGCCCAGGGAAGTTTGGTAAGTGCCCCAGGATCAGCCAACTGGTGACTCTCTCCAGGAGTGACAGGGGTACTGCTGAGCAGAAGGGAGGTGCCCACAGATTCTTTCTGGGAAGCCACTTCCTGGTGCTGCCATTTGCAAACCAAAGTGGAGGGTCCCTCTGTTGGCCTATGGTCAGAGGATGGGTAGATGGACCCAACAGATGCATAGTGGCAAATTCCCCACCTCGCCTACAGGAAGCCTCCACTGAGCATTCCTTGAGCACCTACTGTGTGCCCCTGGGGGCAGTGGGAGGTGGGAGGCGGAGTTCATCTCATCCACCCTTCAGTAGCCTCATGGGGGAGCAGGGTGACCTACTGCTCCCCATGAGCCTGGGGCTTTCCCAGTTCAGCATCCTGAGAAAGCTCCCAGGCAACCTGGTTAAAGCCAGTTACTAGTTTCATTTAGCTGGCAAACAGACTAGCCACAAGCAGAGGGAAACCATTCAAATAATCTCAATTTATAGACAAAGATGCTGGATTTGTTTCCCAGGGCTGCAGCAACAAGTTACCCCACATACATGATACCAGACAAGAGAAGTTTATTCTCTCACAGTCTGGGGGGCTAGAAGTTGAAATCAAAATGCTGGCAGGGCTCTGCTCCCTCTGAAGTTTCTAGGGGAGAATCCTTCCCTCGCTTTTAGGTTCCAGTGGTTGCCAGCAATCCTTCTTGGCCTCGAGCAGTTTCCCTCCAATCTGCCTCCACAGTCAGGCAGCCTCCTTCTCCTGGATTTTCCTCTCCTTTCTCTTGTAAAGACACTGGTCCTTGGATTTAGGGCCCACCACCGTCCGGGACAACTCATCTGTACTGACCTTCATCTTTGGGTGGTCAGGAACTGGGGAAAACACTATTCGCTACCCCACTATAGACACTAAGGTGGGAGACGTAACTTTTCAAGGTCATGGAGTGAGGAGAGGGTCTGGGTTTCCAGCCCCGGCTGGCGCTGTGTCCGATCCCATCCGCTCTGTCACCACCCTCTACTGCCTCTCAGTTGTCTCCATCTGTGGAATTGAATCAGAGTTTTATTGCCTTCAAATTGCTGGGCACAAGCATCCTAACTGCATTTCAGGGCCCAGGGCCCTGGAAATCTCATTTCTGCTGGCCCAGGCCCTCAAGGGAGCAATGTGTTTTCACATTCCCCTCCGGATCCTTGGGACTGTCTTGCAAAGGCCAACTCGCTGGGTTGGAGCCCAGGCCTGCTGTCTGATGCCCCTGAACGTGAACAACTGCTTACCATTGATGTTTAGTAGGGAAGTTAGAAACATCATCCCTAAAAGGCTCAGTCACAAAATACTGAAAGCCAACACACACAAAAAACCAACAAAACACCCAACCAAGTCCTTCCTGCTTCTTCTCTCAGGCCAGTCCATTACTCCTTCACATTTACCTAAAAACCCAAGTCCCATTTGTCTTCTGGATTGTTTTGGCCACTTTGCCTGTCAGCGTGTGTATATTTTTTCCTCTGAAATGAATTCTCAGCAACCCAACAGAGCTTCCCTCTTTTCCTCTGGGTGACAATTCACCAGGTAAGGAGTGACCCTGAGATCTGATCTCACCAGGGGAAAAAATTCTTTTTTATTTGAATGGTTTCCTTCTGTTTACTGCTAGGTTGTTTACCAGCTAAAGGAAACTAGCGACTAGTTTTAATCAGTTTGCTTACCATTGTCTAAGTGAAGCATGCCTCAGTGGCCACCACCAGCCTCTATCCCTCGGCCTCCCGCTTAACATCACCAGACTCATTCATTACATAGTGATCTGGTTTGTTTTGTTTGCTCCTCTCCACTAGAATGTTAGCTTTATGAGAGCAAGGCCTTTTGGGTCTGTCTTGTTCCCTCTGTACCCCTTGGTGGCTTAGAGCAGCAGCTGGCACACAGCAAGTGCTTGGTAAATATTTGCATAAACAAATGATCTCTAAATTTTCATATAAACAATGCAATTTAATATTTAAATTTCTGGGGCGCCTTGGTGGCTTAGTTGGTTAAGTGTTTGACTCTTGATTTTGGCTCAGATCATGATCTCAGGATCCTGGGATTGAGCCCCACATCATGCCCCATGCTCTGCACAGAGTCTGCTTGGAATTCTCTTTCTCCTTCTCCCTCTGCCCCTCCCCCTGCTTGCATGTGCTCTAAATAAATACATAAATAAATAAAATCTTTTTTAAAAATACTTAAATTTCATTTCTTTATCTGTTCTTTCAAGGGAGGCAAAGAATGCCCTTTTTCTTTTTCTTTCTTTCTTCTTTCTTTCTTTCTTTCTTTCTTTCTTTTTTTTTTTTTTTTTTTTGTCCTCGACGTCAGCCAAGGAAGAACTTTGGCCATCCATATTTACATTAAAGGTTCTTAACTTCTAAGATGTGAACCTTTCTCTTTTTTTAAATTTTTATTTATTTATTATAGTCACACAGAGAGAGAGAGAGAGAGAGAGAGAGAGAGGCAGAGACATAGGCAGAGGGAGAAGCAAGACTCCATGCACCGGGAGCCCGACGTGGGACTCAATCCCAGGTCTCCAGGATCGCACCCTGGGCCAAAGGCAGGCACTAAACCACTGCACGACCCAGGGTTCCCAAGATGTGAACCTTTCACAGCCTGATGCAAATGATAAAATTTCTCTTCAGAAAAATGTACCCATTTGGAGCAATTGTTATATCACTGAGTAGGTGGGACGGCATCATGAGTGACCCTCAGCCCTCTCCTCCCTGACTCCCTGGCTCAAGTGTGCCTGTACCATAGTGAATATTTGTTGAAAGTGTGAACAATGAATGTTATCTGTTCTAAGCTATATGCCAAATGTATTTGTTTCCTAAGGCTGGAACAAATTGCCACAAATCTGGTGGCTTAAAACACAGGAGTTTCTTCTCTGGCGACTCTGTAGGGTGGAAGTCCAAAATCAGTATCCCTGGGTTGATATCAAGGTGCCATCAGGAGGTACTCCCTCTGGAGGTCCTGGGGAGAATCCATTCCTTGCCTCTTCCAGGTTCTAGGGGCTTCTGGCATCCTTTGGTTTGTGGCTGCATCACCCCAATTAGGCCTCCTTGGCCACATAGCCTTCTCTACTCAGTGGTAGTCAAATCTCCTCCTGCTCCCGCCCCGTCTGACAAGAGTACATGTCGTTGCACTTAGGGTTCACCCTAAAAATGTAGGGTAACACTCTCCTTGTCTCAAAATCCTCCGTGATCACTTCTGCAAAGTCCTCCCCCACCTTTTTCTTTAACCATGTAATGTAAGATGTACAGGTTCCATGAGTTAGTACCTAATATTCATTCTTATTACCCATGAAGGAGACCATAATTCAGCTTATTTCACCAAACAGAGAAGAACGAGGGCATAAATGAGAACACACACACACACACAGAAGTTATCTGGGAATTTTCACTGTGTTTTGAATCCGGGTGTGACTCAGTTTCCAGTATTCATGGTATTTCAAATAAGGAAGCCAGAGTGTGAAAGACTATCTCCAACTCCAGCTGCCTGGCCCAAGTTTCCTCCCCACCCCTGCCACACACACACAGTGCTTTGTTCAAAAGTCACAGGAGGAATTTCAGGTTGCCTGGGGACCAAACAAAAATAGGAGGGAACACAGAGCTGTTTGAGCTGCTCTATAAGCAAGGGTGTCCACTCCTGTCAATACGGAGGTGAAAGCCAGTTTGTCTGTTTGTCCTAATGTGTTAATGCCCAGATCCATTGAAAATTATTAGTATTTCAAGTGTTCCCCACCTTTCCAGGGCCCCTAAAGCAGCACCAAAGATAATCTACCTGCAGTAAACTTTGCAGCTGTTTAAGAGAAGAAATGTGATTTAGAGCCATAGCTCTAAGGCAGTATCAGGAGCCCGTGTAGACGGACCCGGACAGTGTGGCAAACCGTTTGTGCAAAGGGTGGCTAGAACTCCACTGGATAGTCTCCCATAGTGGCCAAGAGATCATCATCATCAATCCAGAGAGTCACAAATCTTTTTCCCTTCTTGGCAAGTTAATGTGGCCTGATATTTGTCTAAAGTCCACCTACTTTTAAAAAATATATGTATTATGTAATTTTATCCAGCAGCTACAGTAACTGCCATATATCCTGAATTCCTCTAGGTGATAAAGCCGACAACCTTTGGTTCTTTTCTGTCCATACACACAACAGAGTTTTCCAGGAGGCTCGCTGGCTCTAGGCATTGTGCCTGGTACCAATATTTGACAAATAAGAAACAGATCCTGCCCTCAAGGATCTCATAGCCTGGAGGGAGAGAAGCCTGGTGTACGGCGTGTGACTCTTCTAGATGTGTAGAATTCCAGTTGCAGCCTTCTTCAGGCTGAGGGCAATAGGCAATATGTGCCCTATATTCTAGAGAGAGCCGCCCCTGCAGGAGGTATTGAAATGTGGCATAGCCTGTCCTAGAGCTGGCAATCCCACTGCCCTCCTCCAGCCTATATAAAAACAAGGCCAGACATTTGAGGGAAGGGTCATATAAACAATAGGATGTGGTACAATCTTACTCCCCCAAAGAGGCCATGTCCTAATCCCCAGGACCTGTGTATATGTTACCTTACCTGGCCACTTCCTCTCCCCCCAAAAAAACGCACTTGGCAGAAATGATTAAGTTTAAAGACCATAGCAAGAGGAGATCATCCTGGATATTTTGGGCATGGGGGTGTGCAGGGGAAGAGGGTGTAGGGGGTTGGCAAATCTAATTACCTTGCCGGCTGTTGTCAGAAAGGAAAATGTGACTCTGGAAGAGTGGTCAGGGAGGTGCAATGTTGCCGACCTCCACAATAGATGAGCGGCTGGGTCCATAGCCAAGAAAAGTGGAGGCCTCTAGAAGCTGGAAGAGCCAAGGATGTGGACTCTCCCTTCAAGCTCCAGAAAGGGAAGGGGCCCTGCTGACACCTGATGTTAGCACAGTGAGACCCATGTCAGGCTCCTACCCTACAGAAACTGTGAGAGAACAAATGCATGTTGTTCTAAGCTACTAAGTCATTGTAATTTATTATAACAGCAATAGAAACAAATATGGGTCATTTGTAGGAGAAAAAAAACACTTTCAATTTGGAGAGAACCCCCAAATGGGGTCCCTAAGAGAACAGATCCTGGAGACTAGGGGGGCTTTGAGAAAGGAGCTGAGCCCTTACCCCTCAGCTGGAGGCACTTGCCAAACTGCAGAGACTCGAAGGCCTGTCCCACAGAGGCCACTGGCATGAGGTACAGGAAGATGGTTCCACAGAGAATGTGATGTATTCCCGGGAATCCAGGTGACATGAACGTGGAGTCAGATGTCTCCTAACTGGGTACAGGGCACAGAAGCAGGAGGCTTGCCCAAGTTTCCTGCACGGAGAGAGAGAAGACGGAAGGCCACAGTGGAAGCAAGGCCCAGAGAGCCTCATGGAAGGACCTTCCTAAAGGCTCCTGCCAGCTGTAGGGTCCTCATTCTCAATATCCTGTGAGTGCACAGGAAGTGAGTGTAAGAACTACAAGGGCTTGCTAGAGATCAGAGAGAGGGTATATGAGTCAGATAGTTGGGGAACTCTCTAAGGCATTCACAAATGAGCCTTTTGAGGGAGGGCACCGGCCATGCACATCTCAAGAGCACCAACTCTGTCCCTCAAGTGACCTCTCCCCTTCCCAATTCGGGAAGAACCAGTAAGAGGCAAGGAAGGAGTACAAAGCAACCTGGAAGGGTGACCTCTGTCTTATTCCTGTCCCCACCCTATCCTCCAACCACTGGCCTGAGCTGGGAGAGAGTTCCGTGGAACTAGATGTGATTGAAATCTTGATCTATGCTAGACCAGCTTTTCAGGACCCACATAGAACTGTTCCCATAGCTACAAGTGACTGAAAAGCTGTGGGGGCAGGGAGAGACCACAAAGCAAGGGGATGGCAGTACAGGGAGAGAGTAGAGCTGTCTTCTTTTATACCCACTGAACTCGGCCTGTTGGATAACCTGGTTTTGCTGCAACCTAACATAATAGGAGTCATAACGGATGTATCTTGACTTCTGCAGGAGACCAAGCAGAAAGTTACCCAGACTTCACTGCTCTCAGTGTATTTAAAAAAGAAGAAGAAAGAAGAAGAAAGAAGAAGAAGAAGAAGAAGACAAAATGAGTAACAAAACCTGTGGGATGTTTCAAATATTGCATTTCACAAATTAATGACTTTCACAAAAAATACAGGGCAGTATGATTGTGTCTGTCATTATATAATCACAGTTTGTTATTTGAAAATAACCATGAATTTATAGCACACATTGGCAAATGTGGTTGGGTAATGAGACATATTTAGAGGCACACGATAAATCTTGCTTTTCAATGTGGTCAGTATATTATCCTGTGGGTGTATGTGTGTATACATGCATCTTTTTGAAGACAGCATCAAAAGTCTGAATTTGAGATTATTTCTGAATGTGTGGCCCAGGTCGAATGACCCTCCTACCCCTCACCCCTCTAGGAATAGCTCTAGGAGGGATAGGGGAGTTAAGGAAAATGCCCTCAAAGTGAAGGCATCTAAACTGGGTCTTGAGAGATCAGGATGCCTTCTCCAGCTGAGGAAGGATGTTCAAGGACAAAGGTCGGCCCTGCAAAGACACAGAAGCTTGGGTATTTGAAGAGTGGCTGGCATGTTGGTGGTGGCATGGAGGGCAGCTGGGGTCAGAATGAAGGCGTAAAGGGCTCTTAATAGTAAAGGGCCTTGACCATTGAGCTAGGGACTTGGACTTGGTCCCGGGGACCAAAGGAAGTCCAGAGTGGTTTGAAAGCAGGGAAGGGGCAGAATCAGAAATGTAGTAGAAGGTAACTCTGAGAATAGGCTAGAGGATGACAGATGAGAAGTGAGGCCTGACCCTACAACCAGGCAAGAAAGGTGGAATCGGTCAGGGCACAATGGCCAGATTCTGCTTAGGGATGAGGACTGGTCAAGTGTGACCTTGAGCTCCCATTTAGAAGCCTGAGAAACACCACTCACCATGACCTGGACTAAGAAGTCAGGATGGGGTAATGAGTTCAACTGCAGACGATTTAGATGTCTGTGCCCCATGTAAATTACCTGCAGAGAGAATCCATTGAGGAGGTCTCCAGTGCCCTAGACTCCTCTTATTTCTTAAGATTCTGCAGCCTCAGGGGCGGTGGAAAGTCAATCATATCCTTCACTTAGTCAGGTGAGGGTAAGTGTGGATTGGACATGGTGAGGGGGAGAAGAAAGAAATAGGTTGGGGCTGTTTCTCTCCTAAAGCATCTAAAATAAACCCAAAATTTATTTTCAAAGACCACTCAGTTGAATCTAGAAGAAACACACACACACACACACACACACACACACACACACACACACATATATATACATTTCTTCTGAAATGTATTTCAGAAGAATGAAGTGATTCTTCTGAAATGATTATATTTTCAGTTCTTTAAAATAATAATAATCCTGGTGCCAGGCTCAAACCACCTGTCCTGACCACAGAGCATCAGGGGGAGGTGGTGGGCAGGAAGGAAGAGAGGCTGCTGTTTGTCTCACCACCTGCACATTACATACATCTGTACATCCCTGAGATGGTGAGACAAGAATGTGTTAAGAACGGCTACCTGGTTGACAGAACCTCAGGTGGTTTTAATGTTCTCCTTAATATTTTATATACAGTTAGGACTTTTCTAATGAACACATTTTTCTTAAAAAAAAAAAAAATAAGGGAGACGGGGAGGCAGTAAGACTGGGTATCAGCAAGCTTGCTTTTCTATCCATGGTAATCCTGGCAGGCAATTGAGCAATACGAGAAGCTGGAAGAGAAAACACTCATTTGAACCAACAATTTTACTTTGAAGAATGCATCGGAGGAAACACTCTCCATCATACTGTAACACAAAAACCACATTCCCGAGCTTACAAAAATTGGTTTATTAAAGAAATTGTTTCTGTGATTTCAAAGAAAAAGGAGATGAGTAGGTACTAAACTCACATTCATGGTAAAAAGGTTTTGGCCTGCAGGAGTTTTGGTAAAAAAGTACATTTTAACTCTATGTGCATTTTTTATTATTGCAAAAGGAGTGCTTGATCTAAATTGACAAAAATATCTGAAGTCGGGATGCCTGGGTGGTTCAACGGTTGAGTGTCTGTCTTTGGTTCATGGCATGATCCCAGGGTTCTGGGATCAAGTCTCACATCGGGCTCCCCAGGGAGCCTGCTTCTCCCTCTGTTTGTGTCTCTGCCTCTCTCTCTTTGTGTCTCTCATGAATAAATAAATAAAATCTTTACAAAAAAATATCTGAAATCACTGAGCAAATCTGAACAGACCACAGGTGATCAAAATAATTTTGTTTCTAGACCACTTTTGCTCACACTAAAGCAAGGTTGCACACTAGAATCACTGGGGAGCTTTGTAAAACTACTGACGTCAGAGCCCCACCCTCAAGAGGTTCTGACTGAGCTGATCTGGAGCTGGGCTGGACAGCAGTATTTTTAAAACACATCCTCAGGCAATTTTAACGTACAGCCAGAGTTGAGAACCACCAGACCATTAAAATAAATTGCCACACAGCATATAATTCATAACTGTCTTTAAAAAATGCAATGCCAACCGAGCAAGCAGTACTTAGAGTTACTGTGTTCCTAGCCTGCCCACTCACCAGATTCTCTCTCTTTTAATTTTTATCAGAATATACTATCTGTACAGAAATATGCATGTATCACATGTATCATAAGCAGATAGCTCAATGCATTTTTCTTCTAGAGAGAGAGAGAGAGAGTGAGTGGGGTGGGAGGTGCAAAGGGAGAGGGAGAGAGAGAATCCCAAGCAGGCTTCGTGCCTATTGTGGAGCCCAACTCAGAGTCTGATCTCAGGACCCCAAGATCATGACCTGAGCTGAAATCAAGAGTCAGATGCCCAACATACTGAACCACCCAGGTGTCCCTCAATGCATTTTTACCAGCTGGATAATATCCATATCACCGGCACCAAAATCAAGAAACAGAACATTAGCAGCGCTCTAGAAGTTCCCTTGTTCATTCCAGAGTGTTCCACAGCTTTTTCCCTTACATGTTTGATATTAGTTCCCACTAGGCATTTGAGTTGTAATCATTACAGATCCCTATGATGCAAATAAATTTCCTTAATTCATCTATCACATTCTAACTAATTCAAATTATGAAAACTATATAGGAAGAAATACCTATGAACAAGTATTTAGCCATAAGAAGTTTACTGCCCAGATTGTTTATACTAGAAAGGGCCATAGAGAAAAATACAAGTAAATATCTAATCACAGGATTCACTTAAACAAATTAGCTAACCTTCATATGAAACAGTCCAGTTTGAATACTATAGCATACATAAGATAAAGAAGATAAGAATAAAGAGAGGCCTTCCACGAAAGAATTTGTTTTTCCCAGCAGAACCCTAGAATAGTACTGTTACGGGCTGAGTTGTGTTCCTTCCTCCCCAAATTCCTATGTCCAAGTCCTAACCCCAGTATCTCAGAATGTGACACTATTTAGAGGTAGTGCATTTAAAGAGGTGATTAAATTAAGATGAAGCTGTTAGGGTGGCCCTAGCCCAATATGATTGGTGTCCTTATAAGAAAAGACTAGGACACAAACAGGCAGAGAGGGAAGACCAAGTGAAGACACAGGAGAAGGAGGTTATCTGCAAGTCTCAGAAAGAAGCCACAGAAGAAACAACCCTGCCGACGCCATCATCTTGGATATATCTCTAGCCTGTAGAACTGTGAGAAAATGAATTTCTGTTGTGAGAGAACACGTCCAGTGTGTGGTATTTGTTCCACACTCTAGCAAACCAGTACAAACACCAAGACTAGAAGCAGCAGATGGAAGACTTGGGCCACAGGAAGGTGACCAGACTAGTCTTGGGCTTCTGACAAAGGAAGAAGACTCTCAGAGAAAACTTTGGCCAGGGTAGCTGAGCAGTGCCTCAGCCATCTATGGCCATGATGGTGCACAGGAGACCTCATGCTCTCAACACAAACCCTTGCATATGCTTCTCCCTTGCCCCACACACGGGGAAGCCAGGTTTCTCTCCTAAGCACCTGCAGACATGGCCAGGTAAACAGGGATTCTTGTGTGGGGTGAGAAATCCACTCTTGCCAGAGCAATATGGATGAGCAGATGCTAAAAACTGCTAATACTTCTAGAAAAACTAACAGAATGAAAGAGAAGCACCAACTCACCTCCAGAATTTACACCCAAAGGAACAGTATTCATACAATGAAGAACCTAAAAAGAAAGAAGTGCTTTTTAATAAATATAATTAATGTTTTCAGAGACAGTTGAGACAGCTGCATATCCAGATAGATAGCTGTATAGATAGATAAACAGACAGGTAGACAGACAAAACTTCTATGAAAAGTAGTCTTTAGAAACTAAAAGGATTCTTGGAGACTAAAATCTTGATTAATAAAAATGAAGGTCCAATAGAAGATACAATTTCCACTTGTTGGCTTTCTTTCTTTCTTTCTTTCTTTCTTTCTTTCTTTCTTTCTTTCTTTCTTCTTCTTCTTTTTTTATTCACCCATCAGTTGTCCTAAATGGAAAAGTTTGACAATATCTAGGGTTGGTGAAGACATACAGAACCACAAATTCTCAAAGACTGTTGCCAGGAATATATAACAATCTTACCATCTTGTAGATCATCTTTGGAGAATAATTTAACAGTTTTCCTAATAAATAAAAAATGTGCATATCATTTGACTCAGCAGTTCCTTGTCTGAATATAAACCTTAGAGGAACTCTCACACATGCACCAGCAGACGAGCACATGTGTTTTCTGAAGTGTTGTTTCTCAAAGCAAAAATACTTAGAAACCACTCAAATATCTATCACTAGAGGAATGAATAAAAGCATTGCACATATTCCTACAAGGATCTATTACACGGTGGTTAAAATGAATGAACTAGATACCCAACAACTTAAATAAATTTTCCAAAACTTATTGTTGAGCTAAAAAAAAACTAGTTACAGAGAGGTAAGTCCAGTGTGATACTATTTATCTTAAGATGCCAAAACAAACAAACAAACAAAATAAAACAAGCCAAAACCAAAAGCTAGGAAAGACAGGGGTGATGATGGAATACACATGTAAACACATAATGTTGATGATAGTAATTGCTCTGAGGAAGATTAAGAAAAGGAGTAGAGAGAAGAGTAAATTTAGTAGGGAGAGGAATAAACTGCAATTTTATCAGTGATATTTTATTAGAAAGGAACCAGAGCACATATGACAAAAATGTTAGTGTTTATTGTTTCTGAGTGATGGGTGCATGTTATCTGATCTTCTGCAATTTTCTATGGCTTACAACTTTTCAAATGAAAAAATCCCCACAAATGATGGACTGATAAATAAAATGCATACAACTGAAGAGTGCATTAACAAACTGAAATATTGAAGTAAGTAGTCTACCCAGAACATAGTGCAAGATTCCAACCATTGAAATATGGGAGATGTAAAAGTGAATATTAAAAAAACAAAAAACAAAAAATAGAACCAGAGGGCACCTGGCTTGCTCAGTCAGTGGAGCATGTGAGTCTTGATCTCAGGGTTGTGAGTTCAGGCCCCACGTTTTGTGTCGAGATGACTTGAAAATAAAAAATCTTGAAAAGAAAAAAAAAACGGAACCAGGAGTGCCTACCTCTGTCTCAAAGAATATTTAGAAAGAAAATGGATAGAGAAAATTATCAAATAGATTACACACAAAAAATTCAAACCTAAAGAGATTCTCAAGACTTCATACTAAAAGAACCCACAAAGTATTGGAAAGAAACACAAGAGAGGAGTACAGAGGATTTGGCCCTGGGCATATTGGTAAAATTTCCACGAAAAAAAGAAAACCAATTCCAGAGAAGAAAAAAATGCCAAGAGTTTAACTTCAAAGGAAGAACAGAGGGACATCAGACTTTTCAAGTGCAATAAGTATAAAATTCCATAAGATGTAATACCACAAAGTTCTGTAGAGAAAGATGGTTTTGAATCTAGACTTCTATACCCAGGCAAAAAATTAACATAAGTGCAAAATGAAAACAATTTTAGAAGAACAAGGACTCAGAAATTTTCTTTCCAGGAGCGCTTTCTGAAAGATTCTCTAGAGGATGGACTCCAACAATAGGAAAAATGAATCCAAGAAAGAGGAAGTTAGGTTATAAGGCAAAAGAAGTATGCAAGGAAACTAGTAAAACCAGTAAAGTCCCAAATGACCATCAAAGACATGGCCATGAAGCTTAATAAATTGTTAAGAACATAATTCCACCTGTTAAATTCCAAAAGATTTCAACAAAACTTGAGAATGGGCAAAAGGAGAGTAAATGGAGGTGGGGATGGCGAGTTGGGAAGGCAATGAAATATCAAGATCTAACCTTTTTTTATCTTTTCTTTCTTTCTTTCTTTCTTTCTTTTTCTTTTCTTTTCTTTTTTTTTTTGTGAGAGACAGAGAAAGAGCATGCAGGAAGAAGCAGAGGAGAGAGAGAATCCCAAGTAGACTCCCCACTAAGTGTAGAACCCAGCACAAGGATCCATTTCACAACCCTGAGTTCACGGCCTGAGCCAAAATCACAAGTCAGGCACTTAACCAACTGAGCCACCTGGCACCCCACAAGGTCTAACCTTCTACATGAGGGTAGGTCATAGAGACTGATTGGCCCTCAACACTGATGGAAATATATAGCAAATATGCTGAGTCAAGTGTAGAAAAATAAACGCTTGAAGAAAGAATAAAAACCGAATGTATATTTAGCAACTACTAATGAATAAAAAGGACAAAAAAAGAAGAGAGAGAGAGAGAGAGAAAATAGCCAATTGATTATAGTATGACCCCCTCCTATCCTCCAAGTGCGAAGCAAATGCTCCAATCCAGAGTGATTCTACAACAGTTACTCAGGTTTGATTTTAATCACCCGGCAGCTGTGTCTATAGTAACTGAAAGAGGAAATTCCTAAGCCAGTGGTTCTCAGCGTTATAAAAATAGAGATTGCTGGGCCCCAGCCTCAGAGTTTCTGACTCAGTAAATCGAGAATGGGGCCTAAGAATTTGCATCTCTAAGAAGTTCCTGGACGATGTTGATGCCGTGGTCCAGGGACCACACTTTGAGAAACCGTGCTGGTAGTGAATGAATCACACGCATTGATTGTCACTGTTTGCTGATTTTCCTCTTAGGAGGAAGTTCTCAAACAGCACATTTCTGGGACACAGTGGAGGGAAGGCCTATTCCACCTGTTCCTCATAAACAAAAAGAGATCATTTTTTTAATTCAGAAGAATGTCTTTCAAGAAAGCCTGTTACTGATGAAGGAACCCTTAAAAGTAATATTTTTCTAAGTAAGAGAAAGGGAAGGCGGGGGGTAGTTGCAGAAGCCAGTTCCCCTAAGTGGAAATACTGATTGAACATGACTGGGAACATCTATCTCTTATTCTAGGTAGGCATAAAACAAACATTCTCTGACATTCATATGTGTATTTCATAAGGCTTTAAAAATTTTTTTTAAAGTCTGAAGTTGTCAATTGTATTAGAGTGTTTTGTTTTGATTTTTTTTAAAAGAAAATTCGATTTAAACAGATTTAACAACAGCAACAACAAGTTATTGGTTCTTATAATTCCAATCCCGAGGGTTAACTAGCTTCAGGCATAAGTAAATCCAGGTGTTCAACTGATGCTATCGGAGTTTCAGGTCTTTCTGCCTCTTTGCTTTGTTTTCCTCTGTGATGGTTTCACTCTTTGGTGGGTATTTACCATCCGCAGCCCCTCCTTTCCACAATGGCCAGCAAAAATTCCAGGTTCGGCTCCTATTGGCCTCTCTGCAATCAGGTGCCTATAATCATTGAACCAATCATGGCACAGGGAGACTACTCGGCTGGGTCCTGGTCACTTCAAGGGCCCTACCTGAATCAGAATCACTGACAGCTGGGGAGGGGGCACTCAACAAAGGAATGTCGTTCCATACAGAAGCCAGCCAGGAGCAAGCAGACAAAAGCAATCTGGGAACCCAGGGCTGTTTTTATCTTGTCAGATTAACAGTACATTAAAAAAAAACCAAAAACAAAAAAAAAACAAGATAAATAAAATGAAATTGCTATGCACTCTTGTGATCATTTCCTAAGGGAAAGCCTGCTTTAGCCATGAAAGAAAACAAAACAGAAAACAAAGTGTGCAATAAAAAGTTCTTTTTTTTTTTAAGAAAGGTAGTTTTATGGAAAACTCAATCCATTCCCGTTTTTATAAAAATTGCATTTTTATAAAACCCTAACGCCCAACCCTAACCTTAATTTTATAAAAATTAGATAGAAGATGCGATTACTTTCCATGCTCCTAACTCCTGCCCACCAACAGAGGCACTGGGCCTAGAGGCCACAAGAATATTTTCATCTCTTTTAAAATCAGAATAAAAATGATTATACGAATATATAATAATGAAGACAAGCTACATCACACTGATCTTTTATTTATGTCAATGCAGCCATACAATATGAGTTTTTATTTTTATTTATTCATTTATTTTTTTCAGTGGAGGAAAAAGGCCCGTGAATGCAAATGCGCCATGAGCCTGGGAAAGTTATAATGTGGTGCTACCCTCACCTTTTTTCCTCAAAGCCCTTCCCCAAGTTTCTGAGGGTGATTGTCATGTTCAGTCATCTCCCAAAAGTCAACCCTGCACCTGCATTGACCAGCCAATGTGTTCCCTTATTGGAGGAAGAACAGTCTTAAGCCACTTAGAACAACTTCTCCCTTACAAGGCGCAGTGGAGGCGTTGGGGGCAGCTCCTGGGAGGTGACGCAGGAGGGAGGGATGTGTGGTGTGTGCGGGGAGGGAATTACCTAACACAGCTTTGTGCACCGCTTTCATTTCCCATCTGAGTATCGATCCCGGGTTCCCCCACTCTCCAAAAGTGGAGTATTTCTAAGAAAGCTTTTCTGATGCCTTAGGACACATCTTGTTAATAGATGCACAAAATAGATAAAGCCCGGATGCTCACAGACACAGTGCCCAGCTCTGGCGGCTTGATGCTGGGATGCTAAGGGTAGCTCCAGGGGAAGGAGTTTGGCAGCACCGTTCTCACCGCCGGGGGCGTGCGATGCCCCGTTAACAGCCCCACAGGGCAAAACAAATGTTGAACTATTTTTGCTTTTTGTCTTTTTTTTTTCACCAAAGCAATTTTTCTCTTTTTATTCCCTTTAGTCGGTGAGAACAGGTACTAAGGTAGCCTTTTGTAAAAGCAAAATGACATAAGGTGAACTTTCAAAAAGTGGGGTATACCTGTATTTCATTCACAGGTACTCACCCCTGTGCCACCTACGGTGCCAAGAGCTTGTCCATGCCTCTCAACCTGTATCACCCCAACACTTGATGACCAGAAGTACATATGCTGGGCTAACTCCCAGGGTCACATAGAAGAGAAGAGAAACTTGAACCCAGACTTGAACCCAGGTCTATCTAAGCCCGCGGCCATGATCTTAAATGATATAATACATCCCTCTGGACTTTTCTAAAGTCCTGGTTTCCATGTTCTTCCTGAAATGGAAAAGGAGCCAACAATAGGTGGGGTGCAGTGGGGAGACCCCTCTTCCCCTGCCCAGTGTCCTCTGCCTTCAACCAGATCGATGCATTTCTCAAGGAAGAACCATCTTCTTCGTAAAACGGTTAGTCATAAAGTCGAAGTTTCCTGCGCTCATAGCTTAATTATTTCCATGCATCTTTTTTATCCTTTTACCTATGATTTAATTTTTCTGTCTAGCGACTCTACAGCAGACTCCCATTAGCACCGAAAGCCGTCGACCCACTCAGATGAGCTTGACTCATGCACCATATGTGCCCCACTTTATCCACGTGGCTCCAGGCGCTCACATTTTCCTCAAGGTCTCAGCGCCAGGCCTGTGGGACGCCGGCAGTGGTATCCTGAATTCCCCTTCTATCAGCACCACCGCCACCACCACCCCCTTCCCTGCTCACAGCACTCAGCCTGCTATAATTAAACAAACAGGGTTATTTGTGACATCCCGGTTTACACATCAACAAGTTATTTTCTCTGATTTTGCTATGGATGGATTTGCTCTGCTTACATTAAACAAAAACAGCTCACCCAAAAATGCAGAGTAAGCAAGGCGGAGGAAATGTGGCCTAGCAGCTGCCTCTCTTTCCCCACGACAACGACGCAAGACCAAGCCTCCTCGTTCCCAGACTCCTTGCCTCGGAGTCACCAAGCCAGGCGGTACTCCAGGGGGTGAGAGTGGGGGTGGGAGGACAGCCATCCGGGATCAGAACTCTGGATGGTAAGAGAAGTCTCCAGAAACCTGGGAAGGTCAAGTGGGTGTTTAATTTGGAGGCTTCCAGACTAAACAGCATGCGGGACTAGAGGAAGCATGTGGGACTCCCCAGGTGCATTTGTCCTGTGGAGGACACTGTTCCTGGTCTCTGGCAAATCAATTGCCTGGGAGACTGCACTGTGAGGTCCATGTCAGGGAACAGGATTGAGGGAAAGAGGCTCAGGTCCACCACTGCTTCTCTGGCCAAGCATGTCCTGCCCGGCTATCTGCCTCTATGCATGCCTTCTCCACCCACCCTGCACTGCGAGCAAGAGGGGCTTCCAAAAGGCAGTTGAGGCTGCTCATCCATCTAGATGGAGGCCCTCTGTCTTCAAGATAAGCCTTGGCTCCCTAAAATACCTCTTTCTGTCCATGGGGACCCAGCCCCTGCCAACCAATGCAGCCTGACCTCACCCCACACCCCACCCCATTCTCTAGACCTCAGGCATAGGCAGGTCTGGTCCTGCCTTTGCAGACTGATCCTCTTCCTTGACCACACTCCCTCCACCCCCACCCTGCTTGATTCCCTTCAAGCCCCCCCTCTGCTGGCTCCTCTCGACCCTTGACTAAGCTCCAAGTCTTGGGTTCTAGGTATCTGCGTCCTCACCCACCTCCCTCTGTGAGGGCTGGGTCATATCAGCCTTGGTCTCCGCTGGGCTCCAGGGTCCACGAGCCCAGTACCTCTGAGGGTGCTCTGCTGATGTCTGCAGAGTGAATGAATGACTCTCTTTGGTGTCCACCGTCTCCTTCCAGGTGTCTGGCCTTTTGCAAAGATCTGATTCAAAAGCAGAGGACACACGGTCACTCCAAGTTAGAAACAATCACAATGGAATATATAAATATATCATGACAGAGTCACACAGTGACAACTGAAAGGGATGTGAGCCATATACGACTGCATCCAAAAATGGGAATGCATCTCACAAATAAGGTGCCAGACATGAAAGGAGGATAAACTTTACTATTCTATTTATATAAAGTACTAAACCAGGTAAAACAAATCTGTACTCTTCATATTCAGAAGAGTGTGTCATGGGGCCCCTGGGTAGCCCAGCAGTGGAGCATATGCTTTGGCTCAGGGTGTGATCCCGGGGTCCTGGGATCAAGTCCTACATCAGGCTCCCCACAGGGAGCCTGCTTCTCCCTCTGCCTGTGTCTCTGCCTCTCTCTCTTTGGGTCTCATGGATAAATACATACATAAAATTAAAAAAAAAAACAGAGGAATGCTTCACATGGGGGACTGGCATGTTTTGCTTCAGGGCCTGGGTGCCAGGTGATGTTCAGGGGTACAGGCTGCATGTGAATGTAAATACAAATACACATTTACTTCTCTCAGTGAATAGATTTTATACATGTCATACTCACACAGAGATAAGTATTAAATCACATATATTACTAATATATAACATATAAATAGATTATAAAATATAAATATATATAAATATTATATGTAAATATAATATACATATTTACATATGTAAATTTACATATAATATTATATGTAAATATATACATACACATTATATGTGTGTATATACATATTTACTAGTTGAATAAAAAGCAAACAAACAAGCTAGAGGCCAGTGTGGTGCCGGGGCAGAACCAGGCTGTGTTTCCCCCGCCCCGGTCCCTCCTGTGGGACCACCTGGGGCCGGTCCTTCCCTCAACAGGCACCTAACTGGTGGTCTGAGGATATGGTCCCTGCTCCTGTGGCCTCAGGTTCAGATCCTCCTGCCAGGTTCCTCCCATGGAATCTGCCTCGGTCCTGCCTCCCAAGGCCCCAAGTATAGGGACCAAAGAAAGACACATGGTGAAGACCCTTGGGTCTGCCCTGCCAGAAGAGCTTGGATCTGCAGGGGGGACACTGGAAGTGGGCCTGGGAGACCTGTGGGAGATGGGTGTGGGGGACAGACAGGTGTGGGAGAGAGATGGGTGTGGGACACAGATGGGTGTAGAGACAGATGGGTGTGGAACACAGACGTGTGTGGGACACAGACGGGTGTAGAGACAGACGGGCGAGGAACATAGATGGGTGTGGAAGACAGACATGTGTGGAAGACAGATGGGTTTGGTGACAGAGGGGTAGGGAGACAGACGGGTGTGGAGACAGACGGGTGTGAGACAGACAGGTGTGAGACAGACAGGTGTGGAGACAGACGGGTGTGGAGACAGACAGGTGAGGGAAACAGATGGGTGAGGGAGACAGACGGGTGAGGGAGGCAGACAGGTGTGGGAGACAGATGGGTGTGGGAGATGGGATTTGCTCTGCAAAGAGGAGGGTGGATGCTCTGCACACAGGTGAGAATCCTGGGGAAGCACAGGAGACGCAGGAAGGGCTCCAGCGTGAGTGAGTCGGCACGTGGCCAGGGACCATGGGGTGATGTCCTCGGCATCGGGGGCCCAGGAGACTCTTTGATTCAAAGGTCAACTCTAAGTCATGCAACTTTGCCATGGAAACACCTTTGTGCCCCCTTCCTCCCAAACCTCCTGTATGGTCTAACACACACACAGACACACACACAGACACACACACACACACACACACACGGCGCTCTCAGAGTTAGGATCTGGGGGGCATCCAGCATCCCCCGAGTCTGGCTCACTGAGGCAGTTAAGGGGCCACGGTTTCCGGCCAGCAGGGCTGGAGCAGGAGCCCACCTGCTGTTGAGGGGCTGCGATCCTCCCAGGATCCCTCGCCAACCCCGCAGATGGTTCTGGACCTGTGTGGAGTCCTGGAGCTTTGGGTAAAGCTTCCTGAGGCCCGAAGGGCTAGGAGGTTGCAGCGAGCATCCGGCTCATACAGCAGCCCCTTAAGGAGCTATCAACGATCTTGAGTTCAGTGTAAGTCCCTCGAAGGCAGAAATGTGTCTCTCGGCGTCCCCCACCAACCCCAGAGCCAGTCGGGTGTAAGTCCATCTCTTGCTGCCGCTAAGGGGGACGGTTGACGACACGCAGCCCTTCACACGCTGCACCCTTCGAACATACCTGTGTGCAGGTGCAGCCATGTCACAGCCCCGGCCCCCTCGTGTGCCTGGACTGCCTCACCAGTACCTCCATGCATTTGACTATGCCTGGTCATAAATCAGGGAGGGACAAGGGCATGCGGTGACGCCCGTGTCCCCCCGAGGAAATGAAATTTCAGGGACGGGATGGAATTTCTTCCATGAGTTCGTGGGAGCAAACCAACTATTGTCTCCTCTCTGTTGGCGACATCACACTTCTAAATGACTTCCCAATCCCTGAAACGCTCATGAAACGACTGCCCCCCAGTCTGTGGCAGGGCTGGTGGGGGATGGCCCTCTGCCCTCCTCCCTGTTTGCTGTGGCTCACGCATCACATGGCGGGGGGGTCAACTGGGCTGAGAAGGACCGCTAGCCTGCAGTTCGCTTAGGGTGTGATGGCCCCCAAATAAGCCTGTTCAGGAGCATCTTGAGGTTCTCATTCATTCATTCATTCATTCATTCACTGAGTAGATGTTGTAGAAGGAGAGATGCCTTGTGGGAGGAAAGTGTGAACTAGACTCTGCTCTTCACCTAAGGAGTTCCTGGACATCTGGAATCCCAGTGAGCCCCAGAGGGAAAGCTGACCTGGCATGTTGGGGTCCCAGGGCAAGTGCCATCTAAGCTCTGGGGTGGAGGGCTGATTCACGTTGGCTGCGAGTCAGGGCGAGGCAAGGTGTTGTAGGAGGGAGCCCAGTGTACTTGGTGAACTCAAACTCGTTCCATTCACCTGAATGCAGAATGGACACAAGTGACAGTAGAGAGCAGAACTAGCCTCACCTGGCCCACCCGTGGTCCATGGCACACAGGCACCTTGACCAGGTGAGAACACAGTTGCTTCCTAGAGCACGGCTCTCTTGGGTATGCATCATATGTCCCCATGGTTCTCGGTCAGGGGCACATCCCAAGGCCTCCAAGTGGACATAGGTGTCTCTTTCACTGGATTAGAGACAAGAGTAAAACCCTCAGCCCCCATCACCTCCCTGGGGTTAGTGCTCTCCAGAATCCTTTCCCAAAACCCAGTCCTCCTTTGGAGGTGACGGTCAGCAAAGGGCCCCAAATTGACCTTCCGTTAACCTTGTACAAGCTCCTCCATGGCTGTGCTGGAACATGGCTTCTACTGTCTATGATACAATTCATGCACAGGGAACCACAGAATGACAGAGAAGTGGCAAGAGGGCTGGGAAGCCAAAGCCTGAGCTTCAGGGAGGGGAGGCCCGGTCAGAGAGCACATCCAAGGGGCCTGAGTGGGGCAGCGTGGTCTGTGTGCGCAGATGGGCCTGTGGAGTCTGCAAGGCTGGGGTTCGGGTGGCCGACCCCAGCAACTGCACGGTGCCCGCATCTCTTTTCTCACATGTAATTCAGGAATAGTAAGACCTAACTCATAGGACAAATGACAAAATAGACGGTGAGTCTGGTTGACTGATAAAGGGGACATAGTGCAATTCCAGCAGCCAGCCCTCCGTGTGCGTGGAGGCTCCCAGCCCCTGGGCCTTCGGCCTCGACCCTACACAGTCTCCGTATGCCGTGATACGACAGCCTGCTAGGATCCCGACTCCTTCCTCCATGAACAGGTTTCAGGCACATCTAGCTCAGGGACATTCTTTTTCTTTTTTCTTTTTTCTTTTTTTTTTTTGCTTTCTCCTCCTGATTTACTATGAATCCAAGGAGCAGGCTCGAACATTCTGAAATCTGAGCAACACAGAAAAGAATTATGATACAATATAGAAAAAAAAAAAAAACAGAAAAATCTGCCCCTGTCCTAAATGGTCTGGCTGTGAAGCCTTGGACAGGACAGCCTAGCCTCTGGGCCTCCATTTCTTCCTTATAAAAGGAAGAGGAACTTCCAGGTGTGCCAAGGCAGGTACTGATCCTGCCCTCGCAGACCCTGTTTTGGCTCAGGTGGACCCAGGGCCATCCGCTTCATGACTGTGTTGTATTAATTTGCTGGGGCTGCCAGCACAGTGGGCCACAGATGGAGGGCTCAACAACAGCATTTACTGTTTCTCAGTCCTGGGGGCCAGAAACTTGAGACTGAGGTGTTGGGTGGGTAGCTTCCTCCTCAGGAGGCTGTGGGGGACAATCTGCTCCATGTTTCTCCCCTGGCTTCTACAGGCTTTACTGGCAATCTTTGGCCTCCTTGGCTTCTAGACGCATCCCTCCTGTCCCTGCCTTCCTTCCAATGGCATCTTCCTTGTGTGTCTATGTGTGTGTCTATGCATCTCCAAATTTCCCCTTTTTATCAGGACACCACTCCTGCTGTAGTTGGGGCCCACCCTACTCATGTCAGCTCATTACTTCTGCAATGACCCTATGCCCAAGTCCTGAGGAGCCAGGATTTCAATGTATGAAGTTTGAGGGGATGCAGTGCCACCCAGGGCAAGGCAATCGGCCTGACCTCGCCCAGTGTCTTTGCCTCTAAAATCAGCGACAATTCCGAGGGATAAATGGGACAACGTGTGTGAAGGTCCCTGACACCTAATAGGTGGGGCTCAGCAAAAATCGAATCCTTCCATCGGCAGAAATGCCCAGAGCCCCCCTGGGTGTGGGCTTTACTCCGGCTCTCCCCCTTCCTCACCTCCCTCTCGCCCCCCGGCCCCCCCCCAGAGCTGATGGAGTGATTTCACTTCACCTTAAGCTCGAATTTGTTCTGGAAAACGGAGGTTTGCCGTGGAGGTCTGTCTGGGGGCACTCCTGAAACTGCCAAGCTCGTGATCCAAAGCGCCCCGCCCTGCCGTGAAGATAAAGGCTGTGGCAGCTGCATGGAGGGTGACACTTTTCAGGTCCCGCTCAGGACCAGCGGCAGACGACAGCGCGAACAGTTCACCCTCCTGTCCCCCCCTCGCTCCCCCTCTTGTCGGCTTTGATTCACAGGCTGTATAATTCAAGTCATTAATTTTTTCCATTCAGTGCGCTGCCAATTTCTTCTCATTTTGTTCCTGGAAATCTCTTGTGTGCATCTTCTAAATTTAAAATAAATACACTGTACATAATTGGATGCTAACCAGACAACACTGAGCAATCATACGTTCACATTGATTCCGCAGATGTAGTTGCCTCAAACATGAGTGGGAAAGGTTCCTGCATGTTCCGGATGAGATGTTAAATGGGCCAAGTTGCCTTCACGTTCTTCAGGATCAGCCTGTGGACCATTTCCTGTTGTAAACAACGAAGAAGAGTTCTTACACCAAAAATAGACCTCCAAATTGTTTTAGTTGCTACAATTTTGTGCTTACGGGGCTGAGCGGAAAGAGCTTAAGTATAGACCTGAAGAGATCAGAGCTCTGGCTGCAAATCCACCACGAAGAGAGTATATGACACCAAATAAGCACCTACGGTGTGAATTTCAGCTATGCAATTAAGAGATCATCCCAGATCTTCTTTTTTTTTTTTTCTTTTCCAAATCATGGATGCACCCTTGAGTTGATTTTAAGGACAGGAATATGATATTAAGTAGCATCTTGTAGAAGAGACAGAAACATCCCCTGAAGAATCCATTGGTTTCTGATAAGTCCTGGCTAGTGAACTGTGAACAGCAAGGTTGGGCATCACTTCGGGTGGCAGAGGGTGGGAAGCCCACGCACAATTCTCCAGACTTTCCTCCTCACACGTGGTGACAGAAGGTGCTGCGTACTCCAGGTGGTGGAGCCTTCATCGGCACAGGGCTCTGCATGACCTGGTGGGGAGGCCCTCCAGCCAACCTATGCAGGACACACAGCAAGTGAGTTACTCATGCACACAGGTGTGAGACATAAACTTTTAAAGTGTTAAGACACTGAGATTATTTCTAACACAGCATATTCCAGCCTGACCAATTCAAATCTTGGGGGAAAAAATCATTTTCTTTTCAATTCTATGTAATTCTTTGTCAAGGAGAAAGTCTCAGGTGGTGATAGTAGGTCTTTTACACTTCTCTTTCTTTTATAATCTCCTTTTCCAACCAAATGAGATCAGACTTTGGGCTGGGTGTCCCTCATTGGTGGTAATATGCAGCGCGTTAGTCTGCTCCAGCTGCCATAACAAGGTACCACAAATGGGGGTGGAGGGGGGCCCTTAAACGACAGACATTTCCTCTTGGTTTTGGAGGCTGGAAGTCCAAGATCAAGGTTGGTGGGCTTGGATTCTTCTGAGGCCTCACTCCTTGGCTTGTCTTTTTGTTTTAGTTCATTGCTCATCTCTCTATGGTGCCCATGTCTGCTCTCTCTGTGTCCTAATCTCCTCTTATAAGGACATCAGTCGTATTGGATTAGGGCCACCCAAATAACCTGACTTTAACTTAAACACCTCTAAGGTCTTATCCCCAAATCACAGACTTCAACATAAGAATTGGAGTTGGGGGGGTGGTTATAATTCAGCCAATAAGACCAAGCTAAGGCTTTTATCTAGCTTTCACTGGTTTTTGGAGGGGTGGGGATTACTTTCTACTTATGGCAAGCCACAGCGGTTTTCTACTGATTATGATGCGTAGTTTTCTTAAGATATAAATGTATTTAAGTAGAAAGACTGATTTAGAGAAACCCGTAAGAATTAATAGTATGCCCAAAATTGTGATGGGAGATGCAAATAATTAAGTTTTGGGAAAACAGGGGCTAGGTGATTTCTAAAGCTTTTACCCACGCAGCTTTTTCTTATATAGTTTTATTCATTTATGCATCCATATAACTGAGTACATATTAAATGCCTCATTGGCATTAGATACCCAGGTGGTTATAGAGTCAAATAAGTAGTGCTGTAAGAGCAGAGAAGGAAAAAGTTCAATTCTGCCCAGGAGGATCAGGAAAGACTTCCTGGAGGTGGCAATAAATAGTATATTTTGGACTTCTCAGCCATACCTAAGCCCACAGATCATGAGCACTGTGTCTTCATCCTCGATTTGGTATTTTTTGACTTTTGAATGTGTGCACAGCCCTGTGATTGGTGCTACCAAGAAGGTACTGTAGCTTTAAGAATAGGGAAGAGGCTAATTAGCAACAGAAACCATGCATAAAATTCATGACTTGCATTTAAGGTTGTACTTCTCCCAGAGATGATTTTTTAAATGTTTGGGGTTTTTTTTCTCCCCTTGATTAGGAACCTTATGTTTTCCTAGAGTCTAGTTGTCTGATATAAAATACAGATTGGAAAAATTCAGTCATAATTACGAAAATATATTTCTTAATCAAATATAACCACAGGGGGAAAAGTCTTTCATTGAATAAGCTTTTCTGAGAAGAGAATATTTATCCCAGGGTTAATTCATCAAGCACTTTCATCGTTAGTCCCTGACGTGGCTGTTCAATGACGTACACATATTTATTGAACTCTTACTGTATGTGGGGACTGTTCTAGAAGCTGCAGATACCATGGGGAATCAGGCTGGCTAGGTGCTCTCTCAGGGGACTTACATTCTAACAGGAGGAATTGACAACAAGCAAACAAGCAGATACATGGAAGTATGTCAAAAATGAAATAAATGCTCAGAGAGAATGAAAACGAGGACACACCGTAGGGGATGATGTGGGAGGGGGAGGTGGCTGCATTAGATTGAGATTTCGGAAAAGCTCCCCAACGGGCTACTGAAGGTGAAATGTAAGGGACAAGAAGAAGCCAATGCAAGGTTATTCCAGGCCGAGCGGAGAGCTGGCTCAAGGCCCCGAGGTATGGATGCGTGTGTGCATTTGAGGACCAGAAAGCAGACCTGTCTCTGCAGCCCTGTGGCCAGTTGGGGAAGGTGAAGTCGGGGAGGAAGGCAGAGCCAGATTCAACCCTGGCAGCGTGACTTTGACTCCAGCTGAGCACACATAGGAGTGACTTGCCAATGCTTTCAAAAAACCAAAAACCATTTTCAGGCATTTGCTTTGCTCTCATGCTGGTCTCCTAGCCTTTAGCTGACTTTCTCATTCCCGCATAAAGACGTGTGCAAGTATTCTTCCCCTGCAACTAAGACGTACAATCTTTTCTTCTTCTCTAGAGATTAGTCAACTACGAGTAGGAAATAGTTCATTTGTCTCATTCCTAATTAGTGGAGCAATTAGTCCTTCTTCTCTTATGAGCATTCTTTAAAAAACAAGAGCGTAACTTTAATAATCCTGTCCGTAGTGTGACTGTCACAGGGAAGCTAGGGCTGAGGGAACCATAGGAGTGAACTGGTCCGTGGAACCCCTGGGGTTTGGTAGAGCCGGCCATGAGCTGGGAACAGTGGGCAAGCATTGCTCTCTCCCTCCTGCAACCTCACCTCATCACCTGTTTCCATTCCCACTGGCGTCGTCATCCCAGACGAGACCTCTTTATTTCACAACTGGGTTGTTGCAACAGTTGGTCCCTAGGCCTCTGAGCTATTTTCTTTCTCGTTTCTTTGGTGTGTTGCTATCAGATTCATCTTCCTAAAACACCTCTTCAGTCATATCATTCCCCTGCTAGAGAACTTACAATGGCTCCCCATTGCCTCCCAAATCAAGCTCCTCGGTCTGGCTTCCACCCTCGCAAATGTGGCCTTTTAGATTTATGTGAGTAAATATGGTATTTCTTTCAAGGTAATGTGTTTCAGGTTCCAGCAGAGCACCTCTGATTTGTGCAAAACATTCCTCATGCTGGAAATGTCAGCATCGCCCGTAAGAATTCATGGAAGTGGGGGAAGCACACGCAAAATTAATAGTATATAAAAGCAAGCAGTTCTCAGCCAGGTGTGACACACAGGACCCACACCATAAAGGTCCTACCAGGTGGGGGAAGAAAGAAAATCTGGCCTGTAGTTCAGCTCACACAAAGGAAACATTCCACCCGGTTAAAAGGTTGGCTGTGTACACGTGTGAATCAAGAAAACACCAAGTCAATTTTTAAAATAGGTGCCCTATTGGGATCCCTGGGTGGCGCAGTGGTTTGGCGCCTGCCTTTGGCCCAGGGCGCGATCCTGGAGACCCGGGATCGAGTCCCACGTCGGGCTCCCGGTGCATGGAGCCTGCTTCTCCCTCTGCCTGTGTCTCTGCCTCTCTCTCTCTCTGTGACTATCATAAATAAATAAAAATTGAAAAAAAAAAAATAAAATAAAATAGGTGCCCTATTAACCTGTGTAACACCGATGTGACAACAAATACTCCTCCAGATTCCAGTAGTCTGTCGGAGTAGTTTGTTTCTTGCTCGTGAAGGACCGAGGGGGTGTTTCCAGGCAGGTGTTTCTGGTCAATGGGCAGCTTCTTTCCATGAGGTCACTCAGAATCCCACTGTGGTCAGTGTCCCCTCCTGGAGGAGAGGGCAAAGCTCTGGTGTGGAGAAGGCACACCTGCTTCCTAGCAGGCCCGGCCCAGGAGGAGTACTCCTCCCTGGGGCTCAGTCCCGACGGTCAGAAGAACAGCACTGAGCACAAGGGGCTCTGGGACGTGAGTTGGTTCACGGTTGGGCAGCTGCTTTCCCATCACAGCCCCATACGGTGGGAGAGGAGTGAGGGTTTTGATGGCCGGCCAGGTGCTCCTGCTGTCTAGCCTCTAGCGTGTTCATGTTAAGATCAATGGTAATCTAGTCCTCGGGCTAAATGTTACCTGTGATGCTGTGGCATGCAGGCGGTACCCGATAAATAGAAGCAAACTTAATTTTCCTCAAAGCCAGGTTGTGTTATACTACTTCACCTGGTTAGCGCCCAGTCAGTCCCCATATGTCAGCTCAACACAGGACTCCCGACGGAGCCCATTACCTGGCACTTGTTCGTTGTAGAAAGTTTGGAGATACAGGTAGAGAAAAAAGAAAATGGATTTTTAAAACTCATCTGAAATGTCCTCTATCGGTTAACGATGGCTGAGTTGATGCTGTGTAACAACTCCAAAAATCTCAGTGCCTTGCTACCACAAATGCTTATTTCTGAGTTTCGTGACTTGGCTGTCATGGCTTGGCTTCAGGCTTTGGGGAAATCCAAATCTACTCCTCATATGTCTTTTCTCAAAACCTGAGCCTAGGGGGTGCCTGGGTGGCTCAGTCGGTGCAGCGTCTGCCTTCGGTGCAGGTCATGATCTCAGGGTCCTGGGATCGAGCCCCGCATGGGCTCCCTGTTTAGTGGTGGGTCTGCTTCTCCCTCTCTCTTTGCCTGCCGCTCTGCCCGCTTGTGTGTTCTCTCTCTCTCTCTCTTCCTGTCAAATAAATAAATAAAATATTAAAAGAAAGACAGACAAACCTGAGCTTAAAGATTAGCCACTACCTGGGGTGGGTTCTTCTCACAGTGCCAGACAGCTGGGCAAATGGTCAAACCAACCCACATAAGCACATTTAAAACCTCTACTCAGGGGTGGTTTGTTTTGACTGTTTGCATTCTTTTGGGCAAAGCAATATGGTCATGTGAGACAAGGAAAGGGTCTGCTCAGTGAATTTAGTAAGAATAGGGGGAAATGGGAGACTTGTAAAAAAAAATATATATATATATGGCAATTCACCCCACCTGCAATAACCTTTCAATCTGAACAGTGCTGAGACCATGCCCTGGCTTTATTTATAGCTACTTTTAAACATAAATGAATTGTGACTCACTAATAAGGGTAGCAAGAATAACAAAGCCGCGACTTCCTGCCTTCAAATGCCACCATTCCCAAACCATTCTAGAAAATAACAACAAAAAGAAAAACCTCACACAAACATTTCGTCACCACTCAAGCTGCTCCTGGTGCTTAACAGTTCTTGGTGATGAGAAGTCCTTTCATCCCTTGGCAGTAGACACAGAAAACAACAGGTCATCCCTACCATGAACCCTTCCCTTACATCCCCGTTATATGCCTTGCAAGTGACAGGAACTGATTTCTTCTATGAATCAACAATAACCAAGTACTTAAAAGTCTCTCTCTCTCTCTCTCTCTCTCTCTCTCTGTAAGCTTTTGGTGTATTCAAATACAACCAAGGCCTCAACTCCTGCTTATTAAACAAGAAGGAAATGCTTTAACTGTGATCTTATGTTGAAACTGCTCAGATGTCAGGGTGAAATGTGAAATCAGAAAATCAAGGAGAAAGGACATTTTAAATGCCTCTTGGCACATTTCTATTTGCAGGGGCGGAAACATGCGTTCAAACACGGATGTTGCTACATTTCCGCTTCTACCAAAAGTAACAAATCCCACACTGTTTCCTTTGGATTATTTTTTGCCACCTTCTTTCTATCTTGAATTGAAGTGGGGGCTAAAGTAAAATAAATAAAACACATGATTCAAGGTTCAAGTTAATTATAATTGGAAGTTTTAGATTTCAGGGTGCCTGGGTGGCTAAGTCGGTGAGGCATCTGCCTTTGGCCCGGGTCCTGGTCTTGGGGTCCTGGGATGGAGCTCCTCAGCGTCTGGCTCCCTGCTTAGTGAGGAGGCTGCTTCTCCCTCTCCCTCTGCTCCTCCCCCTGCTCCTGTGTGTGCTCATTTTCTTTCTCTCTCTTTCAAGTTAGTAAATAAATAATCTTCTAAAAATTTTTTTGGATCTCAAGCAGCCAAAAGCCAGCCAGCGTGACCAGGTCTCTGCACAGAAATGTAGGAGATACTGTGCAGGAGAGCACCTGGCCCAATGCCCAATACTAAGTCCCAGCTCTGTAACTGTGAGTTCAAACCATTCTCCTTTTCCTCCAGGGAGGAACTGGATTGGGTCAGAGTTCTATTTTAAGACACTGGCCAGAAAAATGGTGTCATAAGGACAGGAAAACAGTAACCTATCTTCCCAAGACACTTCGGGCCTTTTTGGTTAGAATCTGGCACCCTTCTTTGTCCTGCTTGATGAGGACCCCCTCTTGCTTTCATTACCAGGACTCCTGCCTGCCTGCCTACTCCTGCATTGGCTGGCTGCCCTCGCCTGTGGCCTGCAGTCCTCCCTGAGATGTGGCACCCAGTTAATCTGAAAAGAAGTCAATTTTGCAAGAAAGGCCTCTCCACCTGGGCCTTGACTCCTGCCTCACTGTGACTAATTCCACCATCTGAGGAAAGGCAACACCTAGAAAACCAAGGAAGGGCATAGTCAGTATCAGGGAGTAGTGGGCTAGATAGTGGCGGGAAATTGTCTCCTAGGAAATATGCCCTCTGCCTCTGCTTGGGGAGTGTTTTGATGAGCTCTTTCTACATGATGAACCACTCCCCAGATTAGCAGCTTAAAACAGTAACAATTGGGGCATCTGGGTGGCTCAGTGGTTGAGCGTCTGCCTTTGGCTCAGGTCGTGATCCGAGGGTCTTGGGATTAAGTCCCACATCTGGCTCCCTGCATGGAGCCTGCTTCTCCCTCTGCCTGTGTCTCTGCCTCTCTCTGTCTCTCATGAATAAATAAATAAAATCTTAAAAAACAAAACAAAACAGTAACAATCATTTTTTTTCTCTCTCTCAGAGTTCTGTGGGTTGACCAGGTGGCTCTTCCACGACTTGGGTGTATGAGAGATCATGTAACCACAGCCAGATGGCAGCTGAAGCTACAGTCTTCTGGATGCTTGGCATTGGGACACTGGGCCTCCCTCACTCTCCGTGGAGTCTTAGAGCCTCTTCTTCCCACCATGCTCTCCAGCAAAAGGACTCAGACTTGTCCCACCATGTTTCCCAGCAAAGGGACTCACACTCGTCACCTGGCAGTTCTGGGCTTCCAAACTGAAGACCAACAGAAGACTCAGACACTGACCTGGCACAGTGATTTCACTTGGCCAAAGTGATCCCAGGGTCAGTCAGTGGAAGGGAGATAAACTCTCTCTCCTGACCGAGGTGTAGGGCAAGGGAGATTGACAAAGAATTTGTGGCCATCTTCATCTACAGCAGGTAGGCTTTGGAAGGACTTGTTTCTCGACACACTTCTGTAGCAGGTCTTACCCAGTGCTGGTCCTTTTTGCTTGGGCACAATTTTCATGGGTTGCGTTCTCATTCTTGGCTTGATAGTCTTTAGTCTTTAGTGTCATCACTGGGCACTTGGCCTTGCTAACTGTCTTCGCCGCTCCATGCTTTCAGTTCATTAGCTAACATTTCTTTCCCTTGGAAAATGGCAAAAACGTGTGCAGGTGTGAGTGTGCACACGTGTGTGTGTGTGTGTGTGTGTGTGCGTATGTGTTGAGTACTGCACATTCTCACTAGGAAACAAAACAAATGACAATAAGGAAAGGAAAACAATGAAATAACATACAGCCCTATTTGAGGCTGCAAATTCTGGGAACTTGAAGCTGTTTTCAGAGGTAATGTGTGTTAGGTCTATAAGAAAAAAACAACAACTGCTAGAGCTATAGGGGCATTTTAGTCAATAATTAACATGGCCTACTGGTTTCAGGGACTGTTTTGCGTGGAGAACATATTGCAAGAGGAAATTCCCATCTTGCCAACCTTTTCATCAAGCCTATTAAGCTAATGATTTTATTTTAACAATGGCTTTCCCCACAGCCAGCCTGTCTTGGGTATAGACTGCCAGACATGGTTACTAAACATCCAGAGACTCAAGCAATTATAGAAGATGCTATTTTTAAGTTCTCTCGTATAGTCTCCTGGGCAATAAGCTGGCTAATATCCGTCCCAAGGGTTCTGGAAGTTTCTGTTTTCACCAGTGCAAACCTTGACTTCCTTCAGGTACCTCTGGTCACCTCTGCCCAGGACTTATGGGAGAGCTGGATGCCAAGGGGGTAAGGGGCCCTCCTAACCCCATGTGGGGCTCTCAGGAAATCCGTGAGCACGTGGATGAAGTCCCTAGGCTGACGAGAGATGCTATTTCACTTTCCCCAGTAGCTGTTGGACAGTTTCCCAACATCCCTTCCCTTGCCTGTGACCAAAGATGCATGTGTGTGACACTTTTGAGCTTCAGGGTTCCACCTGGTGGCCACCAATGCCCTTGGGCAAAATTTCAAAGTAGATGACATTAGTTGGTGGCCTCACCTCCCCTTTGGAAATCTTTTCTCCCCTGGCTCTTGTGTCCCCAGCACCCTACCTACCGACTGCCCTCAAACCACCCCTGTCCCACTCCACTTCAATATGAAGAACTGCGTGTCCCTCACATACTCTCTGAGCTACTCCATCACAGTCCCTGCCACCCCTGATCCTCTTGCACCCTAACGCTTTGCTCACAATTCTCTCCTCTCTGGCCCTGTGGGCATTCAACTTGCAACCGGCACTCAAGGCAATAGCCAGCCTTCCTGCCACTCTGCTCCAGTCCTACTTATACACAGACAATCAGCTTGTTGAGGGGTACAAGGGCTGACTTACAGGGGGATGTTCAAAAGGGGGCAATCTGAGTGAGAGGAGACAATGATGTGCCCCATCCTCCCCTACCCTGGAACCAGCCCTACCTGGCTCCCCCCCAACAGTGACCATGATTCCAGTGGGAGATACTTACCCCAGTCAGCCCCACCTTAGCAAGTTATGATGTGGAGATTTCCCTCAAGAGGGAGTCAGAGCTCTCGTCCCCTGGACCTCCACATAAGCCTTA
Organism: Vulpes lagopus; assembly: GCF_018345385.1. Taxonomy (NCBI): domain Eukaryota; kingdom Metazoa; phylum Chordata; class Mammalia; order Carnivora; family Canidae; genus Vulpes; species Vulpes lagopus. The sequence continues at coordinate 13,107,687 of NC_054829.1, read as the reverse complement.
TGTAGCCAACTTTCCCTCGGGCAATGAGGAGGAAAATATACTGACACGTTCCTGGAACTTATTTCTTAAAAATTTTGAATTCTCCACACCTCCTTGCTCCCACCCACAAATAGGGTGTCTGTCTGGGCAGCTACTAGTCCCAAGGGCATCTTCTATTTTATATTTTAAAATATTTTATTTATTTGTTCATGAGAGACACACAGAGAGAGGCAGAGACACAGGCAGAGGGAGAAGCAGGCTCCCTGTGGGAGCCCAATACAGAACTCGATCCCAGGACCCTGAGGTCATGACCTGAGCCAAAGGCAGACGCTCAACCCCTGAGCCACCCGGGTGCCCCCCAAGGGCGTCTTTCTTGGAATTAGAGATGCGGGCTTTTCCTAAGGGCAGACTCACCCCACACCCAGGGGCATGATGGGATTTTAGTGCCCCCATCCCCTCTCTAGTAGGTGCCCTCACACGGAAAATAGTCTCACTGAAATTACACGGCTCTCACCTGGTGATCATATGGCCTGAAAACAAGTTTATCAATTTTGTCTATGTGATATCTTGTTCAGTAGCGGACTTGAGGCAATTTACAAGAATACACAAAATCAAATTGAAAAATTACCCATTAATAAAAATCCAACCCAAGGAAAATGTAAATAAAGGTGAGCAGGATTCCTTTCTTTTTGACCAGAGCCTACCAACAGCCACACAATGGAACCACTCCGGGATTTTAAAAGTAAAATTCTGAGTCCCATCCCTCTGGGATCCTGACTTCATCGTCCTGGGGTGTGGCCTGGGCCCTGGGCTTTATTAAAGCTGCCCATGTGATTCTAACTTGAGGCCAAGATTGAGAACCGTTGTTCTCAAGTGGAACCTACCATGACTAGAACAAGAATACAGATTTAAATCTAAGCTTCCCAGCAGCTGAAGCAAAGACGGAAACCGGTGAGTTTCATCACTCACGTGGTCTCACAGATAAGATTTTCTGAAGCCTGAAGGAATTCACTAAGCTGTGTACTCTTCCAACATTTTCCATACAGCCGGAGATATACAGATTCCTTGCACGTACCTTCCTTTTTTTGTGCAAATGCAATCCTCCTAGGTTTGTTCTGTAACTTGGTTTTTACTAGCACATCAACACCGATTTTAAGGAAACCTTCTGCAGACTTGATCTCAGAGCAAGCCGGAAGAGCAGAGATGGCATCTGGTCTCCCCTTTGGTAATTTTTAAGAGAAATACTACCACAGCTTCTATCCTCGCGAACCATGAACCGCATCCTCTCCTCCCTCCTGTTGATTCTCGGCCCTTCTGCCTTCTGGGTAGCATTCGTAACCCTCAGAACACAGGGTGCCCAGAAACCCAGGGTTGATTCATGAACAATGGTTTTGCCAAGCGCTTGCAAAACCCCTTCCTTTCACAGATGAGCGATGTCAGCAGTAACCACGTTACGGTTCTTACTTTCCAGGGACAAAACTAAACTCATCATCAGGGAGCCTCATTCCAAAGTGAGGAACCATAGGCCACTCTGTAGGCAGCTGTGAGAATGACTTTCCTGTCCATAGATGAGAGCTTTCTGCCTGGAAAAAGATCCAATAGAGAAGGCCTGCCCTCCGGTGTGGCAAACGGTGTCAGGAAGCTGTGGTTGGATGTCACAATAGCCCATCATGGGGCCCAAGAGAGGCAACAGGGATCAAACGTGTTTCTTTGGAAGCAACGGTCTTGTGAACCCAGGTAAGTAGGCCGCCTCCTCTTCTCTTACCTCCGTGCTGGTGCTGGTGCTGGCCGTCTAGACGCGTCTCCAGTCCAAAGGGCGCAGACCTGCTGGAATGTTGCTCAGTCTTGCTATAAATGAAGACCGAGGCATTCTGCTGCACAAGCCCTGTGCCTTGGTGGCCTGGAACTTGTCTCCTGATGTTTCATGGAGCCTACCTCGCTCGGCCTAGCACAGAAAATGGAGCTGCCACCCGTTGTGCAACCAAACCCAAGTTCCTCTGTGTGATGCAAAGCCAGTCACTGAAAGGTCAGCAGGAGAGGGGCTCCATTCTAGGGGCAGCAGAGCCAGCCTCAAGCCCACCTCCCCCTAGGAGTCTCAGGTGGGGGGAATTGAACAGCAAACAAAAAAGATTTGGGTAAAAGTTTGCAGCTCCTGGGATTAGCCCCTTAACCCTTTGGTCTCTGGTTTCACTTGGGGCAAGATTTTAAAACAATATCCCTACTAGAAGCGTAGAAAAGGCAAGCCGACTGCTTCTTGGGACCTGCAGGGAGGCAGACTCCACATGGGAGACGTTGGTGGTTGTTTGCTTATTTGTGTTTTGCAGCTGCCAAATATCAGTAGGACTCTGACAATTGGCAAGATGTTGAAGCCCTTCCAGACCAGTTAACACTCTGCATCCTGCGTGACCCCCCCACCCCACTGCCCTGGCTGCCCCTCATCTCCCCTGGCTTGCCCTGGCCTCCAGAACCCAGCAGCTAGAGGGTGAGAGTCAGGCCCGGCCCCGTGTCCAGGACCCATGCTGGCTGGGTGTAGTTGTGGCCAGCACTGTGCCAACTGTTACCCATTCTGCAAACGCTCCCACTGTCACCTCCCCTTCCAGGGAGCCCGGCACCTGCTAGACATCCCTGTAGATATCTGGCATGGTGCGGATGAATGAAGCCGCAGCCCTATTTTGCTTACCTTTTGGTGGATGGACCACAGGACTGAGCCCATGGCCTGGCCAAGAGCTGGTGGCTGGGGCCAGTGAGGGAGCGGGAGTGGGATTGGCTCATAGGGGACTTGAGACAACATCCCTTCGGAAGGGACAGAGCAGATGGGCAGCCCAGGCACCTGCCGCCCCCAGGCCAGCTGGGCTCTACCTGCACTTTACCTTGAGGTCTCAGGGCGGGCCTGATGCGTATCCTGCACCCACACCTCCAGGCTGAGCTCGGGGTGACAGGGGGGCCCTGAGCAAACACCCCACTGTTAACATCCCATCCAATTCAAGTTCACCCTGCGAACATTGATATTTGCCAGGAAATAGGAAGGACTCCTGCCACCCCCTGACCCCCCCACCCCCGTCTGCCCTCTTTTCCTCTTCTTTTTCTTTTTGAAAACACATTCAGGAGTGTTTTTTTTTTTTTTTTCTTATTCAGGAGTGTTTTAATGGCTGTTGAAGGAAATTATTGCTACAGCAATCACGGCTCTCTGTGTGAAACGCCTTCAAAAGGCGGCAGCCCTCCCTGCAAGGTGAGGGGGGGGACACTCGGATATTAAAGCGCCACTGAGCTACATCTGCTGACACGAAGCCACCAGTCATCTTTCGAGGCAGCAGGGGATGGACGGCGGGGCCCCGACTCACCCATCCCTTCCTTAGGCAGGTTGTGGCCAGATGGCGGCTTCTTAGGCAAGGACGACAGAGAATAAGGAATAAAGAGGTGGAAAAGGATCTGGCAAGAAGCCAGCCCAGAAAGAACCATTTGCTCCAACTCTGCTCAGGGTGAGAACAGGCCTGCGGGCCTGGCATCCAGGAGGCCGGGTCTGCAGCTAAGTGGGGCCTTGGAAGAGGCGTGTGGCCTGCTCATTAGCAGTCACGACCACCACGGACTATCACTCTGCCTTTATTTATTTATTTATTTATTTATTTATTTATTTATTTGAGAGAGAGAGAGAGAGAGAGAGGCAAAGACACGGGAGGAGGGAGAAGCAGGCTCCATGCAGGGAGCCTGACGTGGGACTCGATCCCAGGACTCCAGGATCATGCCCTGGCCCAAAGGCATTCGCTAAACCACTGAGCCACCCAGGGATCCCCATCACCCTGCCTTTTAAAGTGGCATTGTAAGATGGGCTGTGTCATATGGGGGGCTGGTTGTAGGCACTGGACCCGTGGGTCCTCCCTCCTGCTTCTCCACCCTCCTCTGCACCCAGGAGGCTGTCAGCATCAAGGACTCCCTTCCCCCGGCCCCTTCCCTCAGAGTCTGGCCAGTGGGAGGCTGCAGCAGGACTTCAGGGGATGAGAAGGAGGCAAGGTCGGGGTGTGTGTTCCCCAACTCACTCCCTCCGGGGCCTCCGCCCGGCTGATGGCATCCGTCTGAGCACAGGCCACCGTTCCTTGTGGATGACTGTCTCTGCCCCGTCACCCAGGTGGAGCTAGTTCTAGATGCTCATCACTGCCCTGTCCCTGCCCCTGCAGGCCTGGGGCTGATCACGACCCCTTCCCTGTCCTGTATGCACCAGAGCCGGCCAGGCCCTCGCCCTCGCGGTCCCCTGGCGGTTGTCCCCCATCGCTGCCACGCCTCTGCCAGTTGTTCTTTATACACAATCTCAAATCACTCCGCTCCGATGTGCCATCTGTTTCCTGCCGGGCCCCGGCTGGCACACAGGTGCACTCAGGTCTTTACGGCGCCTTCTCACAGACCTTCACACCAATCCTGAGATGTTGTCGTAGCAATCTTCCTTCACAGAGAGGATGCGACACGACCCGCCAGAGGCTGCTCCCCTGGAAGCAGTGGGACTCCAGGCGTCGAAAGCATTTTGGCCTACCGCCCAGGTTTAGATCCTGCTCGGTGCCCCTGAGGGTCTCTCAGAGCTCATGGAGATCTGCCTGTGGGTCCCTAAATCCTGACTTCAATCCTTTCTGGGTCTCCAGCTGCTTTATGAGCTAAACTTTCCTTATCGTGCTTTTTTTCAAAGCACTTCAACAACTTATGATTTCACTTGAACCCCAGAACATGGATTTACTTGGATCCAAATCCTTTCAGGGAATGCGAAGAACCTACAAATTGTAAGACATCTGGCAAGAGGGCTGCTGGCAGGGAACCAGGGGCTCTTGTGTCATCCTTTAGTAAAGGGACACAGTTTTGCTCAGGAATGTTGTGTAGAGGTGTGGTACTGTCCCCACAACTGGAGCCAGCGTAGCCACACGTGGGCATCAGGGGGTCACTTTGTGAAAGTGCACTCTTCCTTTTATTTTTTATTTATTTATTTTTAAAAAGATTTTATTTATTTATGCATGAGAGACACAGAGAGAGAGGCAGAGACTCAGGCAGAGGGAGAAACAGGCTCCCTGTGGGGAGCCCAGTGTGGGACTCAATCCCAGGACCCAGAGGTCATGACCTGAGCTGAAGGCAAATGCTCAACCACTGAGCTCCCCTGGTGCCCTCCATTCTTCCTTTTAATACATTGCATGCCCCATCTGTATTAGGGTAAAATGCACCTCTCCAAGAAAGCAATCCTAAGATACCATGGCTTGAGAATATGGATTTGTAAATTCCTTCTTTTATACAGGCATCCAAGTCGTCCAAGGTCAACAGGCCACTCTTTTCTGCACGCTGTCATCAGGAACCCTGGTTCCTTCCACCTTGTTTCTGCATCCCCCAAGAACAGTGCTACTTAAAGTGGGGTCTGCAGAAAGTTCAAGTACACAGACTTCTTGGTAGCAATACCACGAGTTGAGTCACGTCGTTGAGAATTAGCTCTCAGAAACTGCAATTTGACATTTCCGGGACATCTGAGTGTATAACTAGTAAGCCCCTCACTGGATAGGTTGTAGAACAAAATTTTGGTTGTCAACAAACTGAGGGTGGTCTAGAAATCCAGCTCTTCCACGCAGGTAGTGTGAGAAGCAGTGCCTTAGGGCCCACGACTCTTCTCTGGCCAGTTCTGTAGCTGGCATAAGAGGGGCAAAGAACACAGAAGGGGTACACCCCAGGTCTTAAGGTGCCAGCCTGGGAGGGGATCCCTTTGTCCTACTCATGTTACCCTGGAGAGAACTTTTCAACATGGTCACCACCCCTAGCCTCAAGGCAAGATGGGAAATGTAGTCCTAAGCTGGCAGCATGTGTCCCTGACAACACCGGCACCACGGAAAATGAGAACAGATTTTGGTGAACAACTAGTGTTTGTTGCATGAACCTTCCTTTTTTTTTTTTTTTTTTAAGATTTATTTATTTATTCATGAGAGACACACAGAGAGACGCAGAGACGCAGAGACGCAGGCAGAGGGAGAAGCAGGCTCCCTGCGGGGAACCTGATGTGGGACTCGATCCGGGGACTCTGGGATCACGCCCTGAGCTGAAGGGAGACGCTCCACCGCTGAGCCACCCAGGAGCCCTGAGAGGTACTGTTATGATCTCCATGTTGCATATGAAAAAAAAAACCTGTGAAGTACAGAGGAGGTAAGTAACTGGCTATGGGTTCATAACCAAGGTCATAGCACGGCTGTCCTGTGTCTTTAACAGACAGGTAAAGAGTTTTTGGAGTAGTTTATTTTGTTTTTCTTGAACTTCCTGAATCTTCACTTTCGTTCATGGGCCATCTGGCCTGTCTCCCTGTGAGATGAAGAATTCATTTTGGGAAGGGACCATTCATCGTGCATCCTCCAATCCCCCTCCATGACCTTCCCAGCCTGGGGCTCTCACAGAAGATGCACTCAGTGGATGTGTCTGGCTGGGTCTAGGTGGAGACCACAATGCAAATTTTTACTGAATTCACAATAATGCTGTCATAAAAAATGGCATAAATTTGCCATCATCACGCCTGGATTCAAATCCACTGTCTCCTGGGTACTAGCTGTGCTAGATTGGACAGGTTATTTATCCATCTAACCTCACAGAGCATTCAGTTCACTGCTGGTAAAATGGTGTGGGTTTAATAAAGCAAAGTTTACTTCTTGAAACCAAGGCTGGCCGTGGTAGCTGCTTCTGCCTCTTGCAGGTGATGGAATCGTTCAGACATAACAACAGGGAACCCATCACGAATCCATGCCTTCCCCCAGCAGAGACTGGGTAACTGGGAGGAAGGGGAGACAGAGCACACATCCAAGCTGTTTCCTCTGTGCTGCTCGCATGAGGGATCTCAGGGCTAGTCCCCTTGATAAGTGGACACATTAAGGCCAGAGCTCAGCAGAAGTGCAGAACAAGTTCCTTTTCTTTGCAAAAGTCACCAGGAATTGGGTTGGACAGGGGAGGGAAAGAATGGGAAGAAAGGGCAGGAAGGGGAATGAACCCAAAAGGTGAGGCATGAGTGAGTGGTTTAGAAGGAGAGGGAGGGCTCAGCAACCTGGGCGGGATGCGAACAGGCAAAAGGCAGGGCCTGCTTGTTGGAAATGGCCTAAGAAACAGAGGGAGGTGTGATACTTGAATTCTTTTATCACCTGCCACTGTGATGTAACCCGCCTCCATGGCTCTCCGCTTTCAGCAAAGTCTTCATACCAATGCCTTGTGTTAACGCTGGGGTGCAGGGTGGGGGGGTGGGGGGGCCAGCACCTGGGCACTGTGGTCTGATCCAACTCAGAGGTGCTCGGAGCCAGGGGAGGACGGGAAAATGTAAGCCATCTCCTGCACTCTCCACAACGCCCCAGGGAGATTGGAGGGAGCCTGGCTGGCTGTGACCACACACCCACGCGTGCGTGCACACACACACACACACACACACACACAGAACAGCATTTGCAGCCACACAATGTGGCTATGTGAGGACCGGGCCTGCGGGACACCGGAGACACGAGGAGCCCATAATGCCCAGGAGTCCTAGCTGTGAGCTTGAGCAGCCCATGGCCCTTGGGCACCGAGCATGAGAATTGGAGGCCGGCCTGCCCACCACTGGGGTCATCCTGGGGGATACAGGGGCGAGCTCCTAGAGGTGCAAAAACGTCAGAGATGCAATGACCCATGTAGAGAGTGGACAGAGAGAAAATCTGGCACATGTTAGGTCCTTCCTTGGTGCTAATACAGGTAGAAGAGGGCCAACAGGACAGTCCAACCAAGGGAGGTGGAGTGGTGGGGGGACAGAATTGGGAGAGGGGTTCTGGGTTCTGGGTTCTGGCATCCTCATCCCTGCCAGCCCAGGGCACCCTCGTGGCAGAGAGAGTAAAAGGAAGGGAGCAGGGCAAGGCCTGGTGGGGAGGATGCACCCTCTCATAGTCTCCTGGCAGGAAGCCACTGAAGTCCTTCCTACTTCTAAGGAGAAAGGTGAGCCGGGCGCCCCCAGCCTGGTGTGGAGAGAAAACGGGTGCTTGGGATGCTGGGGCTAGTGCCAGGGAGTAGGGATCTTGCGGCTTCAGGAACCAATTCAAAAACGGTTTAGGCAGAAAGGAAAATATGTTGGCTCCCATAAACTGAAAACCCCAAATGTTGTGACTTTGTTGGGCTCAGGAGGATGGGAGACTGAGACCACGTCACCCATCTCTGGGCTCCACTCTCCTCCATTGCGGCTCTGTCCTCAGGCCCTGGGTGGCAACCAGATGCTGCTGACCACCTCGGACATACTCCTCATGGTTCCTGTCTCTGGTCCATCCCTGAGCCAGTCGCTGTGGCCCAGGGGACTAAATACATCGGCTGCCTTTGGCCTCCTTCTGGCCCTTGAATCTATTGTCTGTGACTTCCTGTCATCACACTCTTGCTCCTGCCCATGCTGTCCCAGCCACGTTGGCCTCCTCGCTGCCCTGCAAACACAGCAGACACTCTACCTCAGGGCCTTTGTACATGTTTCTGCCTTGAGCACGTTTCCCACAGAAGTCTACTGCAGCTCCCCACCTGTCCTTCAGGTCTTTGCTGAAATGTCACCTTCCCAGGGAGGACCACTGGACTTAAATTCACACAGATACCAGCTACCTGCACATCCTGATGCCCTCCCTATCCCTGCCTCCCTTCCTCTGGAGTACATCTCACCACCAGGCTGTCACAAGGACAAAAGACAGGATGTTGTTAGTGGAATTTGAACCCCTAGTGTCAAACAAATCCATGAGGCCAGGGATTCTTGTCTATCCCGGTCACTACTGCGTCCCCAGGACCTACAGGAGTGTCTGGCATGTAGCAAGTTCTCAAACACCTGTTGAATGCAGGTGTAACAAAGTCATGGTCTCCAGACCTGGGATGTGGTTGAGGGTCTCACTCAAAAGCCCAAATTGAGGTCAAGGAGAACTAGTTCCCGACTGTGTTGGGAGGGGAGGGAGAGGTAACTACCAGCAGGGTGGGGACCAGCAGCTTGGTCTCCAGGACGGCAGATGTCTAGTTTCCTTCAGCCCCTACAACACACACACACACACACACACACACACACACACACCCTAGCACGAGCCATCCCTCTGGCTGCCACTTGGAGTCACAGCTGGAGCATTGCCCAGCAAGCCTTCCTGCTGACCCTGCTTCCACTCCATCCCACCCCAAAACCAGCCCTGGGAGCAAGGTGGGGGGGGGGTGCCCAGAGACTTCAGGACCCGGGACAGCTGTGGGCTTGGGATGCTTCAGTCTTAATCAAGTCCAATCCCTCTATTCCCTCCTCCCCTGCACCCCACTCCTCTGTGTCATTTTCCATGACAATCAATAGCGGCCGGGCTTTGGGGATACTCTCAGAGCCCTGATTGCGACCTCTAACATTATAATCCACAGGGTTGTGGGGAGCATTAGTACATCCCGGATAAATTAATTCAGTGTAAGTAAGCGCTTTGAAGCCGGGCACATGGCTCGGCTTTTGAAGCTTAAGCCGTGTTTAGATGACTTGATTAAAGTAGCTCCAAAGCCTCAGCGATCGATATATTTTGCTTAAGAGCAGGGCTGCCACAGAAGCAGGTCTAAGTCATCCGCAGGGCCCTGCCGTGTGGGTCCCTAGCTCTTTAGAATAGAAGGAGATAACCCGGAGCCGAAAGTCAGGGCTGGGCAGGAGAGAGGAGGGACGAGGGGTGCCAGGCACCGCCCTGGGAGTGTGGGGGACGCAGAGCTGCGAGGCCTGTGCATCAATAATCCTCCAAGACGACAAGGTGGAAAAAAACCCGGAACGACAAAATCACCGCTCACGAAATCTCGGCTCGTGCCCCCCGAGAGGGACATGTCCATTACCTGGGCCCCTGGACGATCGTTTCCAAGATCGCCACGGGGAATTCTTGTAGGTCCTCATAGTGTGACCCCTTGAGGATCACAGGCTGGCGCTGGATCAAAGTCGCTGTGCTTCATGAGGGGCCCGGCCTGCAGCGGGAGCACTAGCCTCGGAGTCCCGATGGGGCGGGCAGAGAGGACCTAGCGGGGATCACATCCCTACCCCGTGCCCACTGCCGCCCTGGTGTCTTCAGGTTTTCATTCCGTTTCACTGTGTGAGCGGCCCCCCAAAACGGAGCTCACGGTGCCCATTCCCAGGGGCGGCTGGTTGGGAAGGAGGCAGAGGTAGAAATTGAACCTGGTTTCGTTTGATGCTCAGAGTCATGCTCTGTGCCACTTCAGGTGCCCGTTCGGGGACTGACTACCTGTGTCCACATTGCCAAGGCATTTGGCCTCCGTCTGGGCCCCAGTTTCCTTTCTTAAAAAAATGAGGGGAATTTTGACTAAAAAATCTTAGGTCTAGAGTACCTCTGAGCTGGGAGTCCAGCAACATGGGTTCCCATCTTTGTACCGTCAGGAACCAGCCTCGCGTCGGGGTGGAGGGTGGAGGTGGGGGGTCATTTGTCTCCCTCTCTGAGTTCACCCATCTATAATATGGGGCCAGTGCCTTGTGATCGCGGCAAATGGGGTGTCAGAGGAGAGCGGCCTCTGACATGCCATAAATAGCCCTGCAAACAAATCGATTTAAAATATTGAAATCAAATAAGCCAAGAACTCAAGCTCTTTTAAAGGAGGAGGAAGCTCTCTGCTGTCACAGGGTGTCCATCAGGGTCTGTCCCAGACTGAGTCAGAAGACTGGCTGGTGGGGTGGGAAGGGCCCTCGACCAACCAACGGCTGGGGTTTTCTCCATCCTGGGTGACCGGTCTCCTCTGAGATCCCTAGAAAAGTCACCCCTCACACCCCAGGGTTTCCTTTCCAAGCCATGCCTGGTTGCCTTTCGGGGGGGCGGGGGTGGTCAGGGCCGGGGGAGGAGGATGGCGTGAGGAGGGAGACCCAAATGGGCAGCCACCCCCCAGCCAGCTGCCCCCAGAGGCAGAGGATCCGGATGCCAAACATTATCCCCCTCACAGCGTGGGGCGCCTGACAGGGTGAGGGGCTCCAGAGGCCTCGATCCTTAAGTTTCCGTGTAACAGGTGTCTATTTGCGGTACAACATGACCCAGCACCGCATGCCCATGAGTGGGACCCCACACAGAGCCTGCAGATGGCCTCCGGGAGAAGCAGGGAGCTGCTCACCAGCTGACGCCAGAGGTGGTGGGGTACCCTGCAGACCACTTCTGCAGCACAGTGGGGGTGCTGCTCCCAGGGCACCACCCTGGCCTGCTTCCCCAGCTTCTCCAGCAACTCTAGGACTGTCTTCTAGTGGGTTCCTTCGGTTTGCATGTCTGGGGCCTTCCTCTTAGAGTCTCTGGTAGATGCAGAACGGAGGGCAGAAAGCTGGACCTAAGCCCTGGTTCTGCTGGGCCAGAAAGAGGGGAGCGGAGGCCCCCCACTCCCTGAGTCCCTTCCGGCCCCAACGTGCTGTGATGGGCAAGGACACCCGGAGGGCAGAGCTAGCACATCCCCAGGCGCGGTGCACGTGGGAGCCTCAGTCAGACCCGAGGATCAGTGTCCTGCCTCTGCTACCAACACTCTGTGGTCCTTGGAGGGGTTACTTGTGTGCACCCCCATCTTTAGGGTGGAACTAACAGCGGTGCCTCCCCACACGGAGCGAGGTAAGGATTGAATGAGATAATCCACATAAAGCACTGACTGGTAGGTCTAAGTGAGCACAGGCACGGGCTTATGTAAAGAGGGGTTCTGAGCATGCTTCCCTAAAGTGAATTCTTGCAAAATACGTTAGGTTTTCATGCTTACGTAAGCCCATCATAACGTACATGTCACCTACCTTGCATTTAAATTCCATTTTTAAAATTTTTTAAAAAAATTCCATTTTAAGGCTAGGAGAAAATTTTACATTCTTACTTTTTTTTTTTTTCTGGAGTTTTTAACCATTTTCTGAAAAGCATGTTATTCTTATATCCATCTCAGAGAGTTGAAGGCCAGGACTTGGAGAAAAGTGACTCACCCAAGGTCAGTGAACATGGAAGGGGCAGGGCAGGATGAGAAGTCTGGACAGCTTTCGACACTTTCCACCCCTACCGGAGGGATTTTTTTTAACTGAGGAAATGATGCCCTTTACTTACAAAAATGCTTCATTCCACCTGGAGAATTAGATATAATTAATATCTCTATGTAAGTTTATATGACAATTTATTTTCATAATTTGAAAGTATACTCCGGGGCGGGGGGTGGCTGGCTCGGCTAGAAGGGCACGTGACTCTTGATCCCTGGGTCAAGTTTGAGCCCCACATTGGGCATAGAGATTGGGCCCAAACAAGCAAAATGAGTTCTCACTCCGACGTCTGTGCTCTCCTGGCTTCCTAGAGTCCTTGAACCTCAGTCAGGCCTGAAGCCAATGCTACCCCTGGACTTCCCAGGTGTGAGAGATGGAAACTTCCTGTGTCTACTTCAGCCAGTAGAAGTTGGTTTTCTGTCATTTGCCACCAAGAGTTCCAACTGATACAGAAGTGTCACCGTGACATAATGTTCCCTTTTACCTGTACCACTTGACATTGCAGTGGTGCCAGGGACCATGTCGGGCCCTGGGGATACAGTGATGAATAAATAGGGCACACAGTTCTTGCCCTCAAAAATACCACCACCCCATGAAATTAGGGGTGGTCAGATGCTCCTACTTTTGTTTTCCAGGATAGTAAACCTAGACTCCGAGAGATTGAAGGACTTTGCTCAGGGTCATAGGTTTTTAGAGGCAGATCCGAGGAAAGAACCCCAGCAGGGAATGTTCTGCGGAGAGCATTACTTCACAATCAGAGTCCACAGCTGATTGATGAGGGCCCGTCTCAGCCACAAGTCTCAGGGGTTGCCTCTATCATTTGGAATCCAATAAAGGCTGCAAGGATAAGTAAGTTCCAGACAGACTTAGAGGAGCTCACATGAATCCGGGAGCCAGAAAGAGCTATGAAGGGGCAAGTCAAAGAGGCTCATATCCTGAAACTTTAGGAACAGACTTCATTGAAGGCAGCTGCTGTGTCTTTCCCATAAAGTGTCTCTCGCTAGGATCGCCAGAGGCAGGACAAAGGGACCGACCAAAACTTTATTCTCTTCTCACCTAGTGGGTTTTATAGTTCAGATATTGTTCTCTGTGGCCTTCAAGAAAATAGGACCCAAGAGCCTCAGCACTTCTAATCGGGAAACTTAATTCCCAGAGGATAGAAGCAAGGGCAGGAGAGAAAAGAGATTTGCTCCTGAGGTGAGTCAAACATGCTCAGAAATCCCCTACTTGGGCTTTTTCTTACAGCCCCAGAGGTAGTACCTGTAGTTGGGATGAGAACAAAGAAGGAGGTGGTCTCAGCACAAAGCCACACATCACACCACCTCGCCATCGCCATGGTAACGGCAAGTCCCCATGAAACTGGGAAGAAGCTGGTACCACTGCCATTTGCTGCCTCGTAATCTGAACAGCAGCATCCAGGTCAGCAGAAAAAGCCAGCAACTCAGGCTCAGGCCTGTCCTGAGACCCTCTCATTTCCTTATGTGTCATCCAGCTCTTCCTTTTGCTGTTCTTAAAACCCTCCTGAACATAATTCCCTCGGGGGAGGTCTACCTTCTCCCTCTCAGAGCCACTTTAAACGTACTTTTTAAAAACTCACCAGCCGCAGAACATCTGAGCTAGAGGAGGCCTTGGGTACCAACTATGTCAGACCCTTTCCCCATTTTTCCAGAGGAAGACGTGAAAGCCAGGCTCATTATGTGATGTCCCAAGGTTCTCCTACATCTTGTCCCTGGATGGACAAGCCACAACCAGAACACACTTCCTGGCCCCTGTCACACTGTGGTCAGGACCTGTGACCTCCGTGCCTCCCATTTCCCACTAAATTATTGTCAGCTGAGGTTATCTTTCCCTCCTACTCCCCCCAGCAGGTCTCCTTGATGACCAAAGCAGAGAAGCATGGCCCACAAACCATGGCCTCCTGCACATACTTCCTGTCCCCTGCACTTGACTCCTATTTCCTTTCCAGACTTCTCAGTGATTTTAGAAGGGAGGCTCCCTGAGGGGAGCCAGCCAGGTTGCAACACAAAATTACATTTTCTGAGTCTCTAAAAAATAACGTTCTGAGAACAGCAACTGGATTTTTAAATGTCGATGAGCATGAGTCAGCTTTCAAGCATTTCCACATTTCTAAACCCTCCCTATATTCTCAGCTGTTTAGGAGAATAACCATTTCCATTTCTTCCATCCCTTTTGCGTTGCTCATAGCAGATCCCCTAAGCAGGGGATGTGGCCACTATGTACCTAACAGATCGAGACCTTGTGACCAGGCCTCTGTGCTAAGAACCCATGCAACACAGATGGGCATCTGCTGGCCCCTTTTCAAGGAGGCCCCTGACCCCCATCACTTACCATCAGGGATGACAAACACCTGCCCTGAACCAGCAGTTCTCAGCCTCGACAGCACCTTCAGGTCCCCAGACATGAGTCTTTTTAAAAACTCCCCAGGTGACCCCATGCACAGCTGAGGTTGAGTCCCATTGCTTGAGGGGTTAGGAACGGTTCCATCAATTCCTGATTCAGAGGTGATGGGGAGGACCTTAGGGCCAACCCTCACCTGTCAGACACCCCCTTTTATTCCTGCCTCTCTCTCAAAGGCTCCACCTACAGTGAGAATGATGTTAATGAATGGAAAGTGTTATGTAGGAAGATTACAATGTGGCAGCTCTTGTTATGACATTGTATTTCAGAGAATATAATAAATAAATGTATGTCCTGTTGGGTGTAATCAATTCTATAAATAAATACATTAACGATTTTACATTTTCATTGGGTTTTTGTTATTGTATTTGTTACAGGCATGCCTATAAATAAGTTTACACTAAAAAATATTTTATTTATGTATTCATGAGAGACACAGAGAGAGGCAGAGACACAGGCAGAGGGATGTGGGGAGCCCCTTGCAGGACTCGATTCCAGGATCACAGCCTGAGCCGAAGGCAGGTGTTCAACCACTGAGCCACCCAGGCGCCCCATGAGTTCACATTTTTAAACTGCACCCCTCTAAGCCCTGCTACGGAAACTGTTGACACAAGGTCCTGTCCTGAAGTTCGTGTTGCTGGATGAGGCTCCTGCCTGCCCTGCAAACTGTGATCATCTGCACAGAACTACTTGTTGCCTGAGAAGACACAGGAGATTGGCTGGAGTTCTACTGACTCTGGTGTTCCACTGGAAGTTTCTTTTTATTTCCACATCTCAAACATCTGCCTATTCTTTACTCTTGTCTTTCTCTTGAAAGAGGATGACGGAGGGAAGTGTTTGTAGTTGAATGTTCTGGTGCCGTCACGTCGGGCTGCTAAAGACGCAAAGATGAGTCATGGTCTATGTACCCAGGTTACAGGGAAGAACAGACATACTCAACACTCAACACATAATTACTGAGCACGCGTTAGCTCATCTTATCCTCACAACAGCCCTAGGTCACAAGCTGTAGTGTTATCCCCATCTCATAGGTGATGAAACTGAGGTAGAGAGATTGATTGCTTTGCCCGAGGTCACAGAGATGGTAAGTGGAGATGCTGGGGTCACAGGCCAGGCAGCCTTAGTGACATATCACGTAAACGGAACCTTTTCATCTAACAGAGTGAGTGATACACTGACTACCAAGGTGGCATTTTGAAGGAAGGGGATGTATAGTCTCAGGGCTGGAAGGGATATTTGAGAACATCTGGACCAATTTTCCACTGGGGCTCAAAGTCCCCATTCAGGTGCCTTTATGAGTCAGAAGTTTGGCTTCCTATTAGCTGAAAGTGGATCTCCCAGAGAGGGGTATATACTTGGGATCTAAAGTTCTGCCCAGGGGCACCTGGGTGGCTCAGAGATTGAATGTCTGCCTTTGGCTTGAGTAGTGTTCCCAGGGTCCTGGGATTGAGTCCCAGATCAGGCTTCCTGCAGGGAGCCTGCTTCTCCCTCTGCCTGTATCTCTGCCTCTCTATCTCTGTTTCTCATGAATAAATAAAATCTTAAAAAAAGTTCTGCCCAAGCAGGAAAGCATGCAAAGTAGCAGGCCTGAGGCCTACCTCCCAATGAAAGCTCTGCATTCACTATTCCCTTCTCACCACAGCTGACAGGGCAGATGTCCCTGAGCCAAGGCCCCATGTTCCCTAGGATGGGCAGGTCTAACCTGTCACTTATCACTGCGCACTGAAAGGATGCTGCTGAACACCAACATCTCCCCCGGTCTTCCATCCCTAACCATCTGCCCTCCACGCCGCCGTCTAAGACCAGCAGAGACTCAGCAGAGACTCACCAGTGCTCCCCCTGAAGCATGGCCAGCAATCTCCTGCCAGCCCCTAGGGGTCAGACACAGGGGATGGAGGCAGGTGAGGCGCAACTGGGTCACATGTGTGCCGAATGGGCTGGAAGCAGGTCAGGGATAACTGGCATACATCCTTCCTCTGCCTGGTGACCTTTCTTTCCCCAGCATCTTGGTCCTGCATCCCTGGTCTTTCCCTTTCTGGTGAACTCCTTGGCCACCACTATGCTCAGCTTCCTTCATAATCCAAGAAAAATTTCGATGAAATGTGGTCCTGGACTGCCTTCTCCAGCGTCCCGTGGAGGTTCCTCCAGTGCAGGGAGGGATCCTTCTACCTTTTTACCTTTACATTTCCTAGAGTAAGTATTTATTGAACCACATTCAATTTCTGATTTTCATTAAAAAGGGAGGCACTTAGAAAGGGGAGAGATAATATGGAAAGACATAGTGAATGAAGAAGCACAAGAAAGCAGAGTCTGAGACTGGGAAGGGATGTTCCAGATGTGGGGTCCAGGCAAGACAACTATGTTGCAGGAGACTCGAGGGTTCCCGCTCTCGTTTCCACGGCAGACATCTGTAGTCAACCGCTGCAGTTCTTCTTGAGGCCTACATCACTAGTCAATCGCAGAAGTCTTTCTGACTTTCCAGATTCCATTTTGGAGTCAGCCTCCAAAATGTTCTCATCACAGTACCCCACTCTAGCTGATGTTCAAGTTGAAACCTTTCCCTGATTTCTTATTTTAAGGATGAAGAAACTGGGGCCCAGCAATTTGCTTCAGATGGTTAGGGGCCGGCTGGTTCTGGTATACCTGGGTGGTCTGATGACTCAATCATCCGCTCACCCACACTGGTTTCCAAACCTCAGGACAACTGGAGTGGGAGGAAGAGATTAACAGCGGAAGGGGCTAATCGATTGCCTAGAATGCCAGGAGGAGTTTCGTTTGCTCAGAAAAAAATAACCACATTGATTATTTGGGTGTATGTGTTTTCAAAAGTGGTAGATGGTCATCATAGAACATTTGAAAACATAGGTAAATAAAAAGAAGGAAACAAAAACTGTTTGCAACCTACCTCTCTAAGATAACTGCTGCGGACATCGTGATTTAGGATTTTTATTATGTCTTTTGGGAGGGCGTATGTGTATGAGTGTCTGTATACAAACGTATTCAGATTTTTACAAAATTGGGATATACCGATACATGTACGTGTCTGTGTGTGCATTTACACATTTATTTCCTTGTTATATATATACTTGTTCTGCCTGTCCAGCATCCCTGTTGCTCATACAATACTGCAGTAAGACATAGGATGGGGATCCAGCTTTAAGCATCGGAAAGCAAGACAGGTGCACACTACTGTTTGGTATTTGACGATGTTCTAATTCTTTTATCTAGGGCTGTCGTAACAGAATCACATCTTAATATTTCAGCTCCACTAGCCAAAGATATTAGAATATCTTTAAAATGCTGGCATACTCAATATGGGAGAAACCAGTGTGCTCACCTTTGGCTTGAAGAAATGCACATTAGTACAACCTGTCCAGAGTTGTATCAATATGTAGCAAAAACCTTGAAAACGCACATTGCCTTTGCTTTAGCAATTCTGTTTTAAAGAAATTATTTATAGGGATTCCTGGGTGGCTCTGTGGTTGAACTTCTGCCTTTGGCTCAGGTTGTGATCGTGGGGTCCTGGGATTGAGTCCGGCATCAGGCTCCTTAGAGGAGCCTGCTTCTCCCTCTGCCTGTGTCTCTGCCTCTCTCTGTGTGTCTCTCATGAATGAATAAATAAAGTCTTTTTAAAAAAAGAAATTACTTATAGGGAATATACAACAAAAATGTACACTGAAGTAATTACTATGATCTCAAGGAAGTGGAAATAATTTAAATACCCAATGCTATGATAGAGCACAATGCAGCCATTACAAAGATGTTAACTGAGAATATCTAAAGCTATGTTTACAACTTCTGCTAAGTTACAACCAGTAGATTACGAACTAGTGTGCCCAGGACACTTTGGTTATCATATCGTGTATACCTGAATGTGTGTGTTTACATGTAGCTATGTCTGTATGTATCTATGGTGTGTGTATGTTTGTGTGTGTGTATTAGGCTGGAAGTAAAAGCCTCAAATGAGCAGCTTTTTCATGAACAGCATGGTGGGATTATGGATGATTGTTTTTCTTTGAGCTCTTCTGTATTTATCATATTTTCATCAATGAATATGTATTACGTTGGTAATTTGAAATAAAAAACTGTTTTAAAAAGCACCAGCCCATTTGCCACCTGACAGATGGGAAACTGCTCAAGCACAGAGAAAAACAATTGCTTGAAAGTTTTAAAATTAAAATGAATACTTTTTAAAAATCAGATTTGAGTCCCAAAAAGTGAGCTACAGACAAGATAATCAAGGTGCCCCTGCGGTTTCAAAACTCATTGTGTGGCTTTAAATAAATATCACTAATTTCAGCTCACTATTTGCTGAGATGGATGTTTTTTAAAACAAACTCTTCCGATTCCAAATCGCATTGATTTACATGAACACCTTCACTGTTCAGTCTGCTCTTTTCACTGGGCTCTTCTCCATGATGAGACAGGTCCCATCTGCCCTTTCTCATCAGACCAGCTTACAGGCAATTGTCTAGAAAACTTGTAAAATATCTAATAAAATCTGATTAACTGAAAACCTTAATTAATCAGACATGTGGGGCTTTGGTTTTTAGAAGAAAGATCAAGGGAAGAGAAAATAAAATATTAAGCAACAAAAAGCCCAGCTTTGTGCTTGTTCCACTTTTTAAAAATTTTTTAAGGGTTTTATTTATTTATTCATGAAAGACAGAGAGAGAGGCGAGAGACACACAGAGACACAGGCAGAGGGAGAAGCAGGCCCCATGCAGAGAGCCTGATGTGGGACTTGATCCCAGGTCTCCAGGATCAGGCCCTGGGCCGAAGGCGGCGCTATAAGCCGCTGAGCCACCGGGGCTGCCCTGCTTGTTCCACTTTTTGAGCTAATCTTAAAATTTAAGCAAAAGAAACCCAAAAGGCAATTAAAAGGAAATTAACATTGCCCATAATCGCCTCACTTTAATTTGGCCATGATTTGTGATTTTGTACACATGTTACCAATTTTTAATGCATACACAAAACACATGCTCACACAGGCATGCACACGCCTGCACACGCCTGCACACACACACACACACACACACACACACACACACACACCTGGGAATAGGGTGAGTGCTAGGAATGCGCCCTGCCTCGTGGAAGCCTATAACAGGAGTAACAACATTTGAAACGTGTTAACAATTTTTCGTTTCTGGAAGCAGAGACATCATTTCTCCTTTAGAGCAGATTTCTAATGTTTTTCGAAAAAGTCCCAGCCAGGGCTCTTTAGTTACACAAATGTGAAGGACTTATCTAGCATACTGAGAGAAAAGTGGCCTGACCACAAGTATGACGGTGGCCGTCTAGTATGGCCTAGTCACCAACGGAAACAGGGAGATGATTCTAAAGGCCCGACTGTGCCTTGGAGGAGTTGGGGAAACGATTTTTATCTAAATGACGATTTGGGTGGGACTGTTGGTTTTCCTACGTTGTGTTATCTAATTATATAACTAACCAGCTTTGGGAATTATGCTGATGCCTACTTTTTGCTTTTTCTAGATCAGAGAGGTCAGATCGAAGCCTGTGCGCCTGAACGCACATGGGGTGTGTGTCTGTGGGTAGGGGTGGGGGTGCCTCCCTTGGAGGAAACAGATCCTTTCTCTTTCTGGGCATCTGGGGTGGCCGTGAGGGTCTGCTCTTGCACAGGAAGGAGTCACATCCTCATCAGGATTCTGGGGGTAAGGGGGCTGGGCTGGTGTCTGCTCTGTTCAGACCCTGAGGGTGGCAGGGTGGCTTTGGGTCTGTGAGCCCAAAGGGATAGTGAGCCCTTGGCTACCAAGGCTTTCGCTGCACTTGACTCTGCATTATTCCCCCAAGCACTCAGCAAAGGTTTGCTAAACACCTGAGCTTGGGGTGTAGGCAGTTGGGACAGCTAAGGAGGGGAACCTGCTTGGAGCCAG
The DNA here is from genome assembly GCF_018345385.1 of Vulpes lagopus. Taxonomy (NCBI): domain Eukaryota; kingdom Metazoa; phylum Chordata; class Mammalia; order Carnivora; family Canidae; genus Vulpes; species Vulpes lagopus. Next base: position 13,087,425 of record NC_054829.1, on the reverse strand, counting down.
CGGCCAGAGAAAGAGAGCTGCTTCTCCAAGACAGCCCCTGGAGGTGACCTCCGGGCCTTCTGGGCAAAGCAAGGCTGCTGAGAGAAGCAGCAGCAGGCCGGATTGGTGAAACTGCAAAGCACTCTCCTGCTACTTTCCAGAATGACCTTAGTTGGGAGCTGGAAAAATGGATCTCCCGTGATCTTTGTGGGAGCGGGAGTCTGGAATCAGAATTTGGATATAAAAGAAAATGTACACGTATTTTGTGCTCCAGCTGGGAAGTGGGTGGCATGTACGAATAATATGCATATTCTGATTTATTTTAAAAAGGGAAATATAATACATCGTGGTTTATACTCTTGATTGTTTCACTGAAGAATATGTTATGAAAAGTTTCCCATACCATTAAATAGTTTTACACATTTTAAACATGGCTGTTACATATTCGAAATGCATAGATGGACTGAATGTATTCAACTGATTTACTTCCCATGTCTTTATTATAAGCAATACGGTGTTGAGTGTCTCTACTCCTAAATCTCTAGGCACCCCCATGACCATCTATTTAGACTAAAATCTTTGAAGCAAAATATCTAGGTCAGCGGATATGTACTTTTGACATTTGGCCATGTTGTCCTGCCCAAAGGTTTTATTGCTGCTAGCAGCCCCAAATCCTTAGCAATACTGGCTATTATTGCCCTTCAAACCAAAAAAGTTTGTGACTTTAATGGCAAAATGAAAAGGGCATCTCTTGGCAGTGGTGTACACCTGCCCAGATGTAGGCAATCAGGTGGCACGTCGTCGGTGGAGAATTTTAAAACAATAACGAGATGTCCTAAAGTTGGTCTGCTTTTTACCAGCATCGTGTGTCAGCAATACTAAACGTTACTGGTGATAAAGATCCCTCAAAGACAGTTCTTTGGGTCTAATTTGTAAATAACTACTGCAGTTCTGGTTAAGTTTTAATAAGATAGATGGTATCTTAAAATTAGTGCATTTTTTGGGTCACATATCCTTTAATTCATTTTTTGCATAGGAGTTAATTTAGAGAACCCCCAGTTATGGGGTCACCTCCAGTTTGGAACATAGTTGGAGCAGCTTGTCAGATTCCTTTCAAGGTTCACTCCACGACGGCTTGAAGTCACCCGAGTTTACTTGGGGCACAGCTTCATTCCCAACCATGTACCATACATGAAGCTCACCTTCAAACAGAAATGTGACAAAATGACTGCACAGAACTTGAGTGACTCCATTCCCTGCGAGCACTTACAATTTTAATGTTGTGTCTAAGTGTAAGAGAAAACCAAGTATACATTCGTGAGGTATAGCGGTCTTGCTTGGAAAGTACAAATTTTAGTTCATGCCTGAAATTGTTCACTGGATTTAAATCCTATCTTTAAAACCAGAATTTGTTCTTCTTGTCAAATTGTGGATTGTTTAGAAGCTAAAGAACAAGTCAAGAGAATAAAACATTACTGAAAAATTGTTAGTTACTAGACAATTATTTTCTTTTTTAAAATTATTTTCATAAAATATTATATCAGGCTGCAACCAAAGGGATCAAATATATATACTATATATATATCATACATACAACAAAAGAAAAATTTCAATGTCTACATTTTCCTCTGGTCATTGTTATTATCTGTTCCATTTCATGATTATTACTAAAAATAATTTTTTAAAAATATTTTTTTTATTTATTTGTGAGAGACACACAGAGAGAGGCAGAGACACAGGCAGAGGGTGAAGCAGGCTCCCTACAGGGAGCCTGATGCAGGAGTCAATCCCAGGACCCCAGGATCACACCATGAGCCAAAGGCAGACACTCAACTGCTGAGCGACCCAGGTGCCCCATTACTGAAAATAATTCTGTCCTATGGAGGGAAGAGGAGGGTTTAGGAATGACTCTCCCCGGGGAGGTCTGGCTATCTACTATCAAGAGCCAAGCACAGGAGCCCTTGTTCAAAAAGTGATAGAGAATTTCAAGATGGTGAGAGTAGAGCTTGGAGGTCTTCTGAACGTGGCACCCATGTGGCTGCCCTAGTCACACAACCATGAAGCTGGCCCTGGTTCTGAGTGTCCAGTATGCCGGCAACGCCCTCATCCCCAGAGTAGTTCTCTTCCTTGATTACAGGTGAGGCTGCCAGATGTCCTGCCCCGTCCCTGGACCTTCAAAGAAGAGCTGCTCCAATGCCCTTCAGATTCTCTATCACCCCCCACAGACGACCTCAGCCCCATCCTCCCATGCCCAGTCACCACTCAAGTACTGGGACAATCAAAAATCTCAGTTCACCAGAAAAGCAGACTTCCTGGGATTGCACACTCTCAGAACTTTTTTAAACAAATCATTATTTTACCCAATGCGTAATTCTTGTTCTGCTGGGGCTCTGGGGAATCTGTCTGTTAGGTAGTTGTTTCCTTGTCTGCAGTCTCTTTAGGGCTGAGATTTATGGCAAACTCTGTGCTGGGTGAAGGGAGGTAAAATTCGGCTTCCTCATTTCCCTGCATGTCACTACTGGGAAGACCAGTGATGGTTGGGAGCCACAAAACTGTGACTGCTTAGAGATAAAGCAAGAGCGAAGGTTGGACATCTTAATCTAAGAGCACATTGGGTTCCATGTCCTATGGAGGGAAACAGAGGAAAAAGTGCAGTCGGGCCTCCCAGGGCTGAGAGAGCCACTCACACAGTAAGAGGGGCCACCCACCTCCAGGCAAACGGAGCCTCATGGGACAGTGGCTGGACAGAGGTGCTGGGCAGGTGTGGCCTCTGCGCGGGCCCCACTGGACAGAGAGCCTGTGAGGGTGACTGTCCCTCGGCCTTCACTCCTCCGCCGGTAAGAGGAGTGTCTATCAAATGCTCCAAGTTCCTGTGTCGCTAGTGGGAAATAACTAAGACCCCACTTGTGATTCTTAAAGTGCATTTGACACAAACAGAAACCATACAAAGGAATGTGCTTCTAGGGTTTTGTTGTGAAAGGCTGGGAGTGAATGACCCACCGCCTTTGCAAAGAGGCCGCTAGAGTATTTCTGAGACAAGAGTCTTGTTTTCATTCATGTACATAAAGGGATCGACTCCTTGAAGCCAAGAATCCCTGATGGGTTGGATCAATGGCTGCTAACGTGCCCATTTGGAGCTGGTAAGGAGTTAAACAGGGATTTCAGAAGATTTGTAATTGCAATTTAAGATAAGCCAGGGATGCAAATGAAGCTGACATTTAACTCCTAGTGGCTGACTGTGTATTGTGGTGTTGGGGTCCTACCAGCACCCCACGCGTGCAGAGTGCTGGTGCGGCCCTTCCTGGCACAAGGCCTTGGGGATGGAGCCCCTCTCAGATCTGTGTGCCAAGCCTGGCCCTGTCCTGGGTCACAGGTGACAGACGCCCTACCATTCAGACATCAGTCTGGCCCCAAGCCCAGGGCACTTCTGTTATTTGGGTGAATAGGCTCCTATAACCAGGGACTGGGAGCTAATTTCCAGAATGCCTGCTCCGAGCCAAGAAATAGCTTTCCAGTGGAAGTCCTTACACACAGGTGAAGGCCATCAGAGCTAGAGACCCTTTCTCAGTGAAGCTCGTCTCTCGGCCTTGTGGCACTAAATCTGAACCATACCACCAACTACTCTGACACCTCTGCAAGTTATATCCTAAGCTCTACATTCCTTGTCTTTGAAATAGGTGTAACCCTAACAGCTACTTCAATCCCTAGCACTTGGTAAGTGTTTAATAATTATTAGAAGAAAAATAAGCATTTTTCTCTTAAAACTGAGACAGAGGGACTTAATGCCATTGAACCACATGCTTAAAAATGGCTTCAGTGGTAAATTTTATGTTAGGTGTATGTTATCCCAATAAAATTTTTTTTAATTTAAGATTTTATTTATTTATTCATGAGACACACACACACACACAGAGAGAGAGAGAGAGAGAGAGAGAGAGAGAGGCAGAGACACAGGCAGAGGCAGAAGTAGGCTCCTTGCTGAGCAGGGAGCCCAATGCAGGACTTGATCCCTAAATTTTTTTAGGGACACCTGTGTGGCTCAGCAGTTGGGTGTCTGCCTTCGGCCCAGGGCATGATCCTAGGGTCCTGGAATTGAGTCCCACATAGGGCTTCCTGCATGAAACCTGCTTCTCCCTCTACCTGTGTCTCTCAGGAATAAATAAATAAAATCTTAAAAAAAAAAAAAAAGGTCTGACCTTGATTAACCCCTGGTCAGTGCATACATGTAAAGAAATTACCTGGAAAAATAAGCAACAAAAAGAGCAGGCTGGGCCATCCAGGGGGCTCCCCTCGGGCTAGGAGGAGTGGTTCCCATTCCCACTGGCCAAGATGGGTGATGTACAGGGCACACAGAGTCCTCAGAGTGCTGTTTCGGCAATGGGAAAACATAAGCCTCAGACTAAAGTATGCTCTGGTCCCACCTAACCCAGCTTAAAAACAAGCCTCAGAAGGATTACAATAATTTAACTGCGTCCGAGAACAAAGTTCAAGAATATGTAAAAGGAAACAAAAATAGCAAGCACCCATCTGGAGCACCCATCGCAGCATCTGGCATCCAACTTAAAGATTACCAGGTGTGCAAAGAAGCAGGAAACTATAACTCAAAATGAGGTGAAAAACTAGTCAATAGAAACAGACCCAGACATGACATGGTGATATAACTAGTAGACAAGGACATTAAGAGGGTTGTTTTAACTGGATTCTGTGTGCAAAACAGGGGAAAACACGGGCGAGTGTGCGCCGCTGATGCTAAAGCTGAGGGCCGTATCTGGGACAGCAGGCTGCGTCTCCTCGCTCCTTCAGTGGGGAGTCCGCCTCCATCCTTCAGGCTAGGAGCGATGGCTTGTCTCGCAATACACTCCCTCATTCTGGTCCAGGGCCTGCCCATCTGCTCAGAGGAACAGCGGGGCCTCAGTGGCTCTTGCCGGCTTTGCCTGGGGAAAGTGTTAGGTTCAAGCAACAGTACTGAATCCTGTCTGCACATGAAGCAAGGACGTGAGCCTCATTCGGAGGGGCAAGAGGCCCAACCTTTCTGCCTATTGACGCTTCCTGTTTGCTCAGGCAAAGGTGCTGGGGTGACCCACGCAGGGAGGCTGTACCAGTGGGCAGAAGGCCAGGCCCAAGTTTGAGGCCTAAGAATGATGAGTCATTCTGGGGTCATGCCCTGTGCTGGGAGAGGTGCCACAAACCCAGCAGATTGTTCAGAGCGCCGTCCCTTCTACTTTTGCTTCCACAAACATTTGCTGAGCACCCACCACATACCAGATTTACTGCCAGATGGTTTCTACACACTGTTTGATTTCTTCTTCCCAACAGCCTTGTGAGGTTGGTTGTTTACATTCCCATTTCACAGATAAGGAAACTGAGGCTCAGTTAGTTGGCTGCACAGCTGAGTCCAAGCCCTTTTCTCCCACTCCAGGTCCAGAGCCCTTTCTACAGCTCTATGTCCCTGTTCCTGCATGACCTGGATGTCTGGACACTCACTGGGTGCAAGAGTCTGGGAGGGTTTCAGAAGCAGCAGCAGAAGGGTAGTCATAACCAACATTTATGGAAGGGCTACTCTGTGAGAGCCACGGTGCAAACTCTTCACAGGAGCAATCTCATTTAGTCCCCAGACGAATTCTAAGAACCAAATATTACTTTCATCCCATTTCACTTGCCCAGCATGGCACAACTTGGGAGGGCTGGGCTGGGCTTTGCAGCAGATCCATTATTTCATCCCAAAGAGGCCATGGGTCTTAGGTTGGTTCCTCAGGAGCAGATCTGGAGACAGCATAGTGTATTTGGCAGGGGATCCCAGAAAGCAGGGGGGAGGGCAGGGTAAGTGAGACACAAAGGTACAGGAAATCTGTGAAAGTATGGCATGGAGCAGACTACTATGGGGCAACCGGGACTTCATCCCTTTGGAGATCTTTGGGAAGCAGCATAGGACAGTGCTTCTCAAACTCCTCACACAGCTGTGATAAGAGTAGATGAAGATTATTTTATTACAAAATAATTACGAAGACTGAGTGCCTTCATTTAACTAAGTTGAATGTAAAAGTCAATTTGTACTTTTTTATAAATATTACTCATTTAGAATTTGCCTTCATGATTGTAGTTTATATTTCAGGTACCTTAAAGAGGTCACTGGACTCTATAAAGTTGCCTTTAAACATGAATCTTTATAATACTAAATGATCTTTTTTTCTTCCCCCTTTACTGTAATATTCCTATTTGGAACAAACACTACTGGAAAACATTCAGAATAAATTGTGCATTCATTTATGTCAAAAATTACAATGACAAATTACTATTAAAACAGTTTAATACCCTTAAAAAAAAAAAAAAAAAAAAAAAAAAAAGATTTTTTTTTTTTTTTTTTTTTTTAAAGCACAGGGACAGGACGAGCTGCTGCCCTGGGGCCTGGGAGGGGAGGCTGATTATATATCGTGGGAGTTAGGAGGGGTTTGGAGAGCCTGTTCTCTATAAAACCTGAGTCATGAGACCCTTCAGATGGATATCGGTTGGCCATGTGTTTGGGGGATGATCGCCAACCTGTATCTTGGGGGGTTTAGAGATAAAGGAAACTTCTAAAGGAATTTTTATTTTTTTTTCTTTTTATTTATTTATGATAGTCAGAGAGAGAGAGAGGCGCAGAGACACAGGCAGAGGGAGAAGCAGGCTCCATGCACTGGGAGCCCGATGTGGGATTCGATCCCGGGTCTCCAGGATCGCGCCCTGGGCCAAAGGCAGGCGCTAAACCGCTGCGCCACCCAGGGATCACGGACTATATCCGTGTACGCAAGGCCATCACAGCTGGTTACTTTTACCACACGGCCCGGTTGACTCGTAGTGGCTATCGCACAGTCAAACAGCAGCAGACAGTGTTCATTCACCCCAACTCCTCCCTCTTTGAGGAACAGCCACGCTGGTTGCTCTACCACGAACTTGTCTTGACCACCAAGGAGTTCATGAGACAGGTATTGGAGATTGAAAGCAGTTGGCTTCTGGAGGTGGCTCCTCATTATTATAAAGCCAAGGAGCTAGAAGATCCCCATTCTAAGAAAATGCCCAAAAAAATAGGCAAGACACGGGAAGAGCTAGGATAAAGAGAAGGGGACGCAAGCCGAACTCAACATCAGCTCCTTTTCCTTCTGTACGTTATTTAATATCTACTTTTGGAATAAAGCTTGGGGTAACTTTTATTTAAAAAAAAAAAAAAAAAAAAAAGAAGATTTTTTTTTTTTTTTTTTTTTTTTTGCTTTGTCACATGGATTCATCCAGTCCTCAGTTCCCAAACCCATCGTCCAGACAAAAAAAAAAAAAAAAAAAAAAAAGAAGAGCCAGAGACATCTGGGGGAGGTCCTGCCTGTTTCAGGGCACCCATGGGGCATGGGGGAGGCAGCAGAAGTGGGGTTGGAAGGTGTGCAGTCCTTGGGCCACATACACCTGGATGGGAGTCACGGCTCTGGTCAATTTGGGGCAGGGGCCTGAGGCGCTAGCTCTCTGACCTTTCATTTCTCTTCAAGGGAAAGAATAGGGAAAATACAACCTATGCCACAGAGTTGTTCCTCCTGTGGCCCTGGCCCTGGGCTAAACACTGCACAGGCGTTTCAGGCTTGACCTTGTTGCCCACGGATGTCCCACTTTGCCTGGTGCATGTGCTCAGCACATGGCGGCTGCCACTATCTTCCAGCCCACCCCAGGTCTGCTGCCCTAAAAGACACGTCCCTCCCTCTGCCTTCTTGATGTTTTGGGCTCTGCCTCCTGTTTAAGCTCCTTGTGCCATCTCCCACCATGCCCTCCCCACAAAATAAAATTTGTTCTAATTTCCTACTCCACTGTTGCCCTTTTACCTTTCTTCTGCTTGTTCAGCCCTTAGACCTGACTGTGGACATGGCCCTTTGGTCTGGAGCCTGGTGTCCTCGGGCTTTTTTTTTTTTTTTTTTTTTTTTAAGTAAAACGCAGTTTTATTGGTCAGGAAATGTGTTACAGTACTTCAGTTGTCAGTTCCTTTTACATCGGCTTGTTCCTGGAGCTTGTGTACAAATGCAGTAGCCTCTACTTTTTCTTTTTCTTACTTGTGACGGGCTTGCTGGATGGGGGCACTATGGTGTCCTCCTTAGGGGGGCTGGGTGTGAAACTTGAGGATGGAGCATCCACTGGTTCCTTCGCACACAAAACCCCTGGGACCCTGTTGAAATGCAGATTCTGATGCATCAGGTCAGAGTAGAGCCCGAGATTCTGCACTGCTAACAAGCTACCAGTGATGTCGATGCTGCTGGCCTGTGGGCCACACTCTGAGTAGCAAGAGTATAGCACACACCTTACAACTACCCTAGCAGAAGGTTGAGAAAGCTGGAACATTAAACTCCAGCTGCCATCTGTCATTGGCTGAGGGCTGCTGGGGTGAGGTGTCCACCACCTGCTCACTGGCCCACCCTGGCCTGAAGAAGACCCACAGGCAGGGCTCTATGCATGTATGCTAAAGGAGCCTGGATGGGCACCGACAGCTTCACCACACTGTAGGATTGTCGTGATTCCACTGCCCTCCCTGTCCAGGACTCCTGCCCACCCACCTGTGGGGGGTAAGCCTGCCTGTGCCTATGTGCAGGTGCTAAGAACAACTGAGGGAGCCAGAGAGACCCACCCCTCAGCAGGGACCTCAGGCAAGGTGCAGAGAACACCATTGGGCTGCTCTAAATCCAGGCCAGACCTCCAGATCTCTGAATGGGGGTTCCTCTACACTCCCTCAGCTACTCTTAAACGCCAAAATTAGAGAGCAGCTTCAGAAGACTCTTCCCTGATAAAAAGGGCTTTGGCAGGGTCATGGCCAAGGTCTCACTGGGTCCTACCTCTGTTCTTAGTGTGGCCTAGTATGACGTTGGGGACTGGACACCATGGTTCCTCCCACAGCTCGGGGCTCCTGAAAAGTGTGGCAGTACATCTAGGCATGACACCTGCCCACTGGTCAGGGTGCAGCCCCAGCCTCTCGGCAGCCCCTAGATCAGGAGGGCTACCACACAGAGTTTCCTAAAGTGAGAGGGCTGGGGCAGCAGAACTGGAGTCAGGTCCCTCAGTGACCCCTGTGAAATCCCACAGAAAGGAGACGGAGACATTTGTACCCTGGTGACTGTGCTCCACCCTGGGTCCCATGACTAGTCCCAGATAGGAGCAGCAGTGGTGTTAATCAGGAAGCTGGAAGCAGAGCCTGGCCTTTCGTAGAGCTTCTGGAACAGACTTGCTGTTTACTCTAGACGCAGAAAAGAATATGTAAGTTGATTAAACTGGGTCCCCGAAGAACAGCCTGGTTCCACATTTAGCAGAGACATGGAAACAATTGTAGAGAAGACTCATGGCCACATGCTCCTGTGTCAGCTTACAGCTCTTGCCCCATGGATGTGAACATTCTCGCCTCCCCGCTTCCTCAGTTCATCTCTGTCCTCTCCCACATGCCTGCGGTACATGTCAGCTGGAAAAGGACTATACTGGGTTTTGCTTTGTTTGTTTTTGTTTTTAAGACTAGGCTTCTGGTAAAAAATCATCCTCCCTCCCCACCATCTCCCGAAACTTCATTGCTTTGCATTTTTTAAAAATCTTCTTTTCAGTTTGTTGATTCATATCCTGCTTTCCTCCAAAAGAGAGTTGAGGTGGCTATTGTCATAGTAAAGGAACAATAAAACCAACATTCATGAAGCTAAACAGACGAACGAAATGCAGGACTGCGAAAGGAGAAAACACCCAGAACTCTTGGCTGAGGGAAGTGGTGGGAATGAAATCCCAACTTCCTTGCAGTCTGAAAAAAACAGCGACGCATACACACTGTGTATACCTTGCATCGTATATAAGTCCGTCATGGGGGCAAAAATAAATAAGCAGAAATGCAGTAGATTCTTGGCTCTAAATTTTGAGAGGATTTTGTCATGGGTCACTAGGGCTCTGGCTCTGAGTCCTTGAGTAACTTAATGACCAACATCCTCCAATGACCGTCACCCACACAGACGACTCCCTTGTAGTGACAGTTCCTCGTGTCGACTCTCCAAACAAGATGAGTGCATACTAAAGCAAGTTTCCATCAAGGGGTTTACAAGGATACCTGATAATAAACAAAGCCAAGAATTTAAATGTTTTTCTTCAAAAGATGTCTTTCGTAATATTACTGTGATTAGTACTCACGAGCGACAGCAGATTCTCAAAACCTGAAGAGTAGTAAGCTTCCTTCCCAGAGTGAAACCAGGAGGAGCTGACCCATAAAGGCAGAAAGATGAGCCACCCATAAAGGTGGCTGCAGGTGTTGGTTCCCCAGGGCTACCATAACCAACGACTCCCCGGTCATAATAGATTCAAGGCTCTCCCTAGTCCAGTATGCCCTCACCTTACCCAATCTGATTTGCAAACAACCCTATTTCTAAATAAGGTCAAGTTCTGAAGTCCTGGTCGGGGATGGGGGTGCGGCATGTGTGTGTCAAGACTTCCTTATGTGAATGTAGGAAAGGAGAGGTAGACACAGTTGAACCCAGAACAGTAGCCAAGGACATGGGTGAACCCTGAGATCAAGTCCTGGGGGCCTGTGTACCTGGAGGGAAACCTGACCTATCACCGAGCAGACACCCCATCAAAGCCTCCTGTCCTGGCTGGAGGAGAGCCTCATCAGAACAGCATGATTCTTCCTGGAGCCTCTGCAGAGAGATGGCCAAAGAGTAAGAGTTTGTCCGTGTTTATCACGCCCTGGCCAAGAAGAAGAGTCAGCAGATCCGGAGGTTGGGGCAGTCTGGCCTCCATGTCATCTCACTTGGCTGCCAGGCTGGAAGCGTCCACCAGGGTCTCCCATGGCTTTGATAAACATATCTTCAGATTTTCTTGGTTCTAATACTGACCTCACCGAGGTGACCAAAGCATCTTCTTGGGAACCCTGATCCTGGGAACTGCCCCGTACATTTGACATCACTGTACACCCTATGTAAATGTCCCCTGGCCTTGTTCAGTGTGCACCCCACCCATCGGGTAGTGTAAACCTAGGGTCAGTGTTCCTCCACGGCAGCGGGAGCATCCAGTCCCTGAAAAAGACTCTCTGCCTAGAACATCCTTTTATTATTATTGGTCAAATAGCATCAATTCTATATTTCATAATCCTTCCAATCCTGGCACCAATCACTAGCATTATTGAAAATAACTACATAAAGTGAAGAGCCTTTGTAGTATAATAATTATTTTGGTCTTGTAAACCCAAGATGGAGAATAACCGCACTCTCCAAGACTCAAGGAAGAGTCAGTTGACCCATTGGCACTCTTGTTTAGTCATTAGTCTTTTGAGACCTTGGTTAATGGGAGTCTGTTCTGCTCCAGCTAAGTCCCTTGGGTGGGGGTGGGAGGGTGGCTGTCAAAGCCAGAGAGCAGTTCCTCAGAGATGCTAATTCAGGAAATAGATAAGAAAAGGCCAGGCAGGAGAAGCAGGAGGAGGAGAGGAAGGATCCTACAGGAAGAGGGTGTAGTCGTGAAACTGGTGGAAGAGTGGAGAGCAAACAAATGTCCTGTGGGCTGATGTGGAGAGATGGTGTCGGGAGTACTTGGCAGTGGGGGCGGGGAGGTGGCGAAGCTGAAGCTTCAAAATAGCACTGGGTACAAGGAAATTGGGACAGGACGGAAGGAACGGTGAGAAGCAGGGATGATGCTTCTGTGTTGTTTTCAGAGACACAAACTAAAGATCGAGATTCCTCAGTGTTTCGCTTGTTGTTTGCTCTTTGTTGTTGCCACTGTGGGTTACTTTCGGCTATTTGATGGGACTCCGTTGAGGGCAACTCCATGTAGAAAGAACAGCACTGTCCCAGAGAAATAGAATCCCAGCTGCCTGTGCCCTTTCAAGTTTTCTAACAGTAGGTACTTAAGAAAAATAAAAAGAAACAGATGCACTTAATTTTAATAATATATTTTTTTTGTTTAATCCCATATTTCCAAATACCATCACAGGAGGTGATCAATATTTTCAAAGGTATTAATGAAATGTTTTACATTGTCTTTCCCATATTGAGTCTCTACAATCCAGTATATTGAGAGCACATCTCAATCTGGATTCTAGGTAGAGGCTGGGCTAGATCATTCTGGGATTCTTAAGGATAAAATGATAATAAGAGTTGTTATTAATAATCGTAGTCCTTTATTGAGCCTCTTAAATGTGACACGTGTTATATTGCACCACTATATATATGCACCACTACACTCGATCGTCTTTGTGGTAGGTACGATTATTATCCCCTTCCACAGATGCTGCAACGGAGCCTCAGAGAGGGTGAGTGGTGTGCCCAAGGCCACACAGCTGGTCTAGGGCAGAGCTGGGACAGGGGACCTAGTGTGCCTGGCTCCAGCATCTGGCCTCCTTGTCTGAGGGTCAGCAGAGAGGGCCCCCCCCGACACCCGGCATTCCCCAGCCTTGTCCTCGGAGCTCAGGCACAAGTATGGACTCTCTTTCCTGATGAAGTGGAGCTGTCATGTTGACTTAAAAAATGGACCAGAAGGAACATGAGTTGCACAGTGAGCACAGGGGGTGACCAACGGAGGACACACCGGCAGCAAGACGCCCTGACTCCCATCAGCGGGGGGAAGCTGCAGATTCCAGGCCGGTGAGCAGGTTCACGACCTGCAACTGTTCTCAGTGACACTTACTTAGCAAAGAGCCCCAAAGAGGACTGATTGTCATTAAAGGCCGGACGAGAGCATCGATTGTCCCCCCAGTGATGATTCGACGATTCCGCCTCAGCCGGGCTCAGAGTGTGGGTGCGGACATGTGGTGATGTGATCTCCCCCGAGCGAACAGGCGCCAACAGGGCCAGCCTGCGTCAGAGGAGCTGGAAACCAAGGCCCGGCCAAAGGCTGGGGTCGCCTTGGGGGTCCCCCCGTTGCCCCCCTGCCCCCACACCCCTAACACCCACAGGCAGTGGGAGGCGAGGCTGGGCTGGCCTGACAGGTGGGAGATCTGGTGGGGCCTGGGGAGGGCTGGTCCAGAGGCCCCAGGTGCCCTTCCAGCTGCGACATTGCTGGTGGTCCCCTCGCCCTGCTGACCACAGCTGCGGCATCGTCTGCAGGCAGAAAGTCCGGGCGAGGACGCAGCCTGGCCGAGCCAGGCCAAAGCATCTCCGGTCCACTCCCGAACCCCCACGCAGGGTGGTGAACAAGGCCTCACCTCCAGAAACTCCACATTAGGAGGTGAGATTGTGTTCCCACGTGTCCCACACGCATGTCCAGCTCCCCTCCATCCTGCTCTGGCTACAGCTGGAGAAGGGCGCACAAGACTCTCCGGGGGAGCATCCAGGCGAGGGTCCAAGCAACAGCTTGTGCGCCCTAAAGCTGCCGAGTGACCATTGAGCCCCAGGCGCTGTGGCAGCCCTGGAGGGGGGGGGGATGTATGGGGCAGGACGCCTATTCCTTGGGACAATGTGGCACAGATTCGGAGGCGAACAGCTAGAAGGAAGCATGGTAAGTGCTAGAATGCAGGGACTTAAACTACAGGGATCTTGGGAGCAGAGAGTACAGAAGTTGAACCCAGAGGGAAGATGTGGGGCCTGAGAGAACATTCCAGAAACGCAGAAAGCACAGTCCATGCCAGGGGACATCCCAGCAAGTGGAACTTACCGAGCAGCTGGAGCTCGGGGTGGGCCCCGCAGGGAGAAGGGGATCGGGCTGGGGGCAGGTGGGGGCCCCGCATGGAGGGCTCCCGGGCCCTGCGGAGAACCGGGGTGGCAGGCAGAGCTTAGGGTGCGTGGGAGGATGTCAGACAGAGGGCAGGGTGGGGTGGCTGTGAGGGATGGACACCCTGAGTGCGGGGACAGGTGCATGAGGGGGACTGTGGTGCCGCTTCATTCCTTGATGCTCCTTAGCTGAGCTTAGCCAGCCTGGGGCCCTGCTTCCTGCCTTCATAGCCACTGGCAGAGGTGGGGAGCCGAGGGGGGCGAGGGGGGCCAGGCCCTACTGTTCTTTGCAGCCGGCGTTTTCATGTCTAAACAACACCACCCACTACTGAGCAGCTGCTAGCGAGACACTGGCACAGCTAGATTTTCGGAGGGGACGACGCCCCAAGGTAGGAGCCAGAGCTCTCCTCTGCACCCCCAGCACCCAAGCCGCGTCGGCACATAGCAGTCGCTGAACGCCAAGTGTGGGTTGACTGTGAGCGAGAAGGAGAGAGTCTATTTTAAAACTTTCTGAATCTGTTTCTTCTTACATCCTTCTCTGTCCTTTCACGTTTTGGGGGGTGGGCTTAAATATACGCGCCCTGCTGGACAAGGCGTCCTGTACTTAAAGAATAAATAGGTGCCAGAAGTAACCAAACTCAACTTCTGGGTTGTCACCGTCACTGTTTTTAAAGGAAGCCCAATTATTTTAGATGCATTTGACTATATTTGGAGGCTAAGTACAGGCTAGCTAGGGCAGCCCTCTAAATAGGCTTGCACACCCACCGAAGAAATACCACAGAGCACTGCGCTGGATTTTCCTGATTGTGAACAGGAGACCGTCTGTAAACCCTACATCTCTAGCCTCCATTCTCCCCTGGACAATATTCTTGGATGGATCATTATAAGAATGGTTGGTAAAAAAAAAAAAAAAAAGAATGGTTGGTAAGCTCCTGCCAAGGAGGCCAGGTTGGGCTCACCAAGATATAAGCAGAGAAGGAGGGGAGGAAGGCAGGAATGGATGAGTAACGTGCTTGTGTGAGGGATGTGTTCCCTCGGGCCTCATATCATTCAACGCATGGCTACTTCAAGAGTAATTCTCCCACAGGAATAAAGCGGGATTTACATCACTTCAAGTTTTGCACATTAAGTGAGACTGTATTCTTTCCCACTTGCCTTTGTTCAGATTTGCATAATTCATATTAGCACAGAGTATGACTTTCTTCCCTCTTTTCTAAAGGAAGACTATGGATTTATACCTGGAGATCCAGGATGTACTTGGCAGTTTCGATCGGACAGAGAAGCGTAGGGTACATTTTCATAAAGCCAAGTGCATCTGCCCTCCCAGTAGGCTGATGGGAAAGGAACTGACCTACCGTGGGTTCTCCAGACCCGCAGGGCTCCAGCTCTGCCCTAAACAGTATACAGAAGACATTCTCAGATCTGTTAGGGAAAAGCAAATGCTTCAGCTGGCACAAAATCAGGACCCTTACACACCCACTTTAGTGTGAATCTCAGCCAGCCTTGAACCTGGACCAAATCTAAGGAGGTGGCATTTGAGAGAGATAAATAGAAAGTCCTGCACTTTGATCCCAAATGAGTATCTGGAAAAATATACCAACGACTGGGATTTGTCTTAGTTCATTGCAAGTTCAATCTGAATCAGTGGGGTGATGAGTCTTCTGACAATAAAATTCAGTCTTTGGTTACGTGAATAGAAATAGAAGATCTAGAATGGAGGAGGTGATAGTTCATCCTCCTCACACTCACCTGGAGTTCTGTTTTCAGCTCTCAACCTTGGTCACAAACTGGAACATGTCCAGAGAAGAAAAAAATGGTAGCCAGACGATGAAGTGCTTATTCTGGAAAAGACTAAGGGAGGAAGTTATTGTTTCCACATGTAGAGGTGGTTGCCATGTGCAGGAAGGCCTAGGTTTGCATTTTTGTGGGCTTCCAGGCTAGTCCAAGGACTTTCAGGTAAAAAGTTTTAGGCAGTGAGATTTTTGTTTCAATAGAAGGGCAGTTAGAGGGTCTGACGACAAAGGGGCCACCCGAGTTCAGGTGATGGGTCTGGTCATCTTGGCACCACTTAATGGCTAATCAGCAACGTTAGGCAAAAGAATCTATGTATCTGATTTCCTTTTTCCTCTTTTTTTTTTTTTTTTAACCCTTGGAGAGTTGGCCACAGATGATTTAGAAAAGAGAAAATAAATGAGCCTAAACTTATGAAAAAATTTTTAAAAATTACTTTGCTAATAATTGGATGAAAATTCAAATGGTGATAATGTAGATTTTATCTGTTAGCAAAACTTAGGGAGAAAAAATAAATTCCAGTACTGGGGAGGGTGCAGTGCAATTGGTGTTTTCATTCGCTGCTATTAGCTCTGACACCTTTTGGAAAGCCTGTACATTGCAAATAGCTCTGTCCCAAGAGTCCAACAGGCTGGCTAACAAAAGAGTTGAAAATATGCAAATGGCCACATGCCTGAAGATATTCATTGTGGTATTACTCTAAGCAATTTAAACAACGACTAGAGGAGCACCTGGGTGCCTCAGCAGTTGAACGTCTGCCTTTGGCTCAGGTAGTGATCCCGGGGTCCCGGGATCGAGTCCCGCATCGGGCTCCCCGCTGGGAGCCTGCTTCTCCCTCTGCGTATGTCCCTGCCTCTCTCTGTGGGTCTTTCATGAATAAATAAATAATCTTTTGTTAAAAAAAAAAACAATGAAAAGGTAACCGATGAAGATGACAGGTATTGGCTCAGTAGAATGTTACGTATCATTTAAGAAGTCATTTTCACTGTGGCCATAGGGAAAACACAGAGGACATGACATGTGTGCACCTGTGGGGAATCGCCACCTACAAAATTCCACAGATATGATGATACTAGACAGATACTAGACAGATGGAGATGCATACTAGACAGATGGAGATGACAAAAGATAAGAAGGGTAATTTCTTCTTTTGAAGGCCAGATTTGCCACTAGCTCGCAGTGTCATCTTGGGCAAATCCCTCCCTTTTTTCTGTGCCTCAACAGCCCAGTCCATAAACCAGAGAATTTGAACTCAATGGTGTCTAATGCCCTTTCCAGCTTTATGATGGGAAGAGAGTGGCTCTATTTCATGAAGAAACTGTATTCCCGAGGGATTAAGGAATCAGCCACCGTCTTGCTTTCCGACTTCCCCCATCGGACTCCACTGCTTCTCCATTATATATTTTTAGGGATCAGTTTTGAGATGAATAGCAGATGAGAAAAAATAGAATTCCTTGATCTTTCTCAAATAAACTGCGGCATTTTGAAGGAAATTTAGCCGTGAGCTCCCTGAGTGCTTCAGTGTGAAGTAGCGTAACACAGCTCTCAGTTCGTTAGGACACTTTATTCAAAAATGCCCAAGAATGATTTCAAATTGAGGTGTTGCTGCTGTGACATTACTGAAATGAACCGTCCTGGGAAGGTTTATTCACACGGAACAAAGGGAAGGGGTGGACATTTAATATTCACTTATATTTGAGTCATATATAAGTGAATATATAGTTGTCTTGCCCCAGTTCCTTGGTTTTGTAACCCAATCAATGGAAAAATGGTCAAAACCTACTATGTCTGTACATAATGCAGGGCCTTTTAATTTGTAGGGGTCTGAGGCGCAGGTCCAGACATGGACCTCCCACACCTAAAAGCCTCCTCAGCATGCCCAGGCTCCCTCCAAAATTCCCCTCATCTGTTCAAAACTTTCTGAAAGGGTGGTGACTGCTTAGTTGGGACACTTCCTTTTCATCCGCAGAGCAGACAAGAGGAGAAACACCACTAACACAGCATCAACACACAAAAGGGTCTTCCGGGGTCCCTGCAGTCCCCGGGGAGAATGTCCCTGCTCTCAGGGGTCATGCAACTTTGCCAAACACTGTTGCCTGATGTTTTTGGAAAATAACCCATTTTCAATCATCCGGGAAGAATTTTTAACATGCAGGGACAGCCCACAGCTCGATTACCTAAAAATCAGAGGAGTATTACTTAGATATGCAAATAAGGCATCTCTCTAGCAACTAACTACACCTTCAAGGAAGAGTCTAGAATCTCTTAGTTTGGTTCAAAGAACCCTTAGACATATAGCTCCCCAACCAAGTGCACAGTGCAGCACGGCGAACGTGGCTATTAGAACCAGGGCAGAAAGGAAAGAAAGTCACGGACACGAGAGAGTTTTATTAGTACCTTGATTTCCTCCCTCTCTTCATTTATACCAAGCTCCTTTATAAGAAGATAAAGACGCTGATCATCCTTTGTTGACCTCTTTTTGGGGAAGGAACTGGGAGTGTGAATTGAAGAGGGAGGAAGGGGTGGTCCGGCACCGACTTGAGGGCAGAGAACCCAGGTGGGGAGGCGAGGCATGCGCATCCACGGGAAGGAAGTGAGCACACACAGAAGCAGCGGAGGGACGCATCTCAGTGCTGTCCTTTCAAATCAGTCACCTGGCAATACCCTGGGCTGGGTCCAGTAAGATTGCTCCTGCTTAACAACCTCAGGAAGCTCTATTCCAGAAGGACTGGCCCCAAGCTCTTTGGGGCACCGCTTAAGCCTCCATATCTGCCTTCCACGCACACTCAGGACTCCTCTGCCACTAGCCTGCAAGTCCCTTCGAGGCTAGCTCCACCTGTCACGGTCACCCAGCAGTCACCAGGACAGCAAATAAATGTTCCTTGAATTAAAAACAAGAGGGGCCTCATGAGGGTAGCATATGAGACATTGACAAAAATAATATGCAATACGTAATACCCCGAACTTGACTTTGGTGGCAGTTTTTTTCCTCCTATCATATTATTTTAATTCTTCGCTACTGGTCTCCTTTCTCACTTAAACCATATTGTAGCTCAGAGACCTTGCATTTTGGTCTTCCCTGCAGGTCACCACTGATGACCAGGGTTTCCTCCTCTTCTGTGGGATGGTCGAAATCCCCTGGAGGGCAGAGCAGAATTTTGGAGGTGTTATCATCTGGGCAGAGATCCCTCAGTCTGGGTGACTCTTTCCTAGCCACTTTGAGGCTGACTTAATGAAAAATGTTTAATATGAGCTTCTTACCGGGGCCACCCGGCCGTTACATTTGACCTCATGTATACTCAGCTTGGTCAACTACCTGATTCATAGATTCCACCCAAGTGACTCTTCCTCTCAACCAGTTCTCCTCAAATACTGAAGGTCTATCTTCCAGGAGGAGACACCACAGCTTCATGGGTGGTTTTCAGCAGTGGGAATGGAAATGGCAGCAAGGCTGGCCCACATGGGGGTCCTGGGTGACCACTTTGGGAAGTCTTGTCAGGAGGGGCCTCTCTGGAACGGCTGTGCCCCCTGACCTTGCAGTAACACCTTGACCACAGGAGTTATGGCCTGAGAACCTGTAAAACGCCAGTGAATGTGGGGGCCCAGCAGAACAGTGCACAGGCCAACTCCCCTGAGGTTACCACTGCCGCTGGAACCCAGATGTACACGGTGCGCTGAAACAAAACCATCACCAGATAGAACACCCTTTCTGCTCCTCCAGTATGGTGATGGGCTTGTGATCTATGAACCACCTGAGCGCTTCCTTCTGCCATCCAGCTCCTTGTTGGCTCTTGGGGTGTGTTGCAGTTGTCATGGATTGGTGACATTAAATCTTAGAAGGAAGTCTAAGGATTCCAAGTCACCACAAGAAACCCTCAGCACCTAGCGTAGGCTGGCAGCCCCCAGCCCCAAAGTAGAATTTTAGTTTATTGTTTGACAGCTTCCGAGTGAAAGGCAGTCTGTCTTGACCACAAGCTCTAGGTTCTGTGGTGGGAGGCTTGCTGTCATTCCCAACCACTGGAGTCCTGAGACCCACAAGCGAGCCCAGCCTTCAGCTGGGAGTTTGTGTATTAGCAAAAGGTATGTGATTTTTTGTTTTGTTTTTAACCCGGGAAGCATGCATGATGGGTAGGTACAGTCAAAGTGTGGCTGGGACCCTAAAATCAAACTGTAAAAAACAGGACACACACCCTAGTGCAGGTAAGAAATATAAATGATTTTACTCCTCGGCACTTGCACATGGAGACGCAGCGCACACAATACTACGTGGCATTGTTCTTCGATTGATGCAACTCAGTAATTTTTATTGCAACTGGAAGACAATACATCACAGAAACTTTATGGTAGGTCTGGGGGAAAAGTGTTATTTACAATAAATGATGAAATAGTTTGTCTTTGGCAATATGATTACATATGAAGAATGCGAAATGCAGGTATGGATGCCTCCAAAGCAACACCATCAGGTCCCTAAAGTTCGGCTGATCGTGCCTGCCTCCACACTGCTCCTCTAGGTAACGCAAACGCAACTGAACATCACTTTCTTTCTCCTTTACGGTTCTCCCTTTCTATTCATGATATTGGCAGTTTCATACAGAAAATACAGAGGAAAAAAAATTGGCTCTCAAAAAATTATTACTCTAGTAAAATTATAATTTGGCCATGTGGGTCTATTGGCCAGCAAAGGTCAGACGACCATAAGCATCGATAGTAAACCTCTTAGTCTTCTGATTGCTTTATCACTGTTTTTTTTTCTTCTGTAAAACAAAAATGAAACTCAGAAATGGTACAGAATCAGAGTATAAAAAAATGTACAAGTGTATAATGCTTCCCAGACACACCGGATAACTCCCCCCCACCCACATTTTTCACCACGGCAGTATAAGTAGTGAGTGTGAATAACACGGCATGGAACTGGTTACTGAATCAGCTCTGAGCTTCAATGGCCTCAACATACATACTCAGGAAATGCTTCATGTTTAAATAACTGAAACTGTGCTAAGGTTCACCTAAAAAAAGGGGGAAGGGGGTGGGGGCTGGGGAACTCAGGCCACAGTCATGGAAGGATGAAATACAATTTGTAGGGTTGATAGGCTCACCATATCGAAGTCTGTGCGATTCCAATATGGACTATCAGTTATTTGCAAAAGGTGGGGAAGGCTGTTCTCAACTTTTGCAAATGAAATACAGTGGAAAAAACACTGCTGAATAGATTCCAAATAAATAGTCTTGATTTCAATGCTAACGAAACGGACAAGGAAGGGTACTTGTGAGCATATCACAGTAAAGTCAGAAGTGGTCTTTCACCTAGGTCTGATTTCGAAAGAAGGACAGACAGCAAAATGCAGCACCATAGACACATCGGTTTCGGCCGTTACGAGATGGATCGTTTTGAAAAAAGAAAAAAAAAAGTTATTTTCCTTCCTTAATTTTTGGTCAGTGAAGCTAGCACTTGTTTGCTGAACTGTGGAAGAATTTCAAGGTCACACGCATTATTCATGATAAAGCAACCGAGCTGACGAGTCTGTGCTTAATTCAAGAATAACCAGTAGGAGAGAGAGAAAAACAAGGAGTTAACCACCTCTGGCGCTCTCTCCAAGGAAGAGGGGTTAACAGATGAATTCACAAAGGTAGGCGGGTCTATACAGAACACTGGATGCCATGTGTAAATCCTCATGAAACTCCAGAAACAGGAACACCACACAATGTATATACTTTGATTTACACATTCCGTTACAAAGAGGAAAAAAAAAAAGGAAAAGAAGACACCATTACAACTTGGTAACTGTGTTAACTGCAATATAAACCAAAGTCCCGAGTTTGGCAGGTAACTAAAAGAGGGTTATCACTTAGGTTATATAGCAAAAGTGTTGATGTATATTATATATAGTAGTATAAATAATAAAAAAGTATTATTTAAATTAGATCACAGTGCTGCATTATGTGCATAACAGTGTTTGATATAGTATTGGAGGGCTGGGACCTACGACACCAAGGATTTAACTGTCAACACTGGTTAAGTCACAATCAAGAGGGGACACAGAGTTCAAATGTGTTCTTTTGGTGGCAAGAATCCTGAAGATGAAAGGAAAAAACAAAACAAAACAAAAAAAAAACCAAAACAAAAAACAAACTTCTCTACAGAAACATAAAAAATCAATTGCAACATCTGGGCAGCTGTGATCCACCAGAAAGAAACGAGTCCCAACCTGAATCAAGTTTAGAGGGAAAAGAGAAGTCACATTGAATTGAACCCCATCCCATATGCAAACCCCTCCCATGTAGGTCACTTGTACAGAACTCTGATTCCTTCTCCAAAAGCCCTTCGGTGAGAGGCTAAGAGCCCACAAGAGCCCACAGGCGTGGCATGGGGATAACCGGAGGGCGAGTCGCTAGCCCTCGGTGCCGGGCCGTCCTGGGGCTGAGCTGGGCCACAGGAGCCATCTGGCCGGTGTCCACTCTGCAGAGCCCGCAGCCTGCAGTTGTCCCTGGGGCAGCTTCTAGAAGGCCCTGTGGGATAGCTCCTGTCGCACCTGGCAGGGGCTGGATGCGCCGACTTGCCTCCACGGGAAAGGTCAGCTCTTGGGGGAAAAGCCTGGGACGCATCCCTTCCTTTAAAGACTCGGCCCCGGGACCGAAACTGCCACAGTCGTCTGGGCCATCTCAAACCACCACCCAAACGTGGGTTCCAAATAGACAGCTTTGTTTACCAAAGAACTCTTTAAAGTGTACTGATCAGAGAGGGAAGGGAAGTAGGAGCTTATGGTATATAATAAGGCTGGGAAAAATCTATGATGCAGACCCTTTCCACGTAGCACTAGATAAAGGACGATTAGAGTAGCATAAAAATAACTGTCTATGTGTAGAGCATTTAAGAAAAAAGAGCTACAGTCTCTTCCTCTTAAATGGGTCCGAGGGCCAACAGCAAGTAACTGTAGATGTCGTGGTGCTGATGTGTTCATGCTTGTTTTCCAAAGCATCTTTAAATATTGCTATAGTTCCCCGTCTCCCCCCGCCCCCCCGCCCCGTGTGAGTACGTGAGATACTGGAATGACACATGAAAACGCCACTTCTCCCAGCAGGAGAAATGAAAGCAAAAACACCACACCCCTTGAACGGTGCTCAGGCGACCTGTCAGACTCATGAGTACATAGGCTAAGTTTGGAAGCTAGAAGAACACCTGACGTTTGGGAAGTAATTCCAAGACTAAAGTGAATTACATTTGAGCAAAATATTCTTTCACAAATAGGCTTGTGCTTAAATCCTCTACTGCTCTTGGAGGAGGGGAGTGAGAGAGGGTGCCTCCTGCCCCTTGGCTTGGCAAGGACGCGGGCAACCTCCTTCTGCGATGAATTTAACTACAAACGGCCACATACACATTGATACTTGTTTTTTTTTGTTGTTGTTGTTGTTGGTTTTTTTTTTTTTTCTCAACGATCAAAATACAAAGTTAAACACAATTGAGCCATTGTTTTGGTTATGCATAATGTGTATGCCTCCAAAAACAGAAGAAAAATAGAAAAAAGTACCCTCACTAAAGTTTCCCCTAGAAGTCCCCCTGGTGGCGCCCACACGGGTGCCGAGGGAGACTCAGGAAATAACACTTAGAAAGCTGCCCGATGAGGTATTTATGCAAAAAGAGTGGTTCTGGAGTTAAGAACACACTTTTATATTTATCTATTTCTCAAAGAGATCAGAAAAGTAAATCACACACATTGCATTTTATTGTTTTCTAAAAGAGGCCTTTGCTCCTTTAGAAAAATGAAATGAGGGGAGACAGCCCACTGTGGGGGGGTTTGGATTGGAAGAAGTCCCCGCCAGAAAGTCCTGGATGTCGCCTCTGCCTTTCAGGAGGGAAGTCTGACCTTCACCCTGGGGGTGGGGTGCGGGGCCGAAAGGGGTGTCTTCCGAGCTTGGTCAGGTGACAACCCATCAGAGTGCTGCTCAAGCTCTGCAGCAGACACAGCTCTTGGGGTGTCGGACACTTGGGGGAGATGGAGGGAGCACTTGAATAGTACATCCTCTTCGCATCTACACCCGGAACTAATATGCTGGAAGCGTTCAGGTTCAGGTACTGAACTTGACCCTGTCCTGAGGTGTAGACTTTTTTTTCCCCCAGGTTCTCTCATCAGCAACCCAGAGGAAGCAAAGCACGGGGTATGCGTCAGCTCCCTCCCTCCGTCCGTCCGTCCTGGCCACTGGACTCGTGATGGCCCGTGGCCACCGGGCGGGCCACTGGCCCGTCTTTCAAGATCACTGTGTCCCCCCCGCCCCGGTCCCCCACTCTCCCTCACCCACCACATCCTGAGTCCCGGGAGTGGGTGCTCCTGTTGGGGTTTTAAAATTCCCCTCCACGTGGGTGGGAGATCCTATTCTTTCAGACACTTCTCTCCGGATCTCCCAAGACAATTCCTTTCAGGCAAAGATAACGGGAGTTTCTGGTCTGCGTGACATCGTCCGGTCTAAATTCAGCTCTCCTAATCTAGGTGGGCTTAGTTCCAGGTCGGGTCGTGTGCTCAGGTGGCAGAGGTGGCCGGCCCCTCCGTCCCACTGGGAGGTGGCTTCAGAGGAAACCCATCTGGGGCTGGTCCTTCCAACCCCCGAGTGGCTCCCTCCTTCGCGGGTACCCTAACTCACACCCTCATGCAATAAGGCCCATTAGCGTGCTTCCCCTTCTCCTGGCGAATTTGCATAATGATTCACTGCCTTTTTTCCTAGAACCAAATCACGATCATGGTCTCCTCAAGTCAGCATCCCAGAATTCTCTTGATTCTATCATACACACTCACTACTAAGTTTGCCCTCGAATTATTGCGTCATGGTAAACATGTACAAAGAGAAAGGACACACTTTTCAACAGAGAATCGGGGGGTCGGGGGCTGAAGTTCAGACAAGGCAGTACAGAGCTCCACCATCCAGGCCCTACCAGAACATGAAGATATTTTATATTGCAGAGTAAGATTCCCCAACAGTCAGAATTTGTCCCTGAAGAAGGTTAAACCTTAAACACCTGCTTCAAAAAACCAAAACAAAATCATTGGGAAGAAGAAGAAGAAAAGAAAGGAAGAAAGAAAGAAAGAAAAAAAACAAAAACAAAAAACAACAGAAAAAAAATCAAAGAAAAAAAAAAAGAGAAAACCAAAAGAAACTCTAAGCCTAAGGGCTTAAAAATTAGAGGCATAGCCTTTTCTCTATTTTCTATATTTATATGAAAATAATTCATGCTTCATGCTAAATACATTATTTACCTTACAAGAACTTGTTATTTTTTGAATAAAAAAAAGTTTTGTGTTTTGTGATTTTTTTTCTTTTTTTTTTTTCTTTTTTTCTTTTTTTTCAAAGGAATCCATGCATTGTGGATCAGAAATTTCTGCTGGCTACACTGGCTGAATGTGGAAATCACTGATTTTGCAAAGAAGAATCCTGACTGACATTAATTGCAAACTCCATTTTGAGGGCAGTATAGGAGTTTTTTTGTTTGTTTGTTTTGCCATGTTTTTTACTTTTGTTTGTCCATCAATGTGCCTTTCATCTTTTAAAAATACACCACAATACTAATGGCAGGTTCTGTAGCTTTTTTTGTTTTCACTCGGATCAAATAGTTTTGACAGGCAGAAAAAAGAATCTGTACCATTATTTTCTTCCTTAACAGCTATTGTAATTTCCTGGACTTGATTTTCACTTGGGCAGTTAAGAAGACAGAGCTTGTTTTCTGCGTCAGTTCTCTCTCTCTCTCTCTCTTCTCAATCTCTCTTGCTCTCTGTGTGCGCGTGCACAGGGCCAACCTTCAGGCTTATGGCTTGTGAAACATTCTCTTAATATAGAACAAAATTCAGTGATTAGCAATGTCACTAAAAACTGACCCAGTTTCTTCTCATTAGTCGCGGACACCTGGTGTAAAATGAGTGGCCCAGAGTCCACCTCCTAAGATGATACCAGGCCGCACAGCTCAGAAGCACAAAGGACTGGAGACCGCTCCCCACTCCGTCCACCCACCCCTGCACGATTCATGGCAATGAAACCCACGGCAATGCCAAGGGTTTTCCTGGCACAGCTGGACACCCGGGGTTAAGAGCCTGGGTCAGCTCCCCGGGGACCAGGGGCTCATCCTTCTCCCCAGTCGCCTCACACGCACTCACTCAGCGACCCCAATGGGCGGGACGACCTGACCATGTTTAGACCTAAGGGTTGGGCCTGATTGATGATTACTCTGCACGCGTGCCTTCTAGGTGCCGAGTGGGTGTTCCCGTGGCATCATCGTTGGCATCCCTGCGGATTCAGCCACGTGTTTCTGACAAAGCTGGAGGAAGCAATGGTAATTTTGGCTTTTTTCGGTTTTGTCTTCAGATAATGAAAAGCTTTTGTAAAACAGCTGAGTGTCAATATGAGTTCTATGGCTTCAATCTCCTTTAAAAATAAAATTCTTAAGGGTCCAAAACAAAGGAGGGGCAAATTAAAAAAAAAAAAAAAAAAAGAAAGAAAGAAAAGAAAAGAAAACCAAACCAAAAGGAAAAAAAAAAAAAAAAAAAAGAAAGAAAAAAAATTGCTGATATTGCCACAAATCATTAGAAATCTCCTGACATGCTAAAACCAAATGGCCGAAAGTTCAAAACAAATCAGTGACTTGTTTTTAATTTTTTGTGGTTTCCTTTTGCTCTTTCTGCCCCTTTGCCGTCCGATTGGTGATGTTATTCAAACAGGACCGAATCCCTGCCAAGTGCAGGAGCGAGCCCGCCGCCTCCTTCATCTCCTCGTCGTCACTCTCGGGGGGCTTCTCCGTGCGTCTCTTTTTGAGGGGCAGCGTGTCGCTGGGGACCTTGCGGGCCTTGGCGAGATGCTGGCGCTTCTTGTGCTGGGCCGCGTAGCCGCTGTCCCCCAGGGCATCCTTGGCCTCCTTCGGGCTGTGTTTGCGCTCGTCGTCCTCCGGCTCGCTGTGGCTCTCGTGGCTCTGGAAGCTGCCCTCGCTGCCCTCGCTGCCCTCCTGGCTCCCCTTGGCGGCGAACTCGTAGTGGTCGTCGGCCGACGAGGAGGACACCGAGTCGCTGGCCGGCGACGTGCTCCTGGCGTTGGAGGACTTGGCGCTGCTGTAGTTGTGATCCTCCTTGGGGTCTCCGCTGACCACCGGGGAGCCGCACGACGGCTCGTTCTCAGTCCTCACCCGGCAGCCGCCCAGGCCGTTCCTGCGGACGGGGCAGTGGGAAGGGACACGGAGGGGACACAGGTTAGCGCCCGTGTTCACGCCTAGGGCCCTGCTCCCCGCAGTCTGCTGCTCTGCCAGCTGGGGTGGGAGGTGGGGGCTACACGCACAGGCAGGCCCGGCTCTGCAGACAGCGTCCTGAGGCCTGACCCCCACCCCATCCCCGTCCCCCCAACCCCCAGGTAGGCCTGGCTGTGCAGACAACATCATAGCATCCCAAAGCCTGACCCCCACCCCATCCCTCCACCCCGCCCCCAAGGCAGGCCTGGCTGTGCAGACAGCATCACAGCATCCCAAAGCCTGACCCCCGACCCTGTCCTCACCCCCCAACCCCCAGCAGGCCCAACTCTGTGGACAGTGACCTGAAACCTGACCCCCGACCCCGTCCTCACCCACCACCTCTGGCAGGCTCAGCTCTGTGGACAGTGACCTATAACCTGACCCCTGACCCCGTCCTCACCCACACCTCCCCAGCAGGTCTGGCTCTGCAGACAGGGTCCCAAAGCCAGATCCCCTCCCTGTTCCCCCACCCCCATCCCAAAGCCTGACCCCCGACCCCATCTTCCCCACCAACCCGGCAGACCTGGCTCTAGACATCACAGCATCCTGAAGCCTGACCTCCCACCCGACCCCGGCTCCTCCTCCAGCACCCACATTTTTTCTCCTCTTGTGCATAGATGGCAAAACCACACTCTTCTGAGGTGGCAGCGGTGGGAGCACCATCTCTTACATTAAACTGGAAAGATTCAGCTGTGCTTGGTTTTGCACACCTGCCAACACCCGGCTGGGCCCGTTCTCTTCCAGAGGCCCCCCCACCCCAGTTCGTTCTGCCAAGATTCACCAAACCCCTCACATCAACGCATGGCTTGAGGGAGGGTCCTGAGGAGGCGGCCTAGGTGGGACCAGATACAGACACGGTCACAAAGATGCTGACAGTGGAACAGAGAAGCAGGTCACGGTTATGTCACAGGTGGGAGAGCAGTAAGCTACGGCACTTCCACCCCCTGCCGGGCACCCTCTGCATAGGTGGGTGCACGCAGCTCTGGAAAGCCAACCTGAACATCCTTATTTTACAGATGCTGGAAGAAGGGTCTAGAAAGCCACACAGCTGGTGTGCAGCCAAGTTGGGATTGAGACCAAAGTTTGGTTCTTGAGATGGCCTCTTAGGACAATCTGACCGACTCTCGCTGTTTTTCTGATTTCCCTAGAACTAGCTCCCTTTCATACGCTCCCATCAGGACCCACGGTCTCACGTCATTACGTCTGAGTTATGAACTGAACTCCCTTGTGGTTCCATACTGGCAAAGGGGAGGGTGACTGCACCCACTTGGCTGTGGGGCCGAGGCAGGAGGGAAGGCCCATCCGTGTGGACCAGTGCCCGGTCTGAGGGAGAGGACTGTGATGTCCTTTCCTGCTTAGGCCACTCAGTCCCAGGGGCAGGCCCTGATTCTGCCTGGATGGCAGCTGTATTTCTGATAGAGCACAGGACACAGTGGGTGTTCAGAAGAGGCGGTGGTCAGGGATGAATACGCACAGGACTCAGGATCACTTCGAGCTGGAGGGAATAGATGGAGGGCGAGGAAAGGTCTGTGGAAGACCTGGCGTCTGACCTTGGACAGGAGGGCTGACTGTTGTGGGCAGGGAGGAGAGGTGTGCTCCTGCCTCATGCCCGCCCTGTGTCCTGTAAGCCCATCCACCCAACGACACGCTTCTAGGAGATCTGGGGAACATGAGCACACATTTCCTTCCTTCCTACACACCCCCAACTGTACACACTCCTACTACGTTCCCTCCACAGAGAGCACTTCCCACCGTCTGTGTGCTTCCTGTGAAGAGTGTTAGCTCCACAAGACGGGGCCTGGTCATGATACGTCCCCCAGTGGCTAGCATGTGCCGGGTCCAGAGTGGACACACAACATACACTGAGCAAGTGCTGGAGCAGATGCAATTGTGCAGCAGAGAGCACGAAGTCTGGGGAGATACTGTGGGTCTCCCCTAACACGCCTTACTGGATACCCCCGAAACGTATGGCACCTGGCAGGCCTTTGGGGTTGTGCCCAATGAGAAGATTCAGTCACAAGCTGTTACCCTCTCTTTCTTGCCATCCCTGTGGGCTGTGAGGCTCCACAAGACCCTGGCTGCAGCCCAGAGAGAAAGTAGAAGGGGAGGAGAGTCCTTGGTGTAAATGGAGTAGCAGGGAGTGAAGCCAAGGAGTCTCCCCTCTTCTGGTTCCAGGGCCCACAGTGCTCTGCTAAAGAGAAGCTGGTGGTGAGAAGCCCCACTGTAATATGCACCAGCAAAATGCTTGAGGGCCATCAGGGGCAACCTTAGCAAAGACAAGGCCACAGTGACGATTTGCACGCACCATGAAGTCCTAGCGTTCTCCAGAAGGGCCCCCCCAGATTGTGTCCTGTGCTCTGTGACCCCAGATTCATACCACCTCTGCCCAGTCCTTCTAGGAACAGCCTGGCTTTCAAGGCAGACAGGCTTCTGTTCACATCCCAGCACTGCTAACTAGTGACTTACAGCAGGCTCGTCTCCCTCACAGGGTGGGGTGATGGTGAAATGATGAGTTCTGAGTGGAGAGGATGGTTCTTAGTGGTACTTGAGACTTCTGCCTTGGTTTCCCCTGTTGCCGTCAGACAGCTCACTGCTGTTTCCTGCTGCTGGGACATGCTTACCTGAGCACTCTTGTTTTCTTTGTATTCTGGGCCAGGAGGCTTATGGGGACAGGGTATAAAGTTGGAGGAAAGAGGACCCGAGAGAGGAATTCCTGATGGGCCTGCCTGCAAACACAGCCCCTGAACTTTGGGGAATGGCCCCTGCGATATCTATTTTCTGCAGGCTTCCTGTTTCTTGGCTCTGTCTTGGGTGCATAAAAGTGGCTAGGAAGATTGCTTTGAGGTGTTTCCAAATATGAAACTCGATAAATGTAACTAATTGCCCAGGTAGCTATTAATAGTTATTAAACAAATGAAATTGAAAGTCTCGGATAATGGTTCTCTTGATCTTTGTTGTTTCAGGTAACAGCTGTAAAATCCAAAATAATTGGTCTACTGAACTGGCATAAAACAGTCTCAGAGTGAAGCCAGCGACACTTGGATGAGCAAACTGGGCTATGGCGGGCTTTGAGAAAATCAATTTAGTTCTGAAACCTTATTTTTTAACAACATGGAGCTAATAATTCACTTCACTACCACAGTTCAGGAGAACAGGATACACAGAGAAAGAGCGAGGGGGAGAGAATCATGGGAGCAAGAGTATGAAAGAAGGCAAGTACTGCCAAAGACTAATTCTTAGTGAATCTAGGTGAAAGGCAGCTGCTGTTCATTTTGCTTTTCTTCTTTTCCACAAGAAACTTTTTTAAAAATGAAAAGTCTGGAGTGGGAGGTGGGAGACAGATCTCAGAATGACAGCGATGACCGAACATTCGAGCTCCAGACTATTACAGGAGGAAAGGTTCTGGACCTGAGACCTTCTCTTTCTTAAAGGAGATAAACAAGCATGAGAGAAGTCCTAAAGACACGCTACAATCACATGGAGAATAGAAGAGGATGTCACTTCTGTAGCCCATGAGTTTAATGTTCTGTATGGCAAGGTCTCTGGTACCGCCCAGAACCATGCTGCACGTCAAAAGTGATTCCATAATCCACACGCTGGAACACTGGCCAAATTCAACCAATCATTTTACAGATTAAACGAACAGAAACTACCTAAGTCCTGTTGACTTGTCCAAGGTGCCCCAGCTAGTTCTCAAAGACAGCTCAAGTAGGAATTTGAAGTATCTTTCTGTCTCTCTCGGGTAGGGAAGTTGTGATGAACACAGGAAACCGAATATACCTGTTGATCACATTTCTGGATAAAAACAGGTATGCAGACGTTAAGTTCCAGGAGTAGGAATTAAAATATAAAAGTATCTCTCTTAGTTGATAAAATTAACTTTCCCTGAGATGGTAGCAATGGGCGTGTAATCCATAAATTATACACAAACCCAGCAGGGAGTGACAAGCTCCTTCAATTATGAATAACTTGATGTGATGTTGTCCGTGGCGGAACAAGCCAGCTGCACGGACTTGGTGTCGAACACCTCCTGCTGCCAGGGGTTGTCATTACGGGACGCCACATACTGAAAAGAAGGAACCAGTCATCCTGAACATGTTGGACGGTAAATATCCAACTGCTTCTTCAAAATCATTCATTGAAATGAGCATGAGATACATTAGAGACGTCTGCCATTTTACAGATATAACTGAACTTCTATGTAACACCACTCATGATGATCCTGTTAGCATAGCCTTGACAAAAGCACATGTTACTAATCTCAAAAACCTGGTATTCGTTCTCTTGTCAAATTGATGGGAAATATCAAACATAAAAGGTGAGAAATCATATTAGCTCAGACCGGGAATGAGCAATGCTTGCAACTAACAAGTCAAAGTACAGATTCTAATGAGATATGGCCATTTTGTGGTCTTCTCTCTTGGTTCATTATCACCTCTACCTTGCCCCTGGGCACAAGAGTTTTCTCTGGAACCGAAAGTTTTAAATCTAGAGACTACCATTTAGGGTGAAGTTGTTCTCTCAGGGGATTGACTTGAGAACTCTGGATTTTGGTCAAGCATGCAATTAATGGGATTGTGAACAGTTGTGGAGCTGGAGCTAGTGCAGTGGTTTGTCTAAAACCAAACACAGGTAGAAAGACACGAAGAGAAGAGATGGCTTGGGGCTTCCATTTCCAGCCAGGAGGCAGAGAAGACATCTGGAAGACACTCTTCTGACTACTACACAAAAGATCCTGGACAAGGTACAACAACACAGTTTTAAGTCATTGCTAGTTTCACTGGAAAATAAGGGGAATCTCAGAAACCCATGCAAACACACATGTACCAAAAGAACGTCACATAATACAAAGTTAAAAAAATAAAGGGACAACTCTGAAATGGTAGTAGGCAACCTAGAAAGCCAGGGCTTCCCCAGAGCAAACGTCTATCCTAGCACTGGGACAGAGCCCAAACTCATGATGATGGGGACAGTGGCAGAAGATTGATTCTAGCCAGCTCCACGGTTACCAAGGCTCCTCGAAGGGGATTAAGATGGCCTCAGGTGTACTGGTCCCTAAGCTCCCAGTGTAAGTTTCGAAAGCAAATCCTCTCTTGAAGAACGCAACCTGAATTTAAGCCATCAAAGATCCCCACATACTAAGATTAATCAAATATTCAAGTAGAAAGCTCATAACTTAAAACCACCAAGAAGGCCACTAGGAATGTATAAATGTAAAAATGTTATGTAAATGTAAAAAGCTAGGACCTCTGAATGATGATACTCTCAGTTCAGTGAGGTTCTAGGGAAGAGTAACTGCCCCTCACAGGCAGACAGTGGGGATAAGAGCCAGCCTCAACCTCTGCTCCAGAGGTGACAATAAGAAAAGCCTCCTGAGTTTCTTTTAATCCCAAGCCTTGAGTCTTGTGGGTAGGACGCCAGAAGTCCACTGTGTGGACCCAAAGGCCTCAAACTAAATTTAATTTCCAGTGCCCAGGGGTGCCTACTGAAAGAAAATACAAAATCTTTTTGGAAGGACAATCCATAATATCATGCCATGAAGAATTCACGCAGATAAGACTTCAAGGAACATAGGTTCATAGGAAAAAAAAAAAAGCCCACAAAAGAAATAAGCTACCGTAAGCCAGAGACAACAGAAAAACCAACTACAGAATCTAAACTGCAAAGCTGGCAAATACTGAAATAAGTAGGTACATTATGTCAAGCATGTTCACAGAAATGAAAGTGGGAGTTGAAAAATATTAGAAAAAAAGAAAAGATTATGAAATCTAAGTAGACAGATTTTGGAAAGCATCAGGGTTGCCCGAGATGAAAAAAGTATCACCCCTGAAATTAACCTCAATGAAGCTGAAAGTGAAAAATTAGTTAAAAAAAAAAAAAGAAAAAGAAAAAGGCAAGCAGTGAATTGGAAGATGGATCTGAAGAGACTATAAATCCTGCAGCAGAGACGAAGAGACAGAAATATGGAAAAAGATTGGGCAATCCAGACTATAGTAAGAAGACCCACTGTAAATCCAACTGGAGTTCCAGAATGAAACAGAACACGGGGGGAGACCCAACACTGAAGAGAAAACTATCTGAGAATTTTCCCGTTTTGATGAAAGGTACTGAAAAAAAAAAAGAGAGAGAAAATTTAAAAGTAGCAAAAAAAGAACATATCCCCTAAAGAGGAGTATCAGTGGGGAGCCTGGTGGCTCAATTGACTCTTGACTTCGGCTCAGGTTGTAATCTCAGGGTCCTGGGATCAAGCCCTGTGGTGGGCTCTGTGCTCAGTAGGGAGTCTGCTTGGGATTCTCTCTCTCCCTCTGGCCTTCCCGCCATGCATGAGCTCTCTCTTTCTAAAATAATAAATCAAAAAAAAAAAAAATAAATCTTAAAAAAAAAAAGAGGAATACCAGTTAAGATAAAAGAAGCAACAGAGATGAAAGTGGAAAAATATTCTCAAAGTGAGAGAGGAAAGA
This sequence comes from Vulpes lagopus, assembly GCF_018345385.1. Classification (NCBI taxonomy): domain Eukaryota; kingdom Metazoa; phylum Chordata; class Mammalia; order Carnivora; family Canidae; genus Vulpes; species Vulpes lagopus. The sequence continues at coordinate 13,054,276 of NC_054829.1, read as the reverse complement.
AAGAATGGTTAAACTAGAACTATATACACAGTAACACTATCTTCTAAGAAGGAAGGCAAGATAAATATGTTTTCAGACAAGAAGCTGTTAGGCTTTTAACTAAAAGCAGATACTCACTATAAGGAACTTAAGAATATATTTCAGGAAAAAAGGAAAAGGATCCAAAAAAAAAAAAAAAAAAAAAAGACCTGAGATGCAAGAAGAAATGATAAGCAAAAAAATGTAATCAAGTATTGACTGAACAACACAATGATAATCATGACTAAGTGACTTAAAAAAAAACAACAACCTGAAATAGAAACAAAGTAATGGACAACTGTAGCACATCATCTGAGAGAGAGAATAGCAGAGAGAATAGCAGTTAAAGCATTCCAAGGGCCTTGTATTGATCAGGAGGTTAAAAGTATTGATTAACTTTAAACATTTTAAAATATTCATGTTACAAGTTCTGGGATCAACACTAAAAGAAGAGAAACAGAATATGTAACTTCTAAACCATTAGAAGGAAAAAAAGGAATGGGAGACTCTTGATCAATTTAAAATAATGCAAGAAAGGAAAAAGAATCTGGAAATAGGGCAAACAAATGCAAAATGAGAACAGCAGAAATAAATCCAAATATGTTATTAAAGAGGGCTAAAAATCTTTACTAAAAGGTAAAGATCATTAACACAATTTTTTTTTAAATGCTGTTTTTTTCCTAAGAGAAAAACCTAAAATACAAAGACAAAAAAATAGAAGTGAAGGATGGAAAATGTCATTATCATCCCGTGCTGGTGTAGCTATAGCTATATTAAAACCAGAGAAGACAGATTTTCGAGGCAAAAATCATTACTACAGATAAAGAGAGTCATTAAACATTCATAAAGATTCAATTCACCGGGAAGATATAACAGTTCTAAACATGGATATCTTTGCTGAGATAGCTTCAAAATACATACAACCCAAATTGAAAGAGCTACAAGGAGAAATGGTCAAATCCACATTGTAATGGGAGATTTTAATACATCATTCTCAGTATTCAATTGATCAAGCATGCCCGCCTTCCCTCCTGTGTGCATGCCTTCCTGCTCCCCCCCCCCGCCACAAAGGGTTAGCATGCAGACTTGATCTAATAGACATACACAGGACATGTGTTAGTAATGAAGAAGGCATATTGAAGCACACATAGAATATTTATAAAAACTGACATATACTAGACCATATAGCAAGTCTCCTCCAATTTCAAAGCAGCAGTATCTTACAGAGCAACCCTCTGACCGTGATGCCTGGTACTTAGTAATCAGTGTTGAGGAGGTAACTAAAAATACAAAATGGCCACCTTCTCCTCAGTTTGAAAATTTAAAAACATGGTTCTAAAAATATCTGTGGATCAAAGAAATCAAAATGGAAATTAGAAAATACTTGCACCATTAATGAAAATAAAAGGCATCAAAACTTATGGGATGCAGCTAGGCAGTAGTTTCAAGGACATTAATGTTAAACTTGTATACAAAAAAAGGAGAAAAGTTTAAAATGCAAGAAACCAATCCAGGCAAAGAGAAAAAAGAATAAACCTGCAAAAAGACAGGAAATTATAAATGAAAAAACAAAACAAAACAAAACCCAAAGGTTGATTCTTTGAGAGGAAAACCAAAAAACTATGTCAAGATTAAGCAAGAAGAGTGATGTTGAATTAAAATACGGGATGAAAAAGGAACATAACTACCAAGGTGTTTTAAAAGATGACACATTGTGAGTAACTTTATGCCAATATATCTGAAAACTTTGGTGAAGTGGACAGATTCCTACAGTTATCATAATAAATTCAGAAAAAAATAAAAAATAAGCCATACTATGCCAGTAGTTATTTCCTCCTCTCCCTCCTACCATAAAGCATAACCTAATCCTGAGATTCAGAACTGCCTTCAAAGACTGTGATTTCAGAAGACGAAGCTGACAGGTGCTTGGTCTTTAAAAACAAAGCAAAAAAAAAAAAAATAAAAATAAAAAATAAAAACAAAGCAAAATACAATATAAAAAGACCACTGGCAGGTACAGCTTTGGGAATATAGTCAGTGATATTGTGATAGCATTGTACGGTGGCCAACAGTAGCTACACCTGTCATGAGCACAACATAAAGTACAGACTTGTCCAAGTATGTTGTACACCTGCAACTAATGGAAGATTGCACGTCAACTATACTTCAATTGAAAAAAGAGAGCCCAGGAATGTCTGGCTGGCTCAGTCAGTAGAGCAGGTGACTCCTGAACCCAGGACAGGTGTAAGGATTACCTAAAAATCAAATCTTAAAAAAAAAGAAAAAGACCACTGGCAAATCATCCCTCAGGTCCCTCAGGTTAGTAATTAGACTAACACCCTATATTAACACTGAAGGTTGTCAGCTCCCTGAACTCCTACAAACATCTTCTCAAGGGGAAAGACAAAGTTAGGTGAGCAGGAGCAGATCTTAGGCTGAGAATTTTCCTGGGGACTATTCTGACAGGACCTTAGGTATTAATGCTCCACATTATAGTAAGACCATTCATTCCTGACTCACTATATGTTTCATGGGAACTGCAGTTTTCATTTGAGGTCCAAATAAAATTAAGCAGGTTTATTTATTTATTTTTAAACAAACTTTTAAAAAGATTTTATTTATTCGTGAGAGATACACAGAGAGAAGCAAGAGACACAGGCAGGGGAGAAGCAGGCTCCCTGTGGGGAGCCCGATGCAGGACTCGATCCCAGGACCCCAGGATCACAACCTGAGCCAAAGGTAGACACAACCACTGAGCCACTCAGGTGTCCCAAATTAAGCAGGTTTAGATGGTGACTGGATGGAACTTTCTTTTAATTTTATAAATTGCTGCAGTTCAGATGACCCCCACCACCCCTTAAAACCAATGGGTACAGATGTACACTGTCCTGACGGTGGCATAAGAAGCTCAATATTAGCCTTTTCCTGGGGTTTGGGGCTCAGCTTCAGGTGGTCAGAAAGGGGAGCTGGGAAGGTGAGTGGAGGGCAGGCTAGTTGAATTCAAGAGGCTCCCCACATCATTAATTTTATTTTATTTTCCAACTGGTTTTATTGTGGCAAAATACTTAAATGTGAAAAATTTACCATCTTAGCCATTTTTAATTGTCCAGGTCAGTGGTACTGAATACATTCATAATAGTGTGCAGCCACCACCATCCATCTCCAGAATTCTTCCTTTTATGAAACTGCAATGCTGCACCCAATAAACACGAACTCTCCAGTCCTTCCTCCCCTCAACTGCTGGCAACCACCATTCTACTTCCTGTCTCTATGATTCTGACTACCCTAAATACCTTGCATTAAGTGGAACAGAAGAGTCTGTCTTTTTTGACTGGATTATTTCACTTAATGTAATGTCCGCAAGGATTATCCATACCATAGCATGTGTCAGAATGTCTCTCCTCTTCAAGGCTGACTGATGTTTCCTTGTGTGTTATGTACCACGTGCTGCTTATTTATTCATCTGTCGAGGGACACTTGGGTTGCCTAAACGTTTTAGCTCTTGTGAATAGTGCTGCTATGAACACGCATCCTTTCAAGACCCTACTTTTGGTTCTTTTGGGTACATACCCAGAAGGAGAACTGCTGGATCATATGGTAATTCTATTTTTAATTTTTTGAGAACGGCCCTATTGTTTTCTACAATGGCTCCACCATGTTATATCCCTACCAATAGCACACAAGGGGTCCAAGTCCTCCACATCCTGTCAACACTTGTTTGTTTCTGCTGTTGCTACGAGTCATCCTAATGGGTGTGAAGTGGTATCTCATAGCTTCGATTTGCAGTTCCCTAATGACCAGTGAGGCAGGGCATCTTTTCACTTGCTTTGGCCATTTGTATATCTTCTTGGGAGAAATGTCTATTCAAGTCCTTTGCCCATTTCTGAATTGGGTTGTTTGTGTTTACTTATTTTATCAGACATCTACTTCGTGCACGCCATGTGCCAGGCACACCTGCCCAACATCCCACAGCCACAGAATAAGGACTGGGGAAACTTGGTTCTTGAGTTCTTAGATGTAGTTTTGGGGCTCTGCAGCCTTTTGAAGGACCCTAACCTCAGCAATTCTCTCCCAGTCCTTTTTGGCAAGCCCTGGACATTTAATTCTTCTCTACCACCTGAATGATCACTTGGGATCAAAAAGAGCCCTTAGTTTTGGAAGCAAGGTGACCCAGATCCCAGAGAGTTGCTGTGGTCCCTACTTGGGAGGCAGCCCATAATGCTATAAATGTTAAGAAATTTGGGGCTCCTGTTTCCTGAAAGGGCCAGAAACAGTTCTTCTAGGGCTATCATCATTTGTTCCATTCAGTGTATTCTCTGCAAGGAATTTCTCTGGGAAAACAGAAGACACAGGCAGGCATAAAACTTTAAGATGTGTGAGAGTCATTTTGAGGATAATGTGTCTTGAGGACTCCATGCCCAGGCAAATTTAAAAATAAGCAGGTTTCCAATGCCTAAGGATGGGCCAATCTCTGAGGTTATTGAGTAAAAAGTCAACACTGTAAAGTCAATTACACTATTGACAGATACTCTTACAAGGAGATTTCACATCATAATTATATGCAAAGGAACCCAGCAAATACAAGCTGTGTAATGATCAGCTAATAAAAGTAACACTTCATCTATGTCAATAACAGTTTCAGAGTTAAGACAAACAAACATGGCCTTTGCCACTCAGTGGTGGAAAAAAAAATCCCTGAAAGACAAATATTTTCACTTAAGGAGAAGTCGCTTAGACTCACACAGAAAACCTATCACGCAAAGCAGAGTAGGAAACTGGTCTTTAGTGGGTGCTAATGACTCTCTGGCCCTCCCTCCATCCCTGGCTGAGCTGCAGGGGGGTTAGTGGCGGAAGCGCTAAACACGCCCAGGAACCCCTGGTCACTGCCACAGGGTCTGGAAGACATCTGCCCTTGTTCTGTGGACTGTTTTCCTTTTGACCTCAGATACATAGTCTAATTTAAAACAAAAAATTTTTTTTAAAAAATTACAATGAATGTGAAAGAGCAAAACAAGATTCCTCAGCACCCTAAAGACTTATTCATGGGTTTTATATAGACACTGGGTTCTGCAAACACCCCCATGGCTATTATTTATGTTTATTCTTTCCAAAAGCATCTCATGTCCATTATTTGCCAGGCATTTGGGGCATGAAGGAAGCAGAGTCCTCTGACCAAGGTTCTTGACCTTACAGAGTTTGCAACACTCCTCTCCCTAATTTCTCTTGAAACGGAGGTGGAGGGTGCAGAGCTGGCATTTGGATAATGCACTAATGCACCACAGTTCCCTTGACTGTCAGGTTCTCTCTTATTTATGCACATGGTAACCTGTTTAGTCTTGCAAACTAACAGTTGTGCATTTCACCGAAAACTTCTCTGAGGCTCAGAGAGGTCATTCTGAGACTACGAGTGCCTTCACAGTGGACAGCCATCAGGCAAGTGGTGCCATTTTGAAGCTAGTGCTCCTCAGCCCTAAATCTACTCTTCCATGGTGCTCTGTGGGCTGGGACGGGCTATGCCAGCCCCAGGTCTGCTGCACCATCTGGCTCCATGTTAGGCTCAGACAACAGGAGCTGCCTCAGGAACCCTGGGAAGAGGGTGGAGGAAGAAAGGACATGCCCCTTCTTCCTGTGTGTATCCTGTTCACCTGAGGCAGTGGTTCATTCCTGTAATAGTTGCTGAATCCAGCTTATAGACCCTCAAATGCTTACAGAACCAACTTCTCCACATTCCCTTAGGGTGCTTGCACAAGCAGGAGATCCTGAGATCTCCTGAGGTCCCTCCTCTGAGCTCAGAGACTCCAGCCCCAGTGGAGAGGGGGCCATCAGAGGTCAGGAATTCCACCGCCAGTTCCTCCTAAGTCTGAGTCCCACCTCTGCAGGGCAACGGTCAGGACCTCTTCCTTTTCTTCTCTTAGCTGGACATGAGACTTCACTAAGATAAAATGGCCTTCAGATGCAAACTTGATCCAAAAGTGCAGAGTGAGCAAGGAGAGGATGCTGTGAAGGTGCACAGCTCAGCGCAATGGGCCTTCTAAGTGACAGCTTGGGCCTGACACCATGCAAACATGAGGAGCCATCAGCCAAGCAAGTGAGAATCTGGCCCCTGCTTATGGCAAGCGAACTACTGAGCAGAGGGGGACACACAGAGAACTTTACTGCACAGGTTCACTCATCAAATGGCCACAACCAAAGCATGGGGCTTTCAAAGCAAAGAGAAATCCATCCACAGTTGCTTTGTAAAGCAAGTGTTCCTGTGATGGACCTTGAAGGGGGTGCTGCTTTGCACACGGAGGCTGAGGGATGTCTACATAGAGGCAACTGAGTGGGTAAGATGGGCCACCACTGGACATATTTGGGGAACAGATTTGGCTTGAGGAGATGGGAGGACTGGGGTGATGATGTCAGGCTGATGTGTGGGAGTCACAGAAGGTGCTTTTTTGGACAGCCAGAGAGACACATTTTAGGCAATCAGTCTAGCAGTGGCTGATGGGTGGGTGGCAGGGGGGGCAAAGAAGCAGCAGGAAGATGAGAGGCGGCACTCACACTGGCACCCCAGAAGAGACACTAATCCAGGACCGGCAATGGAGTCACAGAAGGATGGAGGGAAGCAATTTTACAAGAAGAGTTCATGTGGTTTAGCAACTGATCTGATTTTGAGCAAGGGAAGGACCCCGGCTGTGATTTATATCCCACTCACTGCGAGTTTGCATTTCACTCTAGAGGTAGACCAGTTAGCCTAGAGTCGAATGACTAACTTGCTCACCACTTCCTTCTACCCAACTTGCCCCCCACCCCGCTTCTTAGAACAAAAAAAAGCTTAATTTGTCTTTATCTCCGTATCTGCAAAGAGACCAAGATAATTTGAGCCCAGAAGGAAAAGCTGGTTATTGGCTTGGGGTCCCTGGGAGTTACTTGGACTTTTCTGAACACCCAAATCAGCTGTACTGTCTTCCCAAGTGAGAGGCTGGGCCTCTCCATCCCAAGTGGGCCTGTGGGACACATGGCGCCCTTTGCGCTCCTTAGGCCGGCTCTGCCCAGGGGGCATCTCCCTTACCTCACAGCTGCCGTCATCCCAATGGGAGTGATTGGCAAAGGCCGGACTCCAGGAAACAGCCCACGGCTCAGAGCCCGCGCTCCATTCTGTATCACTCCAGGGGGCACTGCAAAAGCAAGTGGGAGAGAGACACCACAGGTGAGTTCAGGTGTGACGATTTCTGCTTCGAGTCAGAAGTTTTGGATACACCAGAGAGGGAGAGAGAGAAAGTGGTATTGGCATAGGAAGCAGAGACAGAGAGAAACACACACGCACACGTGCGCGCGCGCACGCACACACGCACACACGCATGCACACTGAGGAGAAAGAAAGATACCATGCCTCAAGAGAAAGAGATTCGGTCAGCCATGTCAGACCAGTACTTTACAATCAAATTACTGATGCATTACTTTAAAAAAGGGTATTAAAAAATGGGCTTCAGACATGATTTCCTTGCATGTATTAAGATAAGCTTTTATTTCTAGTCAGGCCCTAACAAGACCCCAAGAACACAGACACAAGTCTGGCAGCGATGACCAAACAAAAGCATTCCCTCATGCTTCTCTGGTCGTAGTCAGAAGCTGAGAACACCTTTCTACGTGTCCTTAATCCAACAAGGGAAAGAGAGAGCCAAGACAACAGCAAAGCTGACCTTACAAGCTACGTGGCACCTCAGCGCTCACAACACAGTTCATGCTCACAATGATCTCTGCTGCCTGAGGAAAGACCCTTCCTCAGTGTTGGCTGGAAGTAGAGGGTTGGCTGGAAAGCTCTGGTTCCCGCCTCAGAACCCTGCAGAGCCCACTCTGGAGGGCCCACTCTCTCGAAGCTTCCCCCAAACAAATCTCTCTACATAGAGGCAACTGAGTGGGTAAGATGGGCCACCACTGGACATATTTGGGGAACAGATTTGGCTTGAGGAGATGGGAGGACATCATCACCCCAGTCCTCCCATCTCCTCCTCAGTCTCATCATCCTCTGCCTTCTCCGAAATACCCTCATCCCCAGAGCAACAGTAGGGCAACCTTTTTGCCAGCGACCATGAGACCCTGTCCTTTTCCAGACAATCTCCCAGTGGCCTCACACCTGAGTCACAGCAGGGGAACCCCAAGAAACCCCCAACAGTCCATCTTTTTCAACCTCCCAAATAGCAGGTTCATTTGTTTCAGGCCAATACTCGTCCCGTACTACCAACACTCCTCCACGTGTCCTCAGGGCTCACAGCCTTAGCTTTCATCTTAGTTCCTCTCGTGTGACTTCGTGCAAGTTACTGAAATCTCTGCTTCCTCCTCTGAACGGCGTCCGGACTCCCCAGAGCTCTGGCTGTGCTCATCTAGCAGCCCTGGCACAGTCTCATCCAGAGGCAAGGTGGATAAATCACGCTCTCTCAAACAAAAGCCACACCAAAGAGGCTCTAGAAAATTATGCATTCAAAAATGAAAACCCTTCTGGATATTAAGTTTTTAAAGTCCATATTGAGAGGCATGCTCTTGACAAAACACAAACATTACTTTTTACTCCTGTAATTTTTAGGCTTCTAAAGACATGTTTACATAAATATTCCAAGGTTAATTAGAAGTCCCTCATGTAGGGTCAATGTCCACTCCTGAATATGAGATAATGCTAAACAGACCAAGTCCTTGAGAATTCTGTGGCTCTTGCTAATATTGTTGCCACTTTTTTCCTAGGTTAGTGTAAAGCCCCAGCTGCTGGTGGATGGGAGACAGAACTGAAATCAGTGCCCAAAGCCAGTACTACCAGTGCAGTCCAGTGGGCCGGAATCTTGCCCTTCTCTTACCATACTGAACTGTGAGAGTAGGTTGCACTAGATCAGGAACTCTTACCCATATCCCTTACCAGCAGCCTGATTTCAGATAGCAGACCATTTGAGACAGGAGACTTAACCAAGTGTCTTAAAAGCATGAAACCTGCATAATGTGATACTGAAGGTAAGTATCCTATTTTGCTTAGCTGATGAGTTCTAAGCAAGAGTGTCTAAAATTTTTATTAACTGACTTGTGTTGCTGATTTCAAGACTTCTTAACAGAGCTACAAGACAGGGTGGTTATTAGTGTAAGTGGAGAGATAGAGATCAAGGAAGAAAACAGATTTCGGAAATATACCCCCAAATACATGGCCAACTGATTTTTGGCAGAGGTATCCAGACAACACAATGGGGAAAAGCAGGGTTGGAACAACTGGAGATTTGGGGAAAAAAATGAACCTTGGTCCTCACCTCATGCCATAAATGAGTTAATTAGAAACGGATCATAGATGTAAATGGAGGAACTAAAATTAGAAAACTTTTACAATAAAACATGGCAGGAAAAATACCCATAATTCTCAAGGACAGACATACAAAAATCCATAGAACTCTGGAGTTTGTAGACAGATGCATCAGGTTGTTTGAAAAGAGAGACTTTCTGTTTGTCTCTTTTGGGGACTGTGACAAAGGGTTTTTCAGCTATTTTGCTGCTTGGGAGTCTCTTCGAAATGGCCAGACAGCCGTAGACTCCATTTAATTCTTATAATATTATTGAAGATATCAGTTACTAGGGATCTTTTCCAGGAGAGCGAGTGAATTTGATAGAAAGGACTACTTGTTAAAATAAGTTAAACAATTTAAAATCAGTATCACTAATTTTTCCCAGCAAAATTATAACAGTCCCATACATAGATTGTGTCCATTAATGGGTTAACATAGCAAGTACCCACTTATGTATTCGATGAAGGGGACAAGGGGTCGACACAGTTATACAGGAGACAGAACTGAAGAGGCAAGGGAAATATATTGTGGTAAGTGCTGGGGCAGGGGGTCTGTAGGCAAAGAAGGATGGAGACCCCTGACCCAAAGTAAAAACTCCCTGTAGAAAGCACCATCCAAGTCAGCATTCGGAGGCGGAGAGGAAGTAGTAAAAATCACAATGTGCACAAGAACAAAGAGTAATTTTGGTAGGGCATATGATGCTCTGTGGGAATAAGGGGCTTTTGGGCTCCACCCCATGGGTACTGGGGAAACCATTAAAGGGTTCCGAGCAGGGAAGTTGTCTGGCATGTAGTGGCTGAGAGCCAGATGCTGGTGTTCGGAGGACCTGAGTCTGCGTCCCATCTCTGTCATTTCCTGCCTGTGTCCCCTGAGCGAGCCACTCCAGTAAGAGGATGGGGACCGAAATGGGGTTTATCTCACATGGTGGAGATTTCACTGAGTTAATAAAGAAAATACATCTTAGTCACCAACATAAGCAACAGCAACATCACCACCACCACCACCACCACCATCCTCGGAGCATCCTGAGGCAGCCCAGGCTTTCTTCCTTCCAGGAGGAGACGAGTCCTTGAGAATTAGAACCAGGCTGGAAGAACTTGGCCATCTTCTGGCCACAGTGCATGGAGGAGTAGGGACTACTCTCGATGGTGCTTCTGTCCCCATTGTGTGAATCATGTCAGAGTCGCCCCTGTGGGAAAAATGCCTGAAACCCCTAAAATCCTGGGGCAGAGACTGGGGTGCCTTCGAAAGTGAAGACGGCAGATAGGGAGTCACAGAGCACAGGTTCTCTGGACCCTAGCACGGCCAATGAGTCATCTGCCAGCCAGAAGACAAAGCAACCCCGAGGACACTGCCCCCAGCTCGGGGTCCTCTGCCCAAGCGCCCAGAAACGATAAGCCCCAGGGGCATGTCCAACAGGATGGAGAGCAAAGGAGGGAAGCCAGTCCCCAGTGAGCACGGACTAGAGACCAGGGTCCTTTGGTGGGCCTCACTTCATTGAAGCCTCCAGGGAGCAAGTGTTCCACAGTGCTTAAGGGTACAAGCCTAGGGCAGCACGGCTTCTGTCCCTGTCTTGGTCTCGTCCCACCACTAGCCCTGCAGCTCTGGGCAAGTGCCTTCACCTGCCTGTGCCTCAGTTTCCTCACCTGTAAACTCAGTATAAACATAGCTCATAGGATTCTTTTGAGTATTAAATAAGACTGATATAAACTGTTTAGCTCAGTGGCTGGTCCCTTAAAGAAGCTCATTATCATCATCTTGTTCATCCCTCCACCATCCCATCCCATCTCTCTAGCGTCTTCCTGCTAATTATCTCTAAGGAACAGGACCTATGGGTGAGGGGTCAAGACAGGGGGGAAATTCTTCCAGCCTTTTAATGCTTTTTGTAGTTCTCTGCATTCACTCACAAAAACATCTTCCTGATGAATGAAGTGTAGTCACTTCAAAGAGAATCTCATGGACAGAGCTATCCCGAAGCATTAAAAGGCTTTCCCTGTGCTATTTCCTGAACCTTCCAAGACTTCTGGCATTGTAAACTCGGCTCTTCTCCTGACTCCTGGAGTTTGCTCTCAAATGAGCTGCAACTGAGTGCTCCTCCTGCCAACCCTGCCACTTCTCAGTCCTTATCACTGGCAACGCTCTTCATGTTGGGATGGCGACGCGTTCGTATTTGCTCACGGGCTGCCAGGAGCCAGCTGTGACACTTAACTATTCTCCCATCTTTTCTCCTTCCTGTCTCCATCCCCAAGCGTCAGGAACGAGGCTTCTGGAAAATGAATCACAGCCAGTCTAAAATGTCTGTGAAAGGCATTGAGGTCCATATTTAACTAGTCTTGGATTCAGGGGACTGTGAAGGAGCATGTATGCATTCCTCAGCCCTCTGCCCGTCAGCACGTCTGTCTTTCCCTTCCTTTTACTCTGTATTACCCTTGGGGTAAAACACCTAAAGCCCAAGCACTTTCCAACCAGCCCAGCCCACCCAATGCACTGAAATGGGTACCTCAGCTCCCGCTGTGAAGGGATATAATGAGAAACTAGACATGTTTGTGGCTCTCACTGCAAAGGCACAGGCCCCCAGCACCATCCCGTTCTGTTACATGAGTTCAATATTCAGCTTTTACATGCAGGAAGACACACGTCTGAGATTCTCTAGTTGCTGGGATGAGGTGCCAAGGACAGGAGCCCCAGAGCTCCCAGTTCTTGCTGCTCAACTGCTTTCTCTTACGTTAGAGAGTGACACTAAACGTCCTTATTTTTAACCAGGAAGAAAGTAATACACACATGAACCAAGCAGCATTGCTCACTGGGATCTCAATGTCATCACCTTGAGAATCTAAAAAAAAAATGTCTATGGCACAAGACAAACTTCCCTCTAGGCTTTGCCACCCTCAGCACTTCCCCATCCCAGCTTCCCTAGCTTCCCTCCTGATGCTCAGCTTCCTTGATTTTCACAGCTTCTAAAATTAACCTCTGAGCTCCTACTGCTGCCTTTGGAGGGCAGCCCTGGCTAACGCTACCAGAGGCCATAAGCTGAGCAGCAAGTGATTCCGATAATCCTTCCCTTTCCCGAAGTCGGCCTTTCCACCTGCTTACTTTGGAAGGATGCTGGGGAGGGGGCTGGAATGGGGGAGCCTGTGTCCCGGTTGGCATCCTTCTCCAGTGCCTGGTGTGTTGGATACATCTCCCTCTTCCAGGCAGGGTGCGGAACGTCGCCTCGGTCCCTCCCCTCGGCTTGTCCCATTTTGTTGTTTTGTTTATTATCCAGTGTTCCTCTCTGGGAACATTCCAACTAGGGATTATATAAGCCTTTGAAGATGAGTAATGGTGATCTGACTTCATAACAATCCCTCCATTGGGGTTAAAGATGACTCACAGGGCTTGTCAAAGGGGAACTGCAAAGCAGGTACTTAAGTAGACTCTAGAAGCTGGAATTAGTCTCTGTAGCCACTTTTATGGGGAGAGGGAGGGAGGAGGTAGATGGATCTGACTAGGAGCAGAATCCAAAGTTCAAGAGATAACGAGGCAGCAATGTCCTGTGCGGATTTTTCTGGAAGTAGTGTCCTAGAGCACATGCAAGATGTAATGGCGCAGCTTGTAGGATGATCCCCGTGCTGCAAGATGGCAAAGTCTGGAAAAGATAACCTCATCACTGTGCTGCTGGGAGTGGGGACAAAACACTGAAGCCTGTGGTTTGGAGGAGATGCACACAGCTACTTCATCGAAAAGGAAGCATCAGGTCATCAGGAGAGGCAGAGAGGGCCCACGGGGGACCCAAGCAATACATGGGGTGGGGGGGTGCTGAGCTCCCTCGGGGCAATGTGGGACCCCTCCTCAAAGATAAAGGGGCTCAGCCGACTGGGATTCTCACCAGTTTCTTGAGAAGTTTCCTTTGTATGATCTACTCAGCTTGGCCTGGCCAGTGGCCGGTCTGCCAGCCCCGAGCTGGCTTTGCAGATGCTGGGCCCGGGGAGGATGACAGGAAACAATCGAAGTGGCTGCCGTCTGGTGACCTTAAGTGGAGTGGCCACGAAGGTCGATGGCAAAGGAAAAGGCTTTCAAGCCACCCAGGGCCAGCTTCTTAGTGCTGGAAGTGACAGCGGCGGACAGACGAGGCTGGTGGCCTCTGTTCAAACAGGGCACCGCACAGCCCAGGAGGGGAAAACAAGAGGCTATAAATAGCAGCACGCCCGGGGAGGCTCTGTAAACAGCACTCAGCCACCGCCCGGCCTGGGGAGCAGAGCACAGCAGCCTCGGTGCAGACACGGGGCCGCCTGAACCCGCTGCGCTCACACGTCCACCCGGGGACACACGCACACCAACACCACGGGCCAGGCTGCCCGTCCTCCAGCGCCGTGGCTGGGTGCTGGTGCCTCTGAATCTTGTCAGGGAGGAATCACCTCCTGCTTTTTCCAGGCCTTGGGCAAAGCTGGTGAGGCAGGGGGATGGCAGCTGCAAAAGGCACTCATTGAATCTCAGGGAAAAAAAAAAAACATGACCCAAGTAAAATGAAAACAGGAGGGAGGGGAAGAGAAGCCAAGAAATGCTGAGAGAAGACCAAGGCCATGGGTGGAGACACACACCTCCCACGGGCTTACAGGAGGCTGACTGGCTTCCCAAGTGCACGCAGAGGACACTCATGGCAGGTTCACGTCCTTCCTACAGTCTTGTTCCCCCACCCTCGGGGGCTTAACTCTGGGCTGTTGACCAAGCTCTCACTTGACCACTAGGGGCTTTTACTCAACAATGGGGTGATGTCGATGGGAAGGTGAATACAAAGATGGTGCTCCTACCCCTCTCCCCAGTCTTTACACATGGATTTCTTGGCTGCTCCTGCCAGTGGGCCTCTCCTTCCATGATTTTTGTGGGCCTCCTGGTTCTTTCCTTCTTGGAAGGACCTTGGAGCCCCCTTCAGGAAGGCTGAAGCTGGATTTCTCACAGTGGTTAAGAGCGAGGGAGGAAGAAAAGCCTAAAAATGATCCTATGGCTTCAACACATGAACATCAAGCTTTTGAAACTCAAATTCAGTATTTTCACGTAAGATTCTGGATACCTTGAAAAAAGTAATTATTTTTTAAAAAGATTTATTTATTTATTTATTTATTTATTTATTTATTTATTTATTTATTTATGATAGACATAGACAGAGAGAGGGAGGCAGAGACACAGGAGGACGGAGAAGCAGGCTCCATGCTGGGAGCCCGACGTTGGACTTGATCCCGGGACTCCAGGATCGCGTCCTGGGCCAAAGGCAGGCGCTAAATCGCTGAGCCACCCAGGGATCCCCGAAAAAAGTCATTATTTATAGTTGGGTTGTTGTGGTGAGAGAGTGGGGAGAAGCTCACTTAATCACGGAAACATTAAAAACCATTCACTTGTCAGCGAATCAAGATCAATCCTGTTTCTTTTCTACCTGTGCTCAAGAACCTTGGGATAATGGACTTGCATGGAAGCTGCTGGGAATCCCTTAATGACCAAACCCCCTGCCTGTGTCCCTCTTAATTCCATTATTTTGGTTCATCAAAATCATGTCTTTAGGCCAACGATCACCATGTACAGTGGCTGGGGGCTAAGGAAGATGCTAGAGAATCTTGCACAGCTCCGATGAAACAAGTATGTTTCCTCACGATAAGTTATGCAATCTGATTCTGGAAACCATTTCAGACTGTAACTTGGTTACAACCTAGTCTGTACTCTTCCTGCAATGTTATCTGAGAATGGCGTTTTTTTTTTGTTTTGTTTTGTTTCAATTTCTCTGTAACTTCAAATATCATTGAAAAACCACATTACTAGTTACTGGACTGTACTAGTTACAAAAGTGGCAAAAAGCAGTGGCATTTGCTTTTTGGAGGTGTGGGCAGCCTAACACTTCAACTGCTGGCAATCCGAGTGGAGCGAAGAAAGAATGGGAACTCTGCACCTTTCAGAGCAGGTAATGGCAGCCCCAGAGGGATGAGTCTCCCCTGAGAATGTGTGGCCGCATCTCCTGAATCTTCTAAAGGAAGGAAAAAGATAGGATAGAGTCAAATTTCCTAAAGTTCTGGGGAAGGCTATGACCCAAGGAGGGCTATGAAGGATGGTCTGGAACTGCGCATCAGTCTGCTACTGACAAAAGCACCCAACAATGGATGTTCTCCAACGTGGGGCATTTCTCTAAGGAGGCCTGCAGCCCTCAGGCAGCCGGACCCCCAAATAAGCTGAAGCCCCAGCCCTAAGGATGAGCCAGCGGGCACAAGTCCCTGAGTTTCGTGGGGTCTGCTGTGTTATGCTATCATCTCCAACCGGTATGTTCCATCCACGGGAGGCTACCATGCAGCCATGTCCTGAGCAGACCCTGGCAAGTGAGTTGGCCATCTGCTGAACAGGGTTCTGGCTGGGGGTGAAGTGCGGGCAGAGGAACTAGATTCAAGTCAGGAGGAGGAGGGGACAGATCCCTCCATTTAAGATCATCACTCGGGATGGAGACCTTTCTAAAACCATGGTAGTCTAGCTCCAGAGGTGGGAAAAAACACGAGGCAGTGGATAGAAGAGAAGTTCAAGGAAGGAAAAGCGCTGTCTCAAGTTTGATGTTGCTCAGAAGGTGAAGACAGGAGCCCTGCTTAGCTAAATTTGGCCTCCTCTTCTCTATAACAGCTTGGAAGGCTGGTGGGAATGACACCCATCCAAGTGATGGTCCATTTCAAGGCCACCCCAAGCTCCTTACACCTACCTTGCTACCTCTCCTCTCTAGCTATAAAATGGTAGCCTGCTGTTGATGAGGTCCCAAAAGGGAAAGAAATTTCTAGAAATGGGCACTGCTCAGTTCCATAACTGTGAAACTGGCCCGACATAGCCTCTTCTAGCAGAAACCACAAACTCCCAGGAACTACTCCTGTGGGAGAAAGGAAGTTCTCTCCATGGGGACTCATTATGGGTCTGCTTCCCTTCCCCCAAGTCTTGAGCTCTGAGATCATATGAAAACTTTGTCATCTCAGAAACACACCTATGCATTCATTCATACATATGCATGGCTGCACGTTTGTTCGCATATGCATGTAATCATGTGCTGAGGTAGTTCTGAAGTGATTCTACGAGGGAAGTTCTAGTTGAGCATTAGTTGTTCCTATGGCCTGGTATATAAATGAGAAGGTTAAGTTCACAAACTATGGTGCTGTAGGCTATAGAAATATCTACTCACAACCTGCTTGTATCTCAGGGGGAGTATTCAAAAGCATCATGGCACTGGCAGCATCAATGTCAGGATCTGGAAAAATCAACCAATAAATAACATTATTTACAACGGGGCTGGTGCGTGTGTGTGTTCTTCCCCCTGCAAGTTAGTTTATGAAAGCAACAGAGAAAAACAAAACAAAACAAAACAAAAACCAAAAACCATCCAGAAACTAGACGAGCTATCCCAAAGGTGACTTTCTTCCAGTTTGGATTTGAGAGGAAGGCATTCTAGAATGAAATTTAAGGGGCAGGTTGTAAGTTTTTCAGACAAAGCACGGTCCCTCCTCGTTTTGCGAATTTCACAGATCGCACTGTATGTTCCTGTGAAGTTGGTGATCTGTGCCCCCCCGCAGCTTGCTACCCTGGCACGGCGGAGTAAGGCAGTGGGGTGACGATGCGAAGTTCAGCTATAGGAATCTTTGATGGACGGGGGAAGCTCAGAGCGCCAAGAAGAGACAGCCCTAAATATACCCGCATCTAGTGTGATACAAACAAGACATCGGGTCATTTCCATCTGTCAGCAGAATGTGAATTGTGTTTTACAAGACTGTGTGTGCCCGCACACGGTGGCGGCAGAGGTGGTGAAGGCATTAAAGAAAACGTACTTGGAAATCTAAAGAAAAAAATTAAAGCCCCGATGTTGGGGGCACAATGTCTGCTTCCGCATCTATTACCGCTTTTAATATGCCCCCCCCCAAAAAAAATTCCCATCACTTCGTTGCTGTAATTCTTAATAGGTTTCTGAATCCTTACTGATCCACCAGTTGACAGATGGCAGGTTATATAGAGACAGAGAAAAATATTATCCTTTTATAACTAAATTCATTTTCCTCTGAGAAACAGCAGCGCTGCTGCTATGGAAATGAAAGTTGCCATGGCAACAGTAAACAACCCCCAAGAATGGTCACTGAATAGGCTGAAAAGAACATCTGCCCCAGCGCAGCGTCCCAGCTGCCCTGGGGCGAAATGCGCTAATAGTGCGGTGAGGCCTCGTGACAGAAGCTGCTGCCTGTGCCCTGTCCAAATAAATGAAGTGTGCAATTGAAGTCGACATCAAAATGCTTGCCCTTGCAGATTACCACCTCTGTGTCCGCTAAACCCAATGACGAATGATGGGGTGGGGGGGGGCATGGGGGACAGGGGCGCTCGCACTTGTCAGTTTTTGTACAAATTACACACCAAAAAATTCAATTTACTACTAATGGCTCCACGGCACTTTATTTTGGGTATTATGCTAGGAAATGACTTTTTTACTGTTTAAAAAAGTACATTTTTCATACTTTATATGTGCAGTTTAATTCCAAGGGAGTAATGTGATGCAGTATAAAGCCCCACAAGCGATTAATAATACGGATGACGCTGGTTCCAGAAGACAATGTCTCAAAAAAAGGGAGGAGGTGGTGGTGGTGGAGGAAAGGAGCTTTATTCTGTAGGCCTTTTTCGATTTTGCCTGCAGGAGGCCTGTTACTTATGCTCTGTAAATGAGTGAAGGTTTATTTTAATAGTATATTGTATGAGAAACAGGTAAATTAACTTATTTGGCAACTCCTGGGGTGAAATTCCTAAAACAGTCATTGCTCCCCACTGGTAGTAAAATATATATATATATATATATATATATTAGTTGAACTGAAAGACTTCAAGGTCCCACTCACAGCTCTGAGAGTTCCTGCTGCCCTGTGCCCTCCCCACATGGCCTGTTGCCAAGAGGCAGGGCTCAGAGCTTCTAGAAGATGCAGTGGAGGGACTGAGGCAGTCGCCTGCTCTCTCTCTCTCTCTCTTTTTTTTTTTTTTTTGGAAAAGAACCCCTCCTCTCTTAGGGCTGAGAAAACACACCTGTCTCTTGGCCGAGTGAAGGTTCCTTACCATATTCGAGAACACAAGTGTTGCTGGCCACCCAGGGCTGGCCTGGCTGGGTGGCCCCTGCCTCCCCAGGGGACTCTGATCCAGATTTTTCCTCAATGACCAGGAGGTTCGATGGGGACAGAACAAGGCGAAATCCAGAGGAAAGAAATCAGGAATCTTTTCCCATTTATTTTCCCAGAAAATTAAAGTGGTTTTTATTCTTCAAAAACACATGGGACCATAGGAGGAAGGTGCAAAGGGCCACGGATAGACATAAGGAATGAAATGAGAAAAGAAAAGAAAGACAGCTTTTGAAGGAAAAAAGTACCATCAACACCCACATGGATTTCACAGAACTTAAGGGGTAACTTGGAAAGTGCTTCGGACCCACAAAAACGTCACCCCGACTGCCACCCCCATCCCAGCTGGGCGAAATCAACACACCAACGTGAACACAGGACAAGTTTAGGAGAAGTCTCCCAATCCATCCTTCTGCCCAATCAGATGTGCCACGTGGAGGCCTCTGCAGACAAAGACTCCCATGCCACCTTGGCCCTCCTGCTGGTCTCTGGGCATTTAGGGAAGGTGCCACACCCAGTCCTGTCATGATCTTATTCGTGATCATTTCTACAGTGCCCTACCTTGCATCCCAATGGACCAGTTCCTGTGTGGTAAGAGCACAAACACATAGCCCTATAGGCAGAAGGCAAGAGAGGGCAAGGCATGGGGGATGTCCACCTCCTGACATCTCAGCAGTTGGAATTAGCAAACAGGCAAAGTGCAATGGTTTGAGAAAATGCATTCTACGTTCATCGTGTGCACACTGGCATCACGGTCATGCGACCCTTTCCCCAGGGGACACAGTGCGTGCCCTCCTCGGTGTCCAGTCTGATGAACTGTATACCAGGGGCACCACCACCAGCATGAAGACAGAGAGCACAAGATACAGATTTCCATCACCCCAAGGTTTCCTTGTGCCCATTCACAGCCAGACCCCCACCCTTGTCCTGGGCAAGTCCTGGTTTGCATTCTCTCTCTCTCCCTGATGTAGTACCACAGTGGATTTCTTATTCCTTCCATTACTGAGCAGGATCCTGCTGTGTGGACAGAACTACACTTTATCTGTGCACCTGTAGATGGAAGATCCCAGAGTGGGATCGTCTAGAAGCAGCCCCCATGAGCTTCTGCATCTATCTTTTGTGAATGTGTTTTCCCTTCCCTTGGGTAGCTGCTGGGAAGAGCATGTCTAACTCTACAGGGGACTGATGAACTCTCCTCCCAAGAGGCCGGACCATGTCTGAGAATTCCAGTTTTTTCACACTTTTGTCAATACTTGAAACTGTCAAGCTTGTAAAATTTTACCCATTCTCGTGGGTGTGTGGTGGTTGTTCACTGTGGTTTTAATGTTTATCTCCCTAATGACAGATGATGTTGAGCATCTCTTCATGAGCTAAGTGGCCCGTTGTGTATCTTCTTTGGTGAAAATTCTGTTCAAGTCTATGCCCACTGCTCAGCTGGGTTGTTTAACCCAACTGTCAAGTTGTAAAGTTCCTTAAACATTCTGGATAGAAGTCCTTTGTGAGAGATATTCTTTTCCTCAATCCGTGGCTTATCTATTCAGTTTCTTAACAGCAGCTTTTAATAAGCAGAGCGTTACATTTTTATGAAGTCCAATTTATGAATTTCTTTTAAGACTCAGTTTTGTTTGTCCCTAACTAAGAAATCTTTGCCTACCCCCAAGGTGCAAAGATTTCCCTCTCGAGCAGCTTCTTTTTCAGTCTCATGCGTTGGTGTCACATTATCTGGGTTCCATACTCAGATTTACAGGTAAATGAGAATGGGAGTCATCAACCAGAACTTTCTTCATCCAGTAGGCTGGTTCAGCACAGACTTCCTAGAACTGTACAGATCAACACTGGAAGGCCCCCACTTTGACTCCAGGTGGGTTAGGGCACACTAGGCAGCCTGAGGGAAGTTTGATCAGCCACGTTTCTATGGAAAAAAGGTCTCTCGGACCTGCTCCTAAACATCTGCCATGACTTCCTACTCATCACACCTCGACATCCTGTGTGTGCTTCAGAGCCGACAATCTGCAATCTCTCCAAAGAGATGCTCCCATGCTTCTGCATCTACCTATTACTGTCTAAGTTTTCTTCCCTCTTTAAACAAAATATTATGAAGACAGTGTGTGCTCACTGTAAGAAAAAATATATATCTGGTAGATATAGTTTGAGAATTAAGTGTCTTCCCCAAAGACCCATTCTCAGATTCACATTTCCTCCCTCCCTCCCTCCCTCCCTCCCTTCCTCTTTCTTTAATTCATGAGACACACAAAGGGGGGGCAGAGACACAGGCAGAGGGAGAAGCAGGCTCCCTGTGGGGAGCCAGATAAGGGACTGATAAGGGACTCAATCCCAGGATCCTGGGATCACACCCCGAGCCAAAGGCAGATGCTCAACCGCTGAGCCACCCAGGTGCCCCCCAGATTCACATCTGTTCTTGTACAGACACCCAGAAATTGTCTAAAGTTGTCTATTAGGATACAGACATTTAGGTATGCTCACCAATGGTAGGTATTTATACTTACGCACGTGTACCCATTCTTTAAAAAGGGGTTTATATGAAAAATACTTTTCTTCAATTTTTCACTAGATAACACACCTTGGCAACCTTTCATATTCACATACATTATCTGAAGTATTCCTGTGGTGACTTTTTTATGCATAAAATCATGCCACAATGTTAGTACTGACAGTCTCTGTACTTTAGGCTGCAGACTACGGGGAGAGCAAAAATAAAACATCTGTAACCTGTGCCCAGCACTGCTGCTCCCTACAAATCCTGAGTCCCTGAGGACTCAGTCTTGGCATGGCAATCCCCTCCTCCTTCCTTGTGTCCCCCTCCCTAAGAGGATGAAGCATGGCCCATCCCCTCCCTCCTCAGGCTGCTCACAACTCTTACTTCCTCAACTTCTCTCTCTGGGGCCCACCCCCATTTGCTACCTTAGGTAACCTGTTATTTTTTGTGGGTTTCCCTGAAAGATTACATTCTCTGTGGTCAGGAGACACCAGTGGTGGCAATACATCTCTAGGTATGAGAGAGGCTTTCTGATGCAAATTTTTGAACAGGATGCTTTTGATCAAGGACACGTGGGCCTTGGGGTCATGGGGTCTTAGGAGTTTTTTGGCTGGAGAGGTTTTAGGCAAGTAGGCAACTGTTTAGGAGCTAGGGGATGTTTCTGCTCTGGAAGCACAGCTGATGTTGAAGGATAAAAGGTCCAGAACTAGATGCAGGGGAGAGTGAGCAGTGGGTTGACGGCATAGGATTTTCCCTGGGCTTAAAAAAGAGGTTTTCTTCCCCAAAATGGTTCAATCCACTTTATCAGCACAAGAAGAAGATATTTTGGGCAAGAACTCTTTTTAGGAATGAAGATCCACTTGGCAGGAGTATCCTTCATGTTGCCTCTCTGGGGAACTGAGCTGAGGGGTACAGGAGAATAAAGGAACATCCCCTCTATTTCTGAAAAGGAGAGTCTTCCAAAAATACCTGATTCAGCATCCTCATACAGAAACCCCAAATCATTTACCTTGGCTTAATTCAGTATAACATCAAGGCTGCCATCATGGATGCTTGGTAAAGTGATGACCATCCTTAAAACGGAGCCAGTCTCAAACCTGGATTAAAAAAAATTCCTCCTCTGCTCATGCTTCAGTAACAAATGTTACTTCTCCTCTGGACCAGTTCCCAGCATCCCATTTCAATTTTCATCTTTAATGCGGTTGTCTTATCACATTGCCTCTTCTCTGTGGTACAGCACTGAAAAAATGGTCACACATCTCAAAGATGCTTTCAAATCCTTTTCTCGTGAAGGTACATACACAATTACATTATGCTACAGTGAGAGAAATAGGTAGCAAAGTTTCTAGAACCAATGGTTCAGCTTCTTGGATTAAAAACTATATAGGGGGTCCCTGGGTAGCTCAGCGGTTTGGCGCCTGCCTTTGGCCCAGGGTATGATCCTGGAGACCGGGGATCGAGTCCCACGTCAGGCTCCCTGCATGGAGCCTGCTTCTCCCTCTGCCTGTGTCTCTGCTTCTCTCTCTCTGTCTCATGAATAAATAAACAAAATAACAAAACAAAAACAAAACTATATATATTGCACTTCATTTTCCCAAAATGTAGAGACGGGTTTCTTTGGGGCACCAAGATGAGGGTATGGTGGGGTGGGAAGAGATCTTTTCTCTGTGAGTGTGATGGGAAAAGAACTGGTCAAGGAATGAGAATTCTTGGGGTCAAGTCGTGGGTAAGCTGCCAATTAACATGAAACTTTAGTTTTGCTGGGATGGAGCACATTTCTTTTAAAATGGTGGGCGGTGGCTGCAGACTTGGGAGGGGACTTCACCTCATTCCATATAGTTCTGGCTCTGCCTCTAAAGCCCTCTGCCTTCCTTTTCCCTTTCTGGTTCATGGCTGCCAGAACTATGGACTCCGAGGGGCACCTACCAAATGCTGTATTTGTTCCAATGCCCCTGGAGGAAGCTGACACTCTTCATAAGGCTAGGAGAATACCCTACTGTCTCTGGAAAGCCATGATCTGTCATTCTGGGCATGTGCGGGGTTCACTTTGAGGAACGCATCCAGCCTGGCATAGGGATCTTGTGGATCTCTAGGGTAGCTTCCTGTCTGCATTTACTCTCCTTCCTCTGGGACCTGGGGTCATAGGGAAGCGACGCCAGAGACCATCTATTTTAACAAACTAAGAATACAAAGGTGAGTTGGAAGCCCCTGGTTCAGTCCTCATGGCCATAGAGGGCTACAACATGTGAGTACCACCCCTAGCATGGCTGAACTGACCGATCTAACCAAATGATACTGAAATCCCATACGGGAAGCCTGAGAATTATAATCAATGATTCTCCTAGAAATCATTTAATTGTCCATAGGTCTAATGGGTTTATTTCTACACTTCCATACCTGAAATGTTTTACAGGATGTTGACAGGTCTTTATATAACTGAATAAAAAAGATTCAAGAAGCATAAAGAAACCACCAAACAGTAGATGACACACATGTGGACAGAAATCATGGGATATAAGGACATGATGCTCATTCAAACAAGTGCACACACCCAAGTGCTCATATTCTCTCGTATTCTCCACTAGAAAGTGAGCCCTGCTACAGGAACCCCCTCTGCTCCCTGTATTCCCAGCACCTGGAACAGTGCCTGGAACATAGGGGTGCTAGATAAATTGCTGTTAAACAAACAAATGCATGGCTTATCCAACAGCTATCTAAGGCTGCTGCTGCTGATGATTCCAGGGCATAGGCCTTTTTTTAAAAAGAAAGTTAGCACTTTTGTAAAAATTTATTTATTTTTAAGTAAGCTCTAGGTCCAATGTGGGGCTTGAACTCGTGACCCTGAGGTCAAGAGTTGCATGCTTTACCAAGCGAGCCGGCCAGGCACCGCAGTGCATAAACCTCTTGATGTGCAGTGGAATCCCCCTGGAACTTCAAAAAAGCAAATGTCAGGCCCCACCCCAGACGACACTGAGTTTTACAAAAATTCACCAGAGGAATCTGTTGTGTAGGAAAGGTGAAGAACCACCTTTGGTAGTAACAAATCAAGGGCATATGGATGCCATCCAAAGCAGTCCACTGAGGAGGACAAGTGCTCCCCAGAAATCTGTTATCATCTATAACATCACTAGGTCTCTTTGCTTTGAAATATCTTTACCCACTTTCTGCAACTCTGCACGAGTGACACATCTGAAAGTATCTGGTTAATCCATGAAAACGGAGAAAAAAATTACGCGGGATAACTTTTAGGGCCAAGAAGACAAGAAACAGATGAAAACAAATAAGCAAGCAAAAAAATAAAAATCCCAGCAAGGTATACATTTCCAGGGGGAATTCTGGATATGCCTAATTTCATTTATGCACACTCCATATGCTCTAAGTTAAGTGGTTCTCAATCAGGGATGGTTTTGTACTCCTTCCCTCCAAGGGCATATGGCTGTGTCTGGAGACATTTCTGATTATCATGACTGGGTAGGAGGGGAGGGTACCACCGGCATCTCGTGGGTACAGCCCAGGGATGCTGCTCAACATTGTACAGTGTACAGGACAGCCCCCTACAATGAAGAATCACCCAGTCCAAAATGTGAACAGTGCTGAGGTTGACAAACCCTATACTAAGCTTAAGGGTCCATGTGCTGTGGTCAAGAAGAGCAGGTCTTTGAGTCAAAGGATCTCAAACAGTACACATCAAAGATAAATACATATGAAATTTACTTTGTTGTGGTGTGTTCCCCCCCCCCCCTTTTTTACAAAGTCCCCTAGGCCTAGGTTAAAAGAAAGGATATCTGTGTCCGTGGCTTTGAAACCACTGAAGTAGGGAGTGGCACTCTTTGGCCACTGTCGCAATCAATCAAGATAGCTCTAAGGTAGCAGCACAGGGTAGTGCTGTCAGAAACAGTGAGGTCATTTACCACGAATATTTCACTTCCCTGTTGGCTGAAGATTCTTAAGAGGGTATTCACCATGGGTAGAAATGCAAAGATCTGAGGGGTTCCTACAGCCAGATAGATGTGTGTGTGGGAGGAGTGGTACCACAAAGCCCAGTGGATAGTCTTCATGATAGATGGGATTTTAGGGAGTAAAAATCTCAAGCAAAGATTGACTCCAAGTGGTGACTTTAAAAATCATCTTTATGATGGAAGTTAGAGCTAGAGAACACCAAGAGTGGCTCTTCTCTCAAAAAACAGAGTCCAAGAAAACTCCAAAGCTTTGACACTCTGAAGAAATGAGGCAAGCTGAAAGTCACAATTAAGCCAGTTGAACCTAATCGTTGTTTTTGCAACAAAAGAGAATCTAAATCAAGCTGAGGGAGTAGGAGATGAATAATCGATAAGTGCATTTTAGATATTATTAGGCTCCCATTCACACATCTTCCGATTCTTTCTCAGCTTAGAAGCAGTGAACTCTGAAGGAGGGTTGTACTGGCTCTGATGAGCAGCGCCACCATCAACTCTGCAAATTAGGAACCCATTTATCCAAGTCAGTTCCCTTTAAACTTGCGTAAATTGCCCATTTATTGCCCCTAATTCCATTTCACATGGAAGGGGATTCTAGGAAAAGGTTCTGGATGATAAGCCCAGAGCTCAGGGTGTACCCTGGGCTGGGAGATGACAAGGTCTCTCCTCTCAGATGCGTCGGCTCTCGAGGTCTCAGATGCCCTATCTCTAATGTGGCATTAGGGTGGCTGAGCCAGGGACCGCCACCCCCCCCCCCCCCAAGGGCCAAGGACTCTCTGAGTCCATCACTGTCACTGCTGCTTCTCTGCTTGAGAAGTAAAATCTCACTGACACTCCCCATGGCAGATACTTCCAGCTTGTTTTCTCCATGCAATGAGAAACACTTTAACTTGGACGTCTGCTAGGTTTCTCCATTCAAATGTCCCCTTTGCTTCTGCATTTCTGAAAGGTCTGTTGGTTCACTGCCTGTCTTTCCAAATCTATGCTTCCAAGCCCTTTCCTGGAGCACAGGAGGATCCATCCCATCTCTCTGGCACTACCACTCCAACACCTCTTTTTAGCCAACACTCCAAATTACCCTAACAATGCACATTTACCTCTTTAATGTCTTTGACCAGTTGGGGTAAGTTTTTCTAGCAGATACCTGGAAGCAAATGGAAAGGACTCACATGGATTCAGGGTGACAGTACAAACAGTCTAAAAAATTCTAGAAGCTTAAGACCAGGGTAAAGGTGACAGGACACCCAGAACAGGGTATGACTTCTGACCCAAGAGTCATAACCATTTTTGAAGAGGCAAGGAAGGCATTCTGGTTTGGTTCTGTTTGGCTCATTAAACTATGCTACAGAGGCCTGTCTGTGATGAGGTAAAAAAAAAATTTTTTTTTAACTTTTTGCAGGTGAATGAGAAACTGTAGGTTTCTTCGCAGGTGCCTTTTGCTTTGTACCTCATTCAGTTGTAAATCCACTTACTGTGTTCCCTGACTTTTGCGTCCCTGGGGATGCTGTAAGTGACAGGCAGGGGCAGAGGAGACATCCGAGACATCCGGGGATTGGGTAAAGGGGATTCTGACGCAGGGAGGGAGGAGTACAGGGAATGAATGCTGAAGCCCTCTAGATTCTGGAACTGCTTTTCCTTTGAAAACCTCCTGCTTGGTCCTGGCTTCTTCAACCAGTGACAGAGCCAAAGCTCTCACGAGAGCCCTGAGAACTGAAAGGCCTGGCCACGCTGATGTCTCAGAAGAAGGATGTCAGAAGAGAAGCCAGTGACAGTACCAGGCCCCGGAGATCCCCAACACAGGAGCCAAAAGCCAGCAGGGAAATCAGAGCACCAGAGCACAGACAGGGCATACGACTGGCCAGGAGTGTTGGGGACCACCCAGGCATCTATCTTTAGTCCTTTTTCCCTCTCCACACTGTTGGCTCATCTTTCTCAACCGCCAATTCCCTCCAGCCTACGGGAAGATCAGTTCCTGCCCAGTCCCCACCCTGGAAGCCACTTCCTCCTCTAGTCAAGGTCATAGGGCTGCAGGCAACCCCAGCACACACTCTCCCACAGCTCCAGCTGTTCTCATGGCAGCCCAGCCCCCACCAGGCATCGCAGTCTTGCTGATGCTGACAATTGAATATTTCCATTTGCAGGGCATCTTCAATGAGGTCTGTCTTCAACTGGGTAGACGTGCAAAGCCTCTTTTTCCAGAAGCAAAGAGTCAGTCTCTGAGTGACACTGGCAGGTGCATTAGTGAGAGTAAATATCACTCACAATCCTGACATCAGAATTCCAAGGTACAAATCAGCGGCTTGCCCGGCCTGCGGTTGGCTTCCTCCCTAATATCCAAGCCACAAAGAACTGGAGGGGCTAACTCTGAACACAAGGCCCACTTTGTCTGGGAATGTGTGTATTATGCTGACTCACAAGAATTTCAAAAGGGACCAGGGAAGCATTGATTCTCCCAGTTCTGACAGTAGAGTGTCATCAGACAGACGTGTTAGAGCCAAACCTTACCCATGCCTTCTGCACAAACGTCTACCATATAGAACCACACACCACCCCGTGTAATGTGCTGGCACCTGTATGGGCCTACGCCACCAACAATT
Source organism: Vulpes lagopus (assembly GCF_018345385.1). Classification (NCBI taxonomy): domain Eukaryota; kingdom Metazoa; phylum Chordata; class Mammalia; order Carnivora; family Canidae; genus Vulpes; species Vulpes lagopus. The sequence goes on along the minus strand of NC_054829.1, from coordinate 13,026,775 downwards.
ACTCATCTGAGATGATCTTGTCACTGAAGGTGTTTCCTGTGCTGAAATCAACTCTCTTACTTGAGAGCTCCTTCTCAAACACCTGGAAGGGGAGACCACTGCAACTCCACAGTTAACCCCACAGCAGTGACACTATGGTGTGGGTAAGTGGTGAGGCTCTCCATCTGGGAGTGACACCCAGAATTTTCTGTTACTACTCCCAAGACCAGTCAGAGGCTCTTCTCAGAGCCCATCTGCAGTCAGAGGACATGGATGGGTATATAAGGAACAACAACAAATCATCTGTTTACAGCCCATCGAGTCATCAGTTACAGCATCCCAGGAGAGGGTGCCCCGAGAAACTGGAACCAGAGAATGCAGGATGGACAGAGGAATGTGCAGTTCCCCACGTGGATCCTTTGCACCTGCATGGTGAGGACGGGAGTTCAAGTTCACATGGCATAATAGCCCCCCTTTGCTACAACTGATTTTCAAATGAAAGTTTAGTATGTTGTCTGGGGAGAGGCCCGTCTATCGAAGGCCCAGGACAGCTCTCTCCACTGCTGTGCCCTGTGTCCATGGCAACAAGGGAGGCCAGTCCGCCAGGAGTGCGTGTGTCAGGAGACAGAGGGCAGCAGAACCAGAGCCCGACCCACAGTGCTGTGGGAGAAAACAATGAGGCCCACCCATAGGAAGTGCTACTCTGGGGAGGCCGAGTGTGATAGGGAGCTGGAGGGCAGGGCAGGATGGCCTTCAGGTTTTTTTCTAGCTAGTCAGGAGGTCCCTGTCTGTTCAGAGGACCCCAGAGCAGGAAGCTGATCAAGAGGGTGCCAGGGAGGCAGGGACTTCTGATCCACCAGCTGAGATCTACCTTTAGATCTCAGAAAACCAACAGCTTTCTGGCCACCCCACTGCCAAACGAAAGTCAGAAGAAAACTAGTCACTACTAAAACTTAGTGACTTAAATCCTGCTTGGGCCTCTTATCAGGAGATCAGAAGGAAATACAGATACAAGCAGGCCCCCTTCCCTACATACTCAAACATTCTCTCTCTACAATCATCTGTTGACACCTGCCAGCAAGGGGGACCTTGAAAGCCATCTCTTTCTCCCTTAGAGACCTGAGCTTCAGGGACAAAGAGGAACCAAAGGAGGAGGAAGCACATTTCCCATGACAGACTTGGAGATCCTTATTCCTGCTTCAGTCCATACGTGACACACCAAGGACCCTGGCACTGGTTTTGGGCAGCTGGAAGGTGGTCTTGATAGGGAACCATGTTGAATCCTGCCAGCCCATCCCCTTGGCTATTCTTCCAAAGTTAACTGCAGCTGCTGATTCTTAGGATTACTGGTCACTGAGCTTTGTCTGGGCCTCAGTTTTAATGCTTAGCCTTTTATGCTTTCTGGTCTAATCCTTTCCATCCCGCCCCCCAAATACATTAAAAAAAAAGATTAAAGCAAATCTGGTGCTTGGTTTTTTTTTTTTTTTTTTAACCTTTGTGTAGTTCTCTGAAACATTTATTCAGAAACCTACATTATAAAATAAATCGGTTGAAAAATAAAAAATAAAGTACCAACAAAGTACTTGTTTCCTTTAGTCTACATGGCAACTTGTCCTGATGTCTGTCTTAAACCTGGCTCCTGGAATGTCCTGAACCTTCTGGGGGGTTGCAGAGTAAGTGGGTACACTGAAGAGGCTGTAATAATATAACGGTTATTAATTCTGTTTTCACTGAATAGTGCATACTCAGTTACATACAAGGACACATGGGCACCATCCATCCATTGTTGAGAACAAAAAATATCATTGAACTGATAATCAGCAATTCCTTTCAGATCCAGTTCAATGTGGACATATAGGTTCAAGATTAAGGCTGTAAGTAAAGGCATCCTGACCATAAAAGGATTAACGCTTTCCACACAACAAAACTTAACCATAACATGGTGATACTGGAAGAGTAATGAGGAGGAGCCCAGCCTGCCCCAATCCTGAAGGAGATCCCAATCTTCTATATAGGTAGAAGAGCCCTGAACTCAAACAGTTCATAGGTAAGGAGGCTGGGAATGATTAGCTTGGGTTTAAAATTTAGTCTAACCATAAAGCAATGAGCCGATTTTCTGGTGGGTGAATGGGAAATCTGTTCTGAAGACAATTCCCAGAAAAGTCTCTAGAACAGTTTTTGGGAATGGCTGCAACTCTGAAACAAGTATTGGGGTTGTAAGGAGTCTACTTTGAAGGATCCCCCCTTTCTGTGGGGTGGAGTGGGGGATGTGTTGATTTAAAAAAAAAAAAAAAAAGACCTCCTTACTTTTCAGCCCAGAGTAAGTGGTTAAAACACCTAGTACATAAAGTGGTTGAGCATCAGTGGTTGAGCGTCTGCCTTTGGCTTGGGTCGTGATCCCAAGGTCCTGGGATCGAGTCCCACATCGGGCTCCCTGCAGGGAGCCTGTTCCTCCCTCTGCCTTTTTCATGAATAAATAGATTAAAAGATCTTAAAAAAAATAATGAATGTAATGTGGGATAAAGTAGGTCCAAGTGCTGAGGGCAAGAGCTTGGTCAGGGAAGCGTCTTTTAAAAGAGGTGAGTTCAGGCCAAACCTGATGTCCTCTTGCAGATGCTATGTATTCATTCCAGAGCTATAAACGCTAAGCCAAATAAAGGTTTTCAGTTTGTGTCTGGGGCATATCTATTTCTGAAAAAAAAAAAAAAATTCCGAGAGAGATGACAATCACCAGACAATATGATTAACAGACCTGGGTAGACTCTAGAGGTAAAAGTGACAAAAGGTGACGGTGTGGTCAGGGAAGGTCTGTTCCCACTGGGGCTGCAGTGAGGACAAAACCATCTGGAGACAGCTCTGCAGGCCAGCGCAGCAAGCTGGTGGATCAGGTTACTTCGCGATAGCAACGGAGTTCATTCTCTTAGCATGAAAGGCATATTTCATCTTTCAAGAGGAAAAAAGTTACAGCAAGGATTATGCAAAGCAAAACTGAACAAAGACAACGGCAAGACAGAAAAGGGAAAAGTCGATCAGCTGCCACCAAGCCAGCACCTGGGGCTCTCTCACCCATTCAAGATTCTTCTAGGAAGGGGTTCAGCATATTTTCACGAAGCCTGCGTCCTGTTTGGGAGTCTGCCTCAGAGTGGCCACTGCCCTTTCAAAGTAAGGGCTTTGGGGAGGGTTGAGGAGCGGGGAAATCAAACCAATGATCTGTTTTTTAAGCATATCCAGTTTTACTCAGTTCATATTCTGGAGAAGCCCGAAAAGCCTATTTGTGCAAACTCTGACCACCGAGACTCTTGGTGATGGGCATTTGGTCTACCCTGATAGGCCAAGCGGGCAGAAACAGAGCCAGTGCCACCAGCCTGCTGTCCCCCCAAAGTGACCACTGCTCCTGAGAACGTGTGTGTGCAGTGAGGCAAGACGGTGCAGGACACAGAGAGACAGACGGAAGAGACACTGCAGAAATCTGGGCTTTGGTTTTCATTATGATGGAGAGAAATTGCTGAGAGGCCTGTGTCCCTCCCCCTTCCCTGGTATTTCTCACTCTGCTTCTCCTAGGTAAGGAAAAGAACTTGTTTTTAAAAGGTGCTTGCTTTTTTACACAGAAATACTCTTCACAGAGCCAATCTCACCTAAGGTTGAACTCACATATTCAACACAGTATTCTTTGAAAGTTATTTTTTCATGCAGCCTGCTGTATTCTACACATCGATGATAGAATTGATGGCAAAATGGAATGAATGAACTAAAAATAAAATGTAGTGTATCCCCCTTCTGAGCAATGCTCTTCTGAGAGCACCTACCTGTTGCCTCCTGGTAAAGAAGGCTCCAAATCACGTCTAAGACTTATCTGGTACACTAATAACCAGGTGGGGGGTCCTGGGGTGCTGGGAGAAGCATGGCTGGCTGTGCCTGTGTGTGTGTGGGCACACGGTACATGGCACCGCCAAATGTAACTCCGCCACGAAGCATCTTCCACAAACCTCCACAATGGTCTCTCCCTTCCCAGACACCCAGAGCTCTTCTCACTGTGACCAGCAACCTGCCTTGGGTTATCTTCTAATCATTTCTTGTCCGTACATAGCATCTTCTCAAAGAGATGACCTCCCTTGTCAGTGGGGACACTCTTAACCCTCTCTGTAGTCCCTGTGGGAGATTAGGGATCGTTCACCTTCTGGAACAGCATCTCTCTTCTAACAAGCCTGCCTTATTTCAATTCTGGTAAAAGGGAGGAATTCTTCTTGTCACCGAATTCTTAGTTTAAGAAGGATACTCACGTGCTTCAAGAGCAGAAGTTGTGCTGGGGGCCAGAGCTGGTCAGCCCACACATTCTACAAAGTGAGCCACAACTCTAGGTATCTGAATAGGATGAAGAGCTGGGAAGAACCTCTTTTTGCTTGTTGGACTGCCACAGAGGGTCAGCAAAGTATAAAGATGGTGACTCTATGAGGTTGTCAAGACCTGATCAAGAGCTTGCCTCAATCAAGGGTCTTCTGGTCAAGAAATGGACTTTTAAGGATGTCTCATTCATTCCTAGAACTGATTAGTTTCTAGGCTCTGCTACTTCTAGAACCTATCATATGATCAGCCACAAAGGCCTCCTTTGTGGTTAGCTCAGGCTTAATATTTCCATATACTGTGGTCTAGCCTGTAACACGGACTTGAAAAGCCAAAGAAAGAGACATTAGTCTTCATCTCCAGAGGGGCTTAGGGTTATAGGCAAACAGGATGTGCTTCTGAGTAGTCTGTAAACTCATCTAAGAAGGTACACAATTAAGGTGCTACAAACGTATTTGGGTAGAGCCTGAGATCCACAGCAAACAGAACTACATGGTTAAAATTACTAGTGGTAACAGACTGTAGTCTCTACCGTTTCCCACTAATAGACACTGGTCTGGAGCAGGAAATACACATAATAAGCCCAGAGCACCTCGTAGCTCTAGAAAATGAGCACACTACTAAGTCTATAGACTTCATGCCTAAAGGACTTAGGAACCTACCTAGGGGCCCTCCCACTGGCCAAAGATGGGACAATTTAAACTCCCATGAGGATGGTAACCACATTAAAATGAAATACATCAAATATACTTACACCCAATAGCTTGTAATGGTATTCTAAAAAATCCTGAAACTCACTGATTGCCTATGGCAAGTGCTAGGGAACAGACTCATTCTTTGAAAAGTGATGAGAGCAAGAAGCAAGCAATTGCTCTGTCGTTCCTATATGGAATATGCCTGAACTAGCTAAGTGGTAAGAGATGATGTTTCTCTGTATGGAAGTATTCAAGAGGTACCTAGGTGGCTCAGGTGGTTAAGCCTCTGACTTTTGGTTCTGCTCAGGTCCTGATCTCAGGGTTGTGAGATCAAGCCCTGCACTGGGCTCCATGATGAGCATGGAGTCTGAGATTTTCTCTTTCCTTCTCCCTTGGCCTCTCCTCCACATGCACTCTCTCAAATCAATCTTATAAAAAAAGAAGTATTGTAGATAATACATGAAAATGGAATAAGATTTTGCATTTGCAAAATTTTGCAGGCCCCTAAATAAATGAATTTATGCAAGAGTGATAACCAATTGCTGATATCATCAGAAAAAAGAAACAGATACAACGGATCACCCGATAGAGGTATAAACCTTACTTAGAAGTAATCTTACTCCCCAAAAAGTGTTCCATCTGGAGACACGTGGCAATGTCTGGAGATATTTTGATTGTTGTGACTGGTGTGTGTGTCCATGCACTCCTGGCATCTAGTGTGTAGAACCCAGAAATGCTGCTAAACATCCTACAATGTGTAGGACAGCCCCTCACAGTAAAGAGTTATCTGGCCCCTAAACATCTATTGCCAAGGCTGAAAAACCCTGCTCTGGATTTAATACTCAATTTATAGGAAATCCAGGGGACAAAGGATTAAGTTAAGTGACAACACACGTTGAATCAGCAGAACTCAGGCTGCAGAAACTCTACAGAATAACCCAAATTCTTTAACAGCAGCAGCAGCAGGAAGAAAAAATGATAGACCACACAGATGATTATGGAAGGGGGCCAACAGACTGAAAGAGACATAGGGAACAGATCAAATGCTTACAATGTATGGACCTTATTTGGTTCCTGATGTGAAAAACAAGTGGTTAAAAAAACTGTAATCAAGGGGCACATGGGTGATATGGTTGGTTAAGTGTCTGACTCTTGCTTTTGGCTCAGGTCATGATCTCACGGTTGTGGGACTGAGCTCCGTGGTGGGCTCTGAACTCAGCCTGGAGTCAGCTTGAGATTCTCTCTCCCTCTCCCTCTGCCCCTCCCACTTGTGCACATGTGTACATGTGCACACTCCACTCTCTCAAATAAATAAATATATCTTTAAATTTTAAGGTGTGTTATTGATACTGTGATGGTGCTTTTTTTAAAAAAATGTCTTTTCTTTTTGAGCTATATACTGAAATACATACAGAAGAAATTATATATGGTATGTAGGGATGCCCAGAATCCCCATTCCTTGGGGGCGGATGGTGGTGGGAAATGGAGAGGTACAGAGGCAATACGCCTGGCCTGGATTTACAGATCACTGGGTGAAAGGTGACAGAGGTTTATTTTTTTATTCTTTGCAATAGATATTGAAATGTTCCAAGTAAAAAGTTTTCATGGTTCGAAAAAAAGATGGCAAGATATACCAGACCAACTGTAGCAGATGTGGAAGGCGCTCTTTGTGAACAAAAATATGGCCCATGGCTCAGAGCTCCAGGTGATGCTGGGCTCCAAGGCCGCTGGGGAATCTAGGCTGGGTCTAGACTCACTGAAGTTTTATTTCCCTCTTGAAAGGGAGTTCAATTTGACCTTCCACTGGAGTAAGAGTTAAACAGTGCTTAAACCCGATGCTTAAACAGCATGATAAAGCACAGCAGGCCCAATTTACTTTGTCTTATGGTGCACGCCTGGTTGAGGTTGGGGGAGTGTGTGCAGGGTGGGGAAAGGGGTCAATGCCCTCCTGACCCCTGAAGGCAATTAACTTATACTTCCAAGCAGGAGGTGCCATTATCTTTAACTCAGCAGGCATAACTGTACATAATTAGAGGTCATAATTACGGTTCTCTTTTTAAAACGTGACCATAGTATCCAAATTGACCTCTTGTGGCAGCGCTGCCTACACGCTGGGAAGTACATAAAAGGCGGGTACAGGCTGTCCCTGTCCCTGTCGCAGTGATGGGCAGCCAGAGTCCCCAGGCAGTGTGTGAGGCCAAGCATCCGTGCTTATTCCCTGTGGAACTTCGATCTGTTTGGGGTTTACTAATTATCATTTTTCACTGCGAAATATTTTCTTTCTTTCAAGAGACAGAGACTAGCCAAGAGCTTTACGCTGCCTTTTTGACCATGGCAAAAAGGCAGAAGCAACCACTCAAATTAATATGCTGGTAATGACATGCATCTACTGTCTAATTAGCCATGTAATAACAAAGTTGAAAAGATCAATTCCTGACCATTTTTTTCCACTTTAGTGTTTTGTAAAGTTGCTGCAGAGCCTCTACTTCACTTTAAAAATTTGGATTTATTGTTGTTTTATGACACCTCCTAACTGGCCTCACTTAGCAGTATTTCTAGCATGTACAGCCTGAATCATTATACATAACATAGTGTTTTGCGGGGGAAATAAAACCTACCTGGATTGCTCTCAGTTCTCAGCATAGAAAAATAGAATTTTTGAGCTAAAAGAGACCCTCGGAAATCATCTTACAGATGCAATGCCTGAGGCAGGTCCAGAGAGAGGGGAAACAAAAGCAATGGTACAAAATCATGGGGTGAAGAACGCACAGAAACATTTTATGGCCAACTTGTGGTTCGAGCCTTATTTGGTGGCCACGTTAATTCCAGTTCCCGCTTCCAACACAAAGCCCAAGCAGCTAATCTGTGTCTCTCATACTCCTGAGGAGCACGGCTTCTTCACTTTTCACCAGGAGTCATTAAATAACCCTGACAAACAGCCAAGTTCTTTCCAACAGTATTTTAAATCCTCAGCCAATGCTTGAAAAATTGGAAAGAGGGATGGTACAGCACCAGCTAATCTTTTCCTGGCAGTAAAAAGGGATCGAAAATCCCAAAGTTTGATACAAGTAGTTTCAAATGGATAAGACAGTGTCAAGTCACAACATTTATACAGCCGAGTGACAATTCTTGCTCGGAGGCATGAGCTTCACGTAAATGGCCCTGAGAAATGTACTTTTTTTTTTTTTTTTTAAACCAATGTAGTTTTCTTGAATTGAGCAGCCTAGGAGTGAATTATGGTTCTCTATATTTGTAAACGCTCCTCTATTCAGAAAAGAAAAACTTAACTACTATTCAGAGGTGTCCAAAACTAGAGTTTAAATAAAAGAATAATTGCCTTACTGCTTTTATAGGCATGTCACTACAAAGAAATACTACTTTACTACTTTATTTTCTTTTGGTTCAGTAAGAAAAGTCAAAGGAACAAGTCTAAATACATCACAACAAAGGTATTTAATTGAGACCACTTCATTTGCATCTCAATGTAAAGTCACTGCATGATATACCAATGCAAATGCATTGATAAAAGTTCATTCTATCACTGTAATGAGGAAGGGGGAATGTTTCTGTGGGGAATTCTTCAAGTTTACATTATTTCTTGAAGCATTTCATGCAGCTTCTTTGGCCCAGAAACTCCAATTCCATGCTTCACAGGGATTTTGCAAAAATACTTGCCCTTATGTCACGGTTCCAGAACCGTGGCTTGCTCCAGCACCTAGCAGAGTGTTGTCACTCAAACATCCTATTAACATAAAAAGGTTTGGTTCCCTAGAGCTTTGCTTTACCGCTCAGTAAATCAGCATCCACCATATTTATCCCCAAGAGCTATTTGCTACAGTAATTTATGTAACAAGCCACAAATTAAATACCATCATTTCCTAAATTTTGGTTCTGGACTACATACTTCATTTAGCTATTAGTTGGCCATGGCCCCAGCACCGGGTGATGGAAAGGGTTAAAAAGAAGGGTGCTGTGAGGTCAGCCCCTTCCTGGGGTGGTTCATCAGACTGAGTATGTTTAAAAGCAAAACATTCCTTCCACATCGCAAAACCCTGGCATCTGCTGAGTAGCAAATTCAGCTGACTCTGTTTTGCTTCATTATTTTCTCAAAAGAAACCATACAGTTTGGACCATAGGACACAATTACGTTTTACATATCTTCACACACTCTAGTTGCCTATTTTCTCCATGGAAGCACTTTGCAAAAAGCCAAAACCCCAAACGGAATAGCTAATGAATCCAAAGTGGACTTAATTTTATTGATTCCATTTCGGATACAATTGTTAATTTATCTGATTCTTTTATTTCATTACCTTTCATCTGGAATGTACCATGTGCCACCAAGTCAGCTGGCATCATTCTACATGTTTCTCTCCCTGCAGTTTTCAGTGCTGGAAGGATGAGAACCCAAACCTGAAGCAATTTTGGAGATTAAGCTTCCCCAGTAAATTCATTTTTATCACAATCTTCAACGTTGCAAAGTGGCCAAGTCATCTCGGTCATGTTTATTAACTAAAGGTAATGGGAAAGATCCTAATCGGAGCCTCAGTAGTATGCAACCACACAAACCAATTCTCTCTTGGCCAATCTGGACAGATGGATCTCAGCTCCAGCCATGGAATTTCATTTAGGGCCTTGGGACCTGATTGGCAACACCCTGGCTGCTTGATGACCACCCTAACACAAGCAGTTTGTGAGGAAGGAAAGTGGCTCACACTGAACCCTGAATGAGGGGCGGGGGTTCGTGGGCAGCCCATAGGAAGATTGAAGGTAGAAAGTGCGTGCAAACACTGGTATTTTGTGACATTTCTAGAAAGGTCCATAGCTTTTATCCTGCTTCCTCCGGGGTGGATTATATAGAACAGGGTAAGAATCACTGGCTTTATACTCCCCCATCAGCGATGAAGTCTTGCCCCAGAGTCCATCATTAGGACAGGACTAAAAACTCTCCCTTTGCTCAAAGGAAGAACTGTGATTCTTTGGTTTGAAATAATTTTGAGGTTTTTGCAACATTAAGGAAAAGGCATTTTGTTAAGGACTGAATGTATGTATCCTCCCCAAGATTTCAAAGTTGAGGCCCTAATGTCCAATGCAATGGTATTTGGAGATGGGGCCTTTGTGAAAGAATTAGGGTTAGATTAGGGCACGAGGGTGGAGCCTCTGTGATGGGATTAGTGGTCCTAGAAGAGAGAGAAGAAAACTGTCCGTCCCCCGCCCCCCACCCATGAGCACAGGGGAAAGGCCATGGGAGGATGCAGTGAGAGGTGGCCTTCTGCAGACCAAGAAGCAAAACTAGAAACCAAACCCCACTGGACCTTGATTTTTTTACTTTCCAGCTTCCAGACTGAGAAAATATATTTCCATTTAAGTTACTCGGTCTGTAGTATTTTGTTACGGCAGCCAGAGCAAACCCAGACCTATTCCTGAGTGGGCATGGTGATGGTGTGTTATCAGATGGTGGTGTATTATCAGAATTCAGTAATTCACAGATTGTGTGCAGCAGACATGAGGGATTATATAGCCTCTAACCCCTCCCCCCCAAAAAAACCCTTCATTTTCCAGACTCTCTTGCGGCTACCACCCTGGGTGTGAATTCTCTCTGCTAACTGGTGATTGGAGGCGCAGGGAAGGCGGGGCTCCCTCTGGCTGTCTGAGCAGGCACACAGGGATGTAGACATTCCAGCTCTCCCAGCAGCAGTGGTCCAGTGGCTGTCCTCCAGCACCCTCCTGGGGGCTGGTATGGAAATGGCAATGGTCTCTGGGACACAGACATGAAGTGCGTCTCTGACTTCATAGTTGCAGTGACATCGGTCTCTCTGGGGGTTAGTTTTATAGGATTCTGGAAATCATTTCTGAAAAGCCAGTCTGGCTTCTCTTCTGGCTCTTCCAACAATTTTGTTAAGTCCCTAAATTCCCTGTACGGCTTCCCTTTCTGCTTCAACCACTTAGAACACTTGCCATCTCCTGATCTGTAGCCCAGACCACAGCACCAGGACATCACTGAAGAGGACACAGTGAGCTGTTTGCCTCCAGCAGGGGCAATGAGGGCACAGTTGGTTAAATGAGAACCAGTTTGAAGCAGTTATATTCCATAGCTCTCTGTTTTTAAAGATAAACTGGGAAGCTCAGATCTATTTACTGTAGATACAATTCCCGGGTACCTGCCTAGCTCAGTTAGTAGAGTGCGTGACTATTGATCTCAGGGTTGAAAGCTCAAGCCCCATGTTGGGTGTGGATATTACTTAGAAAATAAAATCTTTAACTGATACAATTTCAAAAATGGATAGGCTTCTATGTTTTATGAAGCTGGTGGCAGAAGGGGGAGTCTTCTCATTCCCTTTTTCCTGAGCATACAAGTGTCTCCTGGGTGTGCTCCTCGATACCTGGCTAAGCCCCTCAGTGGCTTCCACATAGGGGCATGTCTTCTTTTATGGTGCTTCACAGACTTTGCCTTTTTTTTTTCCTTAACAAACTGAAGGTCTGAGTTAAGCAACGTATCAGTGCCATTTTTCCAATAGCATTTGGTCACTTTGTGCTTTTGTGTCATAGTTTGGTCATTCTCTCAATATCTCAAACTTCTTCATCATTATTCGATTTGCTCTGATGATCTCTGATTAGTGATTATGACTTGCTAAAAGCTCAGAGGATGGTTACCATTTTTAGCTATTACGTATTTGAAAATTAAGGTGCATTCATTGTTTTTAAGACATACTGCTTTTTGCATACTTAGCAGACCATACTGTAAACACAAGTTTCCTATGCATTGGGAAACCACAAAATTCATCTGATTCACTTTACTGAAATACTCACTTTATTGCCACTTTATTGAAATACTCACTTTATTGCAGTGGTCTGGAAGTGAACCTGCAATATCTCTGAGGTCTGCTTATACACAGTTTCTTCTGAGGCATAGGAAAGGGTCAGAGTAGACCCATGGACGGTGACAATACACTTGTGATTCCATGCTCTCCTTCTTCCACACAGCATGGCCTAGAGATCACTTTTCTTTTTTCTGGTTATTCCCTCTATATTGATGTGCCTCTTTCCCTCCACCCCCAACAATTTCAGTCTCTTCCATCTATCCCCCACCCCATCAAAAAAAAAGAAGGTAATGAAAGGAAGGGAATGTTGTGGTTCTGAGCCCCTTGGGCAATCAGAAAGAGAACAGTAATCCAAACCGCCACTGGATGTGACAGAGACTGATGAAGGAGAAGTCTAAAGCAGAGGGGCGCCTGGGTGGCTCTCTCGGTTAAGCACCTGACTCCTGATTTCAGCTCAGGTCCTGATCTCAGGGTCGTGAGATTAAGCCGGGTGTTGGGCTCCGTGCTGTGTGCTGGGCATGGAGCCTGGTTGGAATTCTCTCTCTCCCTCTGCTCCTCCCCCAAAGGAAGTCTCAAACAGAGTGGGAAAGGTGGTAAGAGAAAGGGAGAAAGGAGAGGTACCACAGGCCACCTCCCCCGAGAGCTCTCCCGCTGAGTAGGGCTGGAGGACGGCCTCAGACATTAGGACATGTAGCTCCTGAAGAGGGACGTGGTGGCTGAGTCTGGGGGAGGAGTAGGTCAGGGGTGGGGGCACCTCTCAATGGGACACCCTCTTGTCGCCCCCCAATCTCAGGGGCAGCAGCTTCACTGCCTGAAGACATGGCAGTCTTCCTACAGATCCCTACAGATGATGTCTGGAAAGAAGTCTGTCTCTGTGATGTTCCTGGAAGCACTGACCCACTGTGGCACTAGTGGGTGGAATGATGTTGTTAAGAAGGAAAAATTCACTTTCGATTAAGAAGGAAAACTAATTGTGAGATTATCTAGAAGGCACTAGATATTTGTTTGTCCAGGTCTCCTCTCTGAGCTTTGGGAGTGCTCCTTCCACACAGCAACCTTAGTCAGCACTGAATACTTCCTTTGTCAGGAAAGGGTGCGTGTGACGCTTCTGCATTTGTCCCTAATTTCTGTTCAAAGGCACTACTTCTTCTCTTGGACAAAGCCCTGAGATTGTCCTTGTTCCCGGAGCCAGGCAATTCAGAGGTATTGTGCTTGTACTAGAAATGAGAGTGGTGTGCACCACCACATTTCTCTCTTTGCCTTTGCTGCTAGGAAACTCGGAGCTTTGAATCAATGGCTGTCATTCTCTCAGCCTGGACCCCTGAAAGACAGCCCCGGCAGAGCGCAACTTCTCTCCCTTTCCTTCCCATAGAGCTACTTAAAAAACAAAAACCAAAAAAACACTCCTACATTAAGCACCGCTGACACTGTCATTTTTTGCACTTTTATCATTTTGAGTTACTTCTTTTTTTTGGAGATAGGTAAGGTCTGTACAGATAAAAAAAACCAAACAAACCTGTATTTTGGGCAAGCCACTGGTCTGACGGTGGAACCCTTCCAGCTCACCTAAATGGAGGAAGTAAGGCCCTTTCCTTTTGTTGTAGATGAGACAGGAAGACTACCACCCAGAGGAAATCTGACAACTGTGTTTCTAGACAAAAAAAAAAAAAAAAAAAAAAAAAAGCACGCAATACCAAAACCTGTGTATGGTATAGCTGCTCAGGGGCATATAATAATTTAATAAGCTATTGCTTCTTCTAAATTTTATACTTGCTTTGACAGTATCAAAGATGATGAGACCATCACTGTGCTTTGTTAATTATGGGTCTTTCCTCTATGAGCTTTCACACAGATCCTTGAAGATTGGAAAAACTGTCGGGGGGGGGGGGGCAACATGCAAGCCAAGAAAGTATCAAAACATTCTCAAAGAAGTGAGAACACCCCCCTCCCCCACCAGAGATTAATAAATAAATCAGTGTATGCTCTCAGACTTTGACGATGTATCTTCTTTTTACTACCTACCGACTGGTCTCAGGCAGGTTACTTAGCACAAATGGCTTCTGTGTCCTTATCTATTAAATGAGGGAGTTTCCTTATCTGAAAAGTAAGGAGGTTGGACTGAAACTCTAAAACTGATTCTATCACCCGGCGAGCACCTCAGCCCTGCTTCACCCAGTGTGGGGAGAGGAAGGGGTCTGTCTCTGGAAGGCTCCACCGGGGCCCCGGGCCTGGGCCTCATCCTCCAGGCAAGCTGCACTTCCCAGGCAGGACAGAAAGGGCCACCCGCCCCACGCTGGGCCTGCTTGTTTGGTTAATCTCTTCACATCTATTTGCTCTGCTGCCCCGGACAACTCAACAGCAAACAAAGGCCTGGGCCTCATGCTGCCCCTGCCAGCGACTCCAAATTGGGAACCTGCCTATTTTGTTTGCTCTGGGGCAGACGGAGGGAGCAAACAGCAGCTTTTGTAAGTCAAGTTGGTTATATTCTTCACTCAATTATGGCCCTGAAAAGATGGAGGGGTGCAAAGGATCCTTTCCAGGGCAGACACTTGATGTTGACCCACCTCTTAGAAGTTCCCTTTCACTGGATTAGCACCCCCTCTCCCCCTGCCCCCCCCCCCCGGATTCAATTTTGATGGGAACTAATCATATTTTCTGTATTTTGTCAGATTTTTTTTTTCCTCCCAGCCTAGTAGACCAAGTAATGTGAACACCGTCTATCTAAGGAGAGTATTTTCTTAAAAGAAAAAACAGGCTCCTTGGGAGTAACACAATTCCTATTTTCTGATCTGTATCAGAGGGCCAGACGCTGCTTCTGACTGTAAATTGTTTATCAGGTAAGGTGAGGCAAAGCCAAGCCCTTTAAAAAAAGCAAGGGAATTAAAAGAATGTACCTTCAGATGGTTAACAAGGCAAAGTACATGAGAATGGCAGGGTAATTCTATGGAAAATTATTTTGCAAGGCGTCTAAAACAGATAAAAACAGGACTGGTCGGTTAATTATGTAATTAAACTGCAGTCAGCAACGGGAAGGGTCTTCTGTCTTTCAAAATCCAAACTAGTTATTCAAGCTTTCACTGGGTACAGTTTAGAGATTCTATTTGGGGAAGGCGTCCAATTTTTCTTGTCTGGATTAGAGTTAAAGAAAAACAAAAGTGCTGCTTTGCAAATCTGGCTTCTGGTCTTGAGGATAAAACAATCACAACCCCTCCCCTCCTTCCTCAAATACCTTTTTGCTTCATTTCTTCAGAATTAGGAGAATAAATAGAGGGGTTGGTTTTTTTTTTTTTTTTTTTTTTGGCAGAAAGCCAAAGTAATATCCCAGCAAGATATCTGACTTCTTTACAGAGACACATACTGTTTCATGTTTGATTTTGATTTTCAAAAGCAGAACAATTTTCACATCATTATATAAAAGGCTTCCGCTATTTAAGATGTCGTTTCTAAATTAATTTTAGACCCCCAAGGCAGAATGCATCTGACCAGACCAAATTCTAGCCACTCAATAAGGTGAGAAAAGTTCGAGCACGGGAACTTAGTGTAAAAGACAGTCAAAACATTCGGTCCAGAACAAGAAGTGAAGTCAGTTGTCTCTGAAAGCCTCGTTTTGTTTTTCATGGGGCATGGGGCCGGTCGTTTATCCCTGCCTGCCCAAACACAGAAGGGAAAGTGGCTTCTTTGTACGGCTGCTGTTGCACAGGAGTCCAGAGAATTTGCTGGACCGGGAGACCTATAGTGACATTCGATACGTGTGTCTGGTGGTTGGTGGCGAGACAGCTGCAAAATCTGATGACTGGCTGTGTTAAAATTTTAACAGCTGGACAGAGGCTGAGAGAATAATAAAATGGGCCCTTGTATCTCAAACTCTATTTTACCTTGAACATGGGCCAGGTCCTTCTTAATAAAGTAGCCTTAGTCTCTCAGGAAAAGGTTTCTGAACTTGCTGAGAGTTGCCAGAGCAGGTGTGCTTACCTGTTCTGATCAGAAGTTAGAAATAGGACATTTTTGCCAATGAGCGCAGAGGTCAGGCGAGCAGCCCCTGTGCCTTATGGGGCTGGACCACTGGCAGCAGGTGTGGCTCAGTTCACCAGGGGCACCTCCAATTATAGGAAAGGTAGTTAACAGGCTTGTGCAGAAGAGTTCATGTGGATACACAAGCAGAGTTTGCAAGCAGGGTGTGGTTGGGTGTGTGTGTGTGATAGGACCGGGAACAAAACACTGGAGTAATAAAAGACATTATGCCCTGATTAGGTATAAAGTTCCCATCATCCTGAGGTTTAAAAACTGAAAATAAAATTTTGTGTATGTAAAAAAAAACAAAAAAATTTTTTAAATCCCAATTTCACCCCAAGCAGAATAACCTGCAGAAGACAGGTCAAGGTGGGAAACCCCTTGGCAGGTAAGGAGTTTCCATCACAATCATGTTGCAAATCCATTTAGAGTGCACCCAGGTCACTAACTCACGTCCTCAAGCCTCGAGGGCACCAGAAGCTCTGTCCTGACCTATCTCGCTGCTAAACCCCTGTCCACATGGCACCAGCTTGTTCCTTCTGAGCCTTTACCAGCTCTTTTCCATCCTATATCACATGATCCAACCTTCCCATTGGGCATTCAAATCTAAATGGTTGGCCACTCCCCTTGAGCAGCCTGGCTCCTCTAGCCACCCTCCAGCCACCTTCAGCCCCTGTGGGCATTTTCTTTTTTTAAGATTTTACTTATTTATTCATGAGAGACACCGAGAGAGGGGCAGAGACACAGGCAGAGGGAGAAGCAGGCTC
Source organism: Vulpes lagopus (assembly GCF_018345385.1). NCBI lineage: Eukaryota > Metazoa > Chordata > Mammalia > Carnivora > Canidae > Vulpes > Vulpes lagopus. Next base: position 13,010,161 of record NC_054829.1, on the reverse strand, counting down.
CATGCAGGGAGCCCGATGTGGGACTCGATCCCAGGACCCCGGGGTCACGCCCTGAGCCAAAGGCAGCCGCTCAACCACTGAGCCACTCAGGGGTCCCGTCCCCTGTGGGCATTTTAATTCATGTCATTACTAACCTGGGGTCCCTGCCCCATCCTTTCTTCCTAAAGAAACCATACTCACCCTTTAATGAAAACCCAACTTCCACGCACTGTTTCCTGTTGTGTGGAACTGTCACTATACTCCACTGTGATGATCTGCTTGTCAATCTTTACCCTAAGACCAGGCCAGACACGTCTTGCAGGCAAGGAATGCTGAATTCGCATCTTGCTATTCTCCGGATCTATCCTTCCCCAGCGTGCACCTGCTCTGCCCTGCTTTTAAAAAGAATACCTCATTTTAGCTTTCAAAGGCTCCTGAGAAATGGGATGCATTTCCTGGAAACTGCTCAAAAGAGGAGTGGGTGTCTTAAGAAAAGGGCAAGTGTGAGATCTCAAAAAATGTTTTTGTGCAGTCCACTTCCCGTACCCTCAATGGTTAGTGAGAGAGGACACCCAAAGAGTCAGAGTTCTGGAGCCAGATGCAGCTGGGTTGCCAGATGCACCATTCAGTTGCTGTGTGGCTTTGGGTAAGGTCGCTTCACCTCTCTGAGCCTCAGTTTCTTCCTGAAGCCAGGCACCCCAGTTCCTAAGATGGTTATTAAGAAACAAATGAAACCAAAAAAGTAAAATAAGGACTATATTAAAAAAGAATTGGGGGGTTAGCTGCTCCCCACTCTGATCAATCAGTCCCAACAAAACTACACAGCCCAATCAACTTCCAAGTGGCCCGGTCTCGGAACCCTCCCGCGTGCGGAGCCTGCAGCACTGCTGCTGGGCCTGGCTCACGATGCCAGTGGCTCCCCAAGGTGCCGAGGCACTCAGGCAAAATGAACCTAACATCTGTATTCTATTTGCTAATGAGCAATCATCATTTGTACCTTTCTCCAGCCTGGGATTCAGCTGCTTGGAATACTAATGCCATTAGAAACGGGAGTCTTTTTTGAAAAACACACATTCATTTAGCAAAACCCTGTTTAACTCATTGGCATTTGTATGGTTCCCGGGGTTCCTTGGCGATGCACGGCTGGTTACGAAGCTCTGGAGTCCCCTCTACCCCACGCCTCCATGCTTGAATATTTAGGTGCCTGCGTGGGCTCTGTGAGCCAGGCTTGCCTTGCCTTTTCCACCAACTCAATGTGTACCATCAGACAAGTTAATGGTCCTTTAAAAAACAAACAAACTTAATTTTAAATCACATGACCAATACAAGACTGTAGTGGCTCCTTTTCAAAATGAGGCCATTTCCAAATAAGGGCTGCTCGATCCTATTGCCCTGCCCTTCTCAGAAGGTTAGTAACCTTCCCTGTAAGATTGGTATCTGGCCAGAGCTTTTTCTCTTCAGACAAGAACCTGCATCTTTCCAAAACTATTTATAGAAGTGTTGTTTTACATGAATGGAGACAAATGTATACATTGCTTTGCAACTTGCTTTGTTCATTCTGCATTGGGATCCCTGGGTGGCGCAGTGGTTTGGCACCTGCCTTTGGCCCAGGGCTCGATCCTGGAGGCCCGGGATCGAATCCCACGTCGGGCTCCTGGCACGGAGCCTGCTTCTCCCTCTGCCTGTGTCTCTGTCTCTCTCTCTCTGTGTGTGTGACTATCATAAATAAAAAAATAAATAAATAAAATAAAACTGGAAAAAAAAAAACAAGTTTCATTCTGCATTAAGTCTTCTCCTTTATTCATCTGGGGTGCAGATGGATGGAGCTCATCTTTGGACATTTATTTACGTTGTTTTCAATCTGGGGCCTTTACAAAGAAGCTGCAGCAAGCACGCGTGCGGCTGCTCTCCCAGGAATGCATCTCAGGAGAAACCTTCTGGGCCTTGCTTTCCTCCTCTGCAAAATGAGGGTGTCTAAGCAGCCCATTGTGACTCTACTTCTTCCTGGTTGGTGTTTTGGGTCACGAGAGGCCATCCTGAGCAGGCCCTGTCTCCACACACAGACTCTGTTCCCAATCCACCCCCAGCTAAGACTTCTTTACTTCCAAGGTCTTTCAGAATCTGAGCTCATTTATCCTTACTTTCTGCCTCTAAGACATCTAGTTACCCCAGATCTTGTATCTTTGTGAACTCCTTTCTCCTCCTAAGACACTCCTGCCCCCCACTTAATATGTGACAGACCTCATCAGAGATGCTCAGAGCTTGTAACTTGTGAGTGTGTGTGCGTTCGTGGGAATGGCAGCCCCACAAGGGAAAGGCCTTGTCTGTTTGCTCATCACCATGCCCCAGGAGCTGAGGGCAGTCAGTGTGCTGTCCTCAAATACCCGGTGAGTGGGTGACTGACAGCCTGGCCGCAGACTAGGAGTGCAGCCTGGGTAAGCTGACTTAACTGCTCCGTGCCTCAGTTTCCTCAACTGGAAAATGTGATAACGGCACCTTCCTCCCTATGGGGCTGCTGTGCAGATCAATCACACCGATACATGCAAAGCCCTCAGAGTAATGCCTGGTACATTGAAATGGTCAATTCACGTTAGCTGCTATTACAGCGATCTTCATAAATTGTGCATGTCTGATACCCCCGACTCATGGGTTGGTGCCTTCAGGGGAGCACTGACATGGCCGGGGTGTAGCACTGAGATGGCTAAGGCAGACAGTGTAAGCAGTCTGAGGCAGGCCCTCCCCTTTCATGGTACTAGTAAGCTAGTAGCTAGCTTACTTATAATCCACCTTATTGTACTAATGTCTAATTCTGTATGGAAAACCACCTCTGAGCCAACTTCCCTTTGTTCTGGCCTGTCACCTCAGTTCGTGCAAGTCCCACTTCCTCCCGGAGTTTCAAAGTCCTTTCTTCCTCCTTCCCCATCACCCCGTCTTTCTTCTTTCTGTGCACCACTGAACCCAGAGGTTCTCCCTACAGGAGCCAAGTTCCCTGCATGCACCTGCGGAGTGGCATGTGACAGGCTCCGGGGCCAGCTTCTGCACGTCCCATCAGCGTGCTATCCAACTAGATTCTTTGCCTCTCTGTGCATCAGCTTCCTGATGCAGAAAGGGTTGCAGTCAGGATTAAATGAGCTGATGTGTGTAAAGCGAAGAGGAGAGACCTTGGCGATCACAAAGTGCTGTATCATCATTACAGACCAAAACGATGCACCCAAAGTGCATTACCTTAAGGACCTGCACAATCCAAGCTATGCTTTCAGGCAGTACAATGGATTCCTCTGGGCTGTGTGCACACACAATCCTGGCCACACGACCTACCCCACCCTTCGCTGGATCACAAATGTGTATTCAAGGGCTGGACAGTCAGGAGGGATGCAGCCATGGCTGTGGCAAAGATGACTGATCTGGACCCAAAAGGTACTCTGGACCTTGGCTGGCCCTCTGAGAACCCTCTGGAGCTCATCTGCCCGGGCAAAAGAGGAATTTCCATCGACTGCATCTAAGCATACACTCTGAAACACAGGCTCTAACTCACTGGAGGCTCTATCACAAGAGGACAGCCCAAGAACCACCAGAGAGCAAAGCTTAGTGTCAGGGTGGATGGTTCTCCTGGAAGAGTCTTTCACTTACGATCTAGCCAGATCAAACATGCCTGGAAAAAAAACCACCCAGGGGTGGCAACCCCAAGGGCAAAGAGAGACATAGAAATTAAGTGCGGGCTCTATGGAGGTGTTCAAACCCTGAAGCTTACAGAGTTGGGCCAGTGGCTGAAAATGAGTCCAGGCAGGCATTAAAAATATAACCTTTTTTTTTTTTTTTTTTAATTTTACACCAACAAGGAGCACATGCAAAAGGCACAAAATTCTCAAATGAAGGGAGAAGACTGGGTGTATAATCCAAGCTCCAAGCCCAGGGACAGCCGTCAGGGCCACTCAGAATTACCACTAAATGGGGGAAAAAAAAAGGAGCATGTATTTTACTACTTGACAATAAATACCGTGCTAACAACGATCGTTTTGATGTAACCGTAGTTCTATTCTAGCGAAGTGTCTTACGCCAGCCTTTCTTCCTTTCTCCGGGATGGTGTTCTATTGCTATGACAACCAGTAACATTTTGCACACCACAGAGCACTATATCATGTATCACCATGGCAGAAAAGGAAATGCCACACTGTACTTAAAAGCCACCTTCTTTTCTCTCTCCCGCTCTTTTAAAGTCTGTTATCACTACCCATGCATTATTCACCACACCATATTATATATAACCTTTGGTTACAGTCAGGCTCGTGATATATGTAGCAAAAGCCAGGAAGCCTTGCAAATCCCTTAACATCTTATAACAAATAAATGATAACGGAACTGCATTATTCTGGCTTTTCTTCAACGCAGTTATAAAGGACTTGCTTTTACCAACTTCCTCATTGGATCAAGAGCCTTTGTCAGACTTTTACAAATGTTTGTCTCACACGGCAAGAACTCTCTTAGCCACACCATTGGGAAATACAGCATTCCCTTGAAGACAATTTTCCAGGACACGAAGCAGTGCCTCTTGGAATATTTATTTTCCCTTTAAGTATTTTAACAACATTTTAAAACCGTACCCTATACTGCCCCGTCTATAATAATCTTTGCTTTAGGGACTTAGTCGTCACCATGGAAACCAATCACTGGGCATTGCTGTAACACATGATGGTTTTCAGGGCCAATGTCACTCATGGAATGGCGGCGGGGGGGTGGTGGTGGTGTGATGGGGGTTGGGGAGAGGGGCTATAGTTGGTCAAAGGTGAGGATCCACAGGCATTTCGACATTTGGCATTCTATGAAGATCATGCACAGACCCACTGGCTTGCAAGGTCTTTGGACTCTCATGGAAAGACAACTCCAATACATAAGATTTTTAGAAAATGTAAAATCCATTCTGGGGACACCAGAGGTTAGTCGATACAGACCTCTATGAGTGTTTGCCTTGAATCTAGGACATGTGGGCCAAGTGACATCCTTTTGTTTAGGTTGTGGCCACATTTAGAAAGTAACTCAAAAAAAGTTCAGCTTGGCTCAGCAGTCAGGGGCACAGATACTCAACTGAGTGTAGGCCAATACCCACCCATTGGTCATTATGAAATCCCAGCATGCTGAGAAGGCCCCCCACCCCCCAAACCTTACTTAGGAAAGCAAAGATCCAAATTATGTGAGATGACCTCAAAGAACAATTAATTGTTGTTCAGTCAAAATAAGCATCCCTTCCTTCTTTTTTTCTTTTTAAGAAAATGTGGGCAACTTTATTTTTATAACTTGTTATTTGGGGGCAAAAGTTCTGATGAAAATATTTGAACAATGGAATGTGCCCTTAGTGTTTCTGCAGGATAAGAAAATATTTGGGCTCAAATTTTTAAAAATGTGAACCAGAGGGCCAGATTTGGTCTGATATTTCTAGTAATTTGAGTGATTGTAATGGTTCTGACCCTAGCCCACATTCTGAATTCAACCTTTGGCCACTGTGTGCTAGATTTCTCTGAGAGGGAGAAAGATGAGTGACTGTGGTCAAAAGGAAGCTGGTGAGGTGAGGCTGTGATGGGTGGTCCTGATGTCAGGCCTCCAGAGGGAAAAGCACTGGGTGGGAGTGGGCTACAGACCATTGACCGTGGTGCCATGGCCAGACCCCCATGGCCTTCCATCTAGTGTTTGCCATGAAGGTAGTCATAAAGATGAAGGCTGGGATGTCTTGGGAGGTGTCAAGGCATAAGCAGCTGATGGCTCCCCAGCAGTTTGTGTAGGGCTTGCCTGTCCACCTTTGTGAATTTCTTCAGGGTAAGGAAGATTTAGAGAGTCTCAGAAGTTAACTGTGCTCCTGGACAAAGCCTCAAATTGCTCAGACTTTCTCTCTCAAAGCTGCCCAAAGCACATGCTAGGTCCTTTCAAGGAGCACCTGATGGGGATATGTGCCAATTCTTCCAGTGGACAGTCAAGGGCAGAAGGGGGAACACTAGTGGGTGCTGGTGAATAGAAGTATCCCAAGATCCCTGATGTTTCAAAGGTTCTGGAAGACAGAGGGGAGAGGGTCTTTCCCCCTGAACAACTTGAGTGAGCACTTTTAACCCAAGGAAGATCGAGAATAAAGCACAGAAATGTTTAAGAAATTATATCTGTAGAATTAATTTTTTAATAAGAAATCAATGCCGGTCTAGTATTTTAAATATTTGCTATAATTAAGCAAATTGGCCTATAAGAATAGTGGGCAAACCTTGAAACATCAACTAAAATGTGGAATTAAATAACCAATTTACATTTTAATTTTAAGTCCAAATCTCACGAAGGTCATATACAGTATAAGAAAAGTGAAAAGACCATAAGATGTAACATACTTTCAGCTTAATTAGATTTATAAGAATTGCTTAAGTACTCTGGGAGGCTTGTTTGTTGAATCAGGCAATTGAGTCCTTATATGTTCGATTTCCTTTACAAATGCAGTTTAAAATGTTTAAAGGAGTTTAATTAACTAAGTGTGCAAATCAGACCAAACATTAATAAAAGGCCCCCTTAAAAGTGATTGTTAAAAATTGCTAGGCTTATAAATAAAATAACGGTATCTCTGAACAGCTCTTCAAAGTCTACGGAAAGGTAAGGTTTTAGATTTTGAATAAAGAATTTAAAAAGTAAATAACCTTTTCTGCTCAAAATGCTTTGAATCTCCATCCTGCCTATGTGACATCATCTTTTTGAGTTATTCAGTCTTCAGTAAGAATTTATTGATGCTCTTACTATGTGTCAGGTATTATGCTAGGCACATCCTGGCTCTTACAATCATCTGGTCGATGAGACAAAAATATGTTTACAAATAAGAAAACAGGTGCCAACTGACTAATGAAGGCATAAAGTGATATTGGAATTCACAGGAAGATACCAATAAAGGCATCATAACACAAGTACTCTTTGAACTAGATCTAGTTTGGAATTTGCTCTGTGAGATTCCCCTCCTGCCACCACCTATTGTTCTGGGTTTGCCCTGTATATATATTCATGCTTCTATTATCCTATGAACTGGAAACTCAGACTTTAAAAAAAATGTCAGAATCATGTATAAAATAGAAGCTAATAAGATATAAGTAAACTTCCACAGGGCTCACGCTCACTCTCTTTATAAATTCTTAAAAATATTTTATTTATTCATTCATGAAAGACCCAGAAAGAGAGGCAGAGACACAGGCAGAGGGAGAAACAGGGGACCCCGGGATCATGACCTCAACCAAAGGAAGACCCTCAACCACTGAGTCACCCATGTGCCCCCCACCTTTTAAAAAGTAAGCTCTAAAAAAAAAAAAAAAAAAAAAAAAAAAAAAAAAGTAAGCTCTAGGATCAACGTGGGGCTCGAACTCACAACCTGGAGATCAAGAGTTGCATGTTCTAATGACAGCCATCCAGGCCCCCCCACAGGGTCCTCTGAAAGAGTTTATTCTGTGAATGTTATGGTACCTCTGCTCAAAATTCTTTCCTTTGTGAGCTGGGTTCTCCATTCCCTACCCCACTTACAGGTGAAGTTACCAGATAACTGACCTCTGGCCCAGTACTCTACTACCAGAAATAGGTTTATGACTGACCAGGGTAGATGCAGAATGAACAGAGCTTTACTTCTAATATTAAGTCCAAAGAGCAAAGTTGCCATTCTAGTGAGAAAATAATGAATTTCCAAATGAGGGGTCAGGGGTGGGGAGGGGAAGCTCTCTGACCATTCATCCACTGGGGAGACTTTTATTTACTTGCTAGAATAGAATGGGTACCAGGGAAATAGGAAATTATTCTTAAGTGTTATGGGTTGAATCATGTCCATTCCCTGCCTCCCAAATTCTTACACTGAAGCCGTACCCAGTATACCTCATGATTTTATTTGGAAAGAGGGCTGTTGCAGATATAATTTAGTTAAGACGAAATCACACTAGAGCAGGGTGGGCACCTCATCCAACACGACTGGGGTCTTTATTAAAAAAGGAAAATGTGGGCACACAGAAGTACAGAGGCAAAAATGCCACATGGTGATGGGAATGCTGTTCCCCCAAGCCAAGGAAACACCAAAAGTGAGGAGAGAGGCCTGAGCAGATCCTTCCCTACAGGCTTCGCGGGGAGCACGGGCCTGCCAACACCTTCACCTCAGGCTTCTAGCCTCCAGAACCGTGAACGAACACATTTCTGTTGTGAAAGCTACACAGTGTCCGTACTTTGTTACGGTGGCCCTAGGACTAGTACACCTGGTACACAGAGCAGGAGAAAAAGCAACTTTGGGAATATCCCATTAAATTCTACCACAAACCAACTCAACACTTAATTTCTAACTTTTTTCATTAACCTCGAATGAGACTCCGAGTAAAACAAGAATGAGCTGAGTCAGCATGCTGCTATGCCTTAGCAGCCACGAATCAGGAGTTTTAAGCTGTTTTGGGGTCTGGCTGCACCCCATTTGTCCAAACCATGTTTTTTTTTGTCTCTAAAAATTAGAGTGGATAGGGCCACGATAATGACATAAACTGTAATACCGTGTTTGCTGTGGATCTTCTCCCACATGGCCTAGAATAAGCTCTTTTCTCTCATTTAATACTTCACCAACTGGACGCCCTTCGTGATGCCCACTCTACCTCGATAAAATAAGGCTGATCAGCTTTTTCCCCATTTAGCCACGCTGTTTTTCTTCCTGTGGATGTAATGTAACTCCTCAGTGAACGAATGAAATGTTCGTGGGATGTCAGCCATGTAGTTTTCTGAAGATTCCAGAGCAGTGATTATTCTGAGCTTTTAGGAGGTGACTGTCAGACAAATACTCAGATGAACCCTACCCCCAGTGGGTCATGGCCTTATGGAACCTCCCTGCCCCTTTCAGGGAAGATGGAATCTGTTACTTGCTTCTAATAATGACATATGCCAAAGGCAGTGAGTAGTCACTCTTGGGGTTACGTGTTTCCCCAGCATCTGAAAGTAGAGCATCCCTATGAAATTTTGTATAAGTGCAGAAGCAATCACCCATAAATTACATGAAAAAATTTCTGATCATTCCCAGGCCAAAAATAAAAATAAAAATAAAAATAACCTTTTCAGGTTTTTCTGACACCTTAGGACACATCTTACTAAGGGATTCACAAAATAAATGGAGAGAAAACACAGGCGCTCACATGGGTCAGCGCTCGGGCAGCTTGATGCCGAGATGCCACATGGAGTTCTGGGGGGCAGGAGACGGGCACCACTCTGCTTCTTGGGGCAAGACAAACTCTGAACGCTATTTTCCCTTTTATGTGTGTGTGTGTGTGTCTGAAAATGGAAATCCTCTTGGATCTTTCATTTAGAGAATACAGAAATGAATGCTGGTTTTTTTTTTGTTTGTTTTTGTTTTTTTGTTTTTGTCAAAGCAAAACTATGTAACGTGAACTTTCGAAAAGTGGGGTATCTGTACCTTACATCACATAAGACGGTGTCACAGCCGACTGGAAGGAGGGTCTCTTGCTGGCCTTGAAGCAATCAGCTGCCATGACAGAGGGGACCATGTGGCTGCGGCCACCAGAGTCGGTCAGCTGCGAGTGGATCCCATCTGAGAGCTGGGAAGAAGATGGGAACCCCCATCCTACCGCCAAGGATTGAAGCCTGTAACCCTGAAAGAGGACCGAAGCTCCAGAAAGAACTACCACCTGCCCGACACTTGTTTGCTGCCTGGTGAGACCCCGGGCAGGGGACCCAGTCAAGCAGTGCCCGGACTCCTGACCCAAGGCAGGAGTAAGACATGAAAGCATGTTGCTTTAAGCCACTGTTCATGGTCATTTGTCACCCAACAGCGAACACGGATACAGTGAAGATGTTCTTTGAGGGTCTGACGCAAAAAGAAGGAATCTCTAATTAGAAAAGCTCAGTAAGGCACATGTTTGGAATATAATTTCTGGGATTTGCCTAGGCCCTTAAAACTCATCAGCGAACCCTCAAGATGTTCCTGGATGCCACGTTATGAACCTTTCTTTCTGTCTACTCGGTAAAATCTACTGCAAAACCTGCTAATGTGTGGCAAACTAACAAGGTCACAGTACATAAGCATCACCTGCTTGCCCATTTCTACAGCTTAAAATGTGCCTTTAAATAATTGCCGTTTCATTCTTAACCTGTGAGGTGGAGTCATCATCCTAATAGCATGTCATCTTCAACTTGTTTAGAGATAGAAAAGCACAGATTTGAAGAAAATGTGATTTCTTATTTTATTAGGGGAAAGTCTTCAATCTTGCCTCTTCTAGCTTATGAGAAAATAAGTAAATAATAAGGTTAAAAAGATAAAAAAAAAAAAAAGCGCATGGTTTGTAGGAGCCTGCAAGCGTTTTATGAAGACACTTCAGGAAGACAGGCTTAGTTCATTTCCCCACATGACAGAATTTATTCAGAACTAATATAACAACCCCTGAAAGGTTCTAATCCTGACACCCTTTTGGATGGTATACTTCGAAATATATCAAATTGATATTCAAAAAAATCAAAATATTGGTATTTCAAAATGTGGACTGAGGTCCTGTTCTAGTGCTTGCTAGGTGTGTGCCTGGGAAGAGACTACTGTATCTCTCCGAGCCTGGGTTTTCCCAACCATAAAACCAGTTGTGTTGAGAACTGAGAAAACCGTCCTGCAAGAACCCAGCCTAGTGTCAGGCTGCTGCTGTTTTGTTTTTTTCTTAAAGATTTTACTTATTTTTTCATGAGAGACACAGAGAGACAGAGGCAGAGACACAGGCAGAGGGAGAAATAAGCTCCCTGCAGGGAGCCTGATGTGGGATTCGATCCTGGGACCCCGGGGTCATGCCCTGAGCTGAAGGCAGATGCTCAACCCCTGAGCCCCCCAGGTGTCCCTAATGCCAGGCTTCTAATGAGCCACAAAAACCACCACCATAGGCCTACTGAAGGGAACTGGTTCCACTGCCCCAAAGAAAGGCAGGGAGTCTTGAGCTGTGAGAGCAGTTCATGAGGACAGTCACCCTCCTGCACTCAGGCCTCTGGGCAAAGAGGTAAGAGTGCTTGTCCCAGGGACCAAAACAGGTCAGGGGGCACTTCCTCCGGGACAGTGCTCACCCCCAAGAAACCCTGAGCAACAGCAAAGACAGTTCAGACTTGGTCATGGACTTTGTCAGACAAAAGAAACAGGGAAGCAAACAGAATCCCTAACAGACAAAACCCCCTATAGCACAAGAGTATTTATTAATTGGGGATTCCTGGGTGGCACAGCGGTTTAGCGCCTGCCTTTGGCCCAGGGTGTGCTCCTGGAGTCCCAGGATCGAGTCCTGCGTTGGGCTCCCGGCATGGAGCCTGCCTCTCCCTCCTCCTGTGTCTCTGCCTCTCTCTCTATGTCTATCATAAATAAATTAACAAATCTTTTTAAAAAAAGTATCTATTAATTCCTTGTGACTTTTGGCTCTGACCATGCGATTACAGTAGCTCGGCACAGAACATCCTTCTATCCTGGTGACGGTGGGATCACGTAAGTGGGAGAAGAAAAGGACCCAGTGTCAGGGCACCTGGGAAGAGACTACTGTAGTTACAGATGGAAGATGTGCTGTGGAACAAACTTGCAAGGGCTCTTCTTGAGGGGCTCGTGTTCTCCCTGGCTCTCCTCTGCCAGTCTTGGGACAGAGGACAGTGCGCAGGGCTAGGTAGAGGGAGAAGGCCACAAAGAGTGGTCTCTCTGACGTTGAGGACAGACGATAGGTAGGTGGAATGACATTCAAAAGAGCAAATGACGATGGCAGCAGGGCACCGGCTGAACAGAAGGGCATCAAGGGGAACCGAACCGGCCCTACTGGTATAGAAGGGAGAAGAGGAGCTCAGGATGGCCAAGGCCCTTGGCTTTGTGGCCTGAGGTCTAACCAAAGTAGCTGCTGGCTTCATTTGACTCTGTAGCAAGACAGCATACAACAGCACTGGCCAGCGGCTTTCGGAGAAAGGTAAGGCAGTCCATGCCAGGATTCACGAGCCCACCAAAAAGGGATCATGGAAACCAATGCTTTTCCAATATGGCGTCTCTGGTGTCCTCGGAAACCAGGTGATCGCATGGTTCACTGTATGTCTGTGTACCCCTCGATCTTGCCCAGGAGACCACGAACTCCTCCGTGCAGGGATACGGTCCCTCGCATTCTGCACCACAGGCATCCAACATGATGCCAGGCACAGAGCACCCGGGATGTCTGCTGAATGCGTGATCCCCCACCCACTCTGTTTCTTCTTCCACGTTCCCCCATCTGCCAACACACCTTCTATGACAAAGGCCAGACTGTCGCAGACGGAATTCTGGCTGCAGCATTTCTAGCTGTGGGACTTTGGGCAAGTCACTTCACCTCTGAGTGGATCATTTTCCCCCAGTGCGGTTAACAAGAGTATCTACCTTACTGCATGCCTGGAACTATATGTAAAGGACACAGAACCGGGCCTGGCACAACGTAAGCACTATTTGAGTGTCAGTCACAGTTATTATTATTTTGATGACTACTTTTTAATTTATTACATGTATTGTTTCTCATCTGTCTCCCTCACAAGGCTCCACGAGGGAAAGGATTTGTATCTGTGTTTCCACTGATAAATCCCAAGCACCATAACCTGTTCTGGGCACATGGCTGGCCCCAGTAAATATTTATTTAATGAACCGAAATGAACTGAAGTTCTTAGATCGTAGAGGCCATGGCTTTCTTCTACGTTAAACTGTAGACATATCCTTACAATGTTCTGCATCTTGTCTCCCAATGTAGATGAAAGTTTTCTACTTTTTGTTGGAAATAATAGCTTCCATTTATAAAGTACTTTCACATCTATTTTCTCATTTGAGCCTCACAACAGCTTTGTAATAAATCCCCATGGTGTCTACTGGAGTAGCACATACCCATCAGCTCTGCAAAAATATCAGGACTTGAGGTTGATGATAATGACAATAATGTCCCACACTATCTCACCTGTGCAAGACCATTTATTACTTGATGAGGAGAAGCAAGCCTGCCTAATATCTTTGCACTGATTTACCTTGGGTAGCTATGCTGTTGCTGTTTTGTGATTCCATTGAAAAAAGCAAAGTTACTTGCTTTTATTTTTGGTCTCCCAAACTGCTATTTTAAAATGTTTTTTTTTCTTTCCAGTGAGAAAAGTAGTACATGTTTATTGTAGAAAACTTAATTAAAAAAAAAAAAAGAGTATAAAGAAAAAAATCAAAATTATCCACAACCCTATTTGGCATTAGTGCTTGCTTTTCAGGAAGCATTGACAACAGAATATTACTGTTTTGCAGAAAGATATGTTAAGCATCACTTCTTGGCTGTGCTGGCCACATGGAATTCTGGGAGTCAAGAGCAGCCCATGCCAGGAGGGCCTGGGTGGCTCAGTGGGTTGTGTATCTGCCTTCAGCTGAGGTCACGATCTCAGGGTTCTGGGATCAAGTCCTGAGTCAGGCTCTGTGCTCAGAGGGAAATCTGCTTCTCCCCCTCCCTCTGTGCACACACGTTCAATCTCTCTCTTTCTCAAGTAAATAAAATCTTAAAAAACAAAACAAAACAGCCCAGGCCTGAGGGGAGGAGGGCGCTGGTGGGGACTAAGGAGCCAGGGGCTTGTGAGGGAGGACAGCTGAGGATGAAGAGGAAGAGGTCGAGGTTCAAGTGGTGAGGAAGGGGCAAAGCAAGGATCTGATCTGCTTGGCAGAGTGGAAAAAGTGCCTTCTGAAGTTCTGCTGACAAGAGTTTTGTTAGAGCAGGATGTGGGCACCGGTCCCTGAGGACGAAAAGCTACTGAGAAGGTCCCCAGCCACACAGCTGGGGTGCCAGGGCCCTGGAACGCTCCCACCCGGAGCCAGAGAAGATCAAGGGATAGCAGGGCAGCCCTCTGTGGTCCTGTTTTCTTGCCTACCTCCCTGGGCCCACGGTGCGGGGCGTGGGGCGGACGTGCCTATTCTGCAATCCTTCTAAGACTAGGTAGATGGTAGGAGGGGGACGGCGGAGACCAATTCTGGGTCTGCTCAAATTGCCTGGCTGGAGGGGCGGCAATTTATGGCTCCTGAGTTTACATTCAAAGAGCTGGGCACGGGCCCAGATGGGAGCAGGTGCTAGCAGCTGCTCAAGTGTGAAGTGTGGACCTAACTCCCAAGAAGCCTACCTGCCCTTAGGTCGTAATGTTTCCTAATTGTGTCTGGGCCAGGTCTGGCAAAAGCCAAAGGAGCCGCCCCATGGCAGCTGGAACACTACGTGACTGTACTTTTCCATATCCCTGCCTGTTTTAGGTTTCTGACCGGCTAGAGACACGGGCCGAAACCAGAAGGTTCCCCGAAGCCAGAATCCGAAGGTCAGTTCTTTCAAAGTGCTCATCTGTAGGATGATCCATGCGTCTGAAACTCCGCTTCTATTCTTCAAACACAACTGGCCACATGCGTGCGCTTGATCTTGCACACAGCATTACCGACAACCAATAGACCCCATGTGCTTTCATCAATAAAATTACTGCCTCGGCTATTATGGGAGACTATGAACTGTTGTGATCTTCTATCCTCGTCCCGATCAATATAAACCAGGACAAGAAAAAACAGGACCCTTAATTATATAACCGGGAAGCATTATATAACAGAGGTCCTGATGCAACTTTAACTGTATCTGTGCCAACGAAGGCTGAAAGAGCACATCCTTTCAGAAGTAACACGAGCCGCCGAGAGTTGTGCAAACCATTTTTCAATATTGGTTTAACTAATCCCACTTACTCACCATCGACAAAAGTCTCTGCCCTTCCAACCTTGCTTTCCCACAGCCCCGATGAAGCAACCCCATCTCAGGGTGATAGCTTGTTAAAGTGACAGCGCCCTGGCAGTTGCAAGAGGGCCAGGAGGAAAGAGACCAGCGTCGATTTCTCTGGAAAGCTGCTCTCTGACGCCTGGTATGGCAACGGTCATCTCGCAAGGGCTGCTAAAGCCACTTGCACCATTTCAGAATGGCAGGACACCGATCACTTGTGACAGGATGCATTTTGCACGGAAAGACTCCTGAAAGCCACCCAGCATTTCTTTGTTGGAGGGGGCCAAGAAACAGAAATAGTAACAACAAAAAGATACACCCCCCCCCATTCCTTTCATCGTGTGCTGCCAAGCAAAATGATCTCTCTTCACGTCTCCTTTATGTCTTACTGATAGAAATTACATTCCAGGGCACCCAACACAAAGGATGCACGCGTAAGCAATGTGCCTTGCATAGGACATTCCTCGGAACCTTCAGGAGAGATATTGATTTAAAGCTACCAAGATGCCGTGTATGCATTGCTGCTGCCGTAATGAATCTACCCGGCATTCCGGACTTGTGATTTAAAGCGACTCTGGAAAGCTGAAATCTATTGAAACAACATTAGCGGCTCCACTTCACCCGGCAGGAGGACAGGAAAGTCACAACAAGGCTGAAAAGTGCTACTTGGTAGTGTCTGAGGTCGTATAATAGCTGCTGATTTAATAAATTCAACACTCTGCAGCACTCGGGGTGGCCGGGGAGGGTGGGGGGGCCAACTACTGAAGCTGGGAGCCCGACAGAAGTGCCCATCCACCCGAGGCTGGGGAGTGGAGTTCTTTTTCCATGACACACGGTAAAGCTAAGCATCCATGGGACTTTTTAAAAAGTCACATAAACTTTTTAATCCCCTTCCTGAAGGTCAATATGTTTCCTTTTTTGCTCTTTTTCTTTCTTTCTTTCTTTCTTTCTTTCTTTCTTTCTTTCTTTCTTTCTTTCTTTCTTTCTTTCTTTCTTTTCTCTTTTCTTTTCTTTTCTTTTCTTTCTTTTCTTTTCTTTTCTTTTCTTTCTTTTCTTTTCTTTCTATCCCTATGCGTTTTCTCTCCCAGTAAATACAGAATGGTCTAAATACATAAGTTAAAATTCTGTGCTCCTAAGAAAACTTTCGGAAGCTGGCTCCACAGCCTTTAGAGCCCCTCTAAATCTTAAAGGTCTGGCTGTGAAGTTTTAAGATGTGAACTCAAGTCCTGACTTGGCTATCAGCAGTGTGACCTTGGACGGATCACAGGATGCTTCCCAGGGAAGTTTATCATTTGTCATGAGGAGGTGGAATAAATGAACTCTGAAGTCCCTTGCCCTAAAACCCTGTGATTCCAGGCTAGCTCCAAATTTCTAAAAGGATCCACGTCACAATTGGCGGTGCCTGGAGAGTCCCTGGGGGTGAAGGAATCGCAAAGAGGATGTGCCTGTTCATCCCACCCTCCCTCGTTGTCCCTCGCTGTACATCCCAGAGAACTCAGACAATAGGCCAGGAAACCGAGGGGCCCCTCTGATGACCAGATTCCCCTCCACCTGCTGGCCACCGGTGTGACTTCAACAGCAGAACTGAACTTTCCCTGATGCACCAAGGTCATCTAAGTAGAAACCAAGCCAAATTAGCCTGGAACAGGGCTGAGTGCAAAGTGTTGGTTCCTAGGGGCTGCCTTACCAAAGAACCACAAACAGAGAGGCTTAGAACAGTGGGACTTTGCAGGTCTTACAGTTCTGGAGGCTAGAGGTCTAACATCAAGGTGCTGGTGAGGCCATGTTCTTCCCTCTGAAGCCTGTAGGTGGGATTCCTTCCTCGCCTCATCTGGTGGCGGTCATCATTCCCAGGCCTCCCTTGGCATGAAGCTGCACTGATCCCATCTCTGCCTCTATCACCTCATGGCACTCTTCCTGTGTGTGTCTGTGTCCAACTTTCCTACTTCTAATAAGGACACCAGTCACATTGGATCAGGGCTTGCTAATGGCTGCATCTCGGTTACAAGATGCAAACTGAGTATGGCTGCAAAGACCCTATTTCCAAACTAAGGTCACATTCCCAAGTACTGGCGGGTGCGTGAGGACTTCAGCCTATCTTTTTTAGAGGGAGCACAATTCAACCCATAGACTAGGTAATCACATACTGAAAACTAAACTGAAGCGCACAAATGCAGGAGGGGAGGACCACAGTCCACTGGAGGATAAAGTGGAAGGAAAAATATTAAGTAGAAAGGCATTAGGGTTCTAGTGGTCGTATGGGGGAAAGATATTTATTTTCAATGGCTGGAAGGTGAGACGAGATGGGGAAAGCAGAGTTCTCTGCCCAATGGAGCCCTATGCACTTCTGGTCTATGCTCCAGGAACATGCTCATGTTTCCCCTCTTGGCCGGCACAGTCCCCACTGCCAGCAGTGCCACCCGTACCCTCAGCTGTAGAAGTCCTTCTCTCTTAAAGCTCCAGCTCAAATTTCACCAGTGAAAAGCCAAGTCATCTGCACCCAGCCTGTGATGTTGTTTTGTCTGTTCCTTGGTGACACCTGAACTATGGTCATTTGTACCCTCTTTGCCTACCACTCCTTGAGAGCAGGGGTTACTTCTTACTCAATCGCTGTACCCACAGTAGGTCCTTGCAAATATTTGCTAAAGTAAACTGGCAAGAAGATAAGAGGAGATAGGAAATAAATATCTCCTGTTTTGAAAACTTCACCATGGAGAGAGACCTTTGGAACCAGGAGCTGTTAGAACCTGTGGCCTATTGATTCCCTTACTGAAGCTCTGTAACCTCTACTCTTGGGCCATATTTCTTGGAAATCACAAGGAAGGCCAAAGGATAACTAACCAATTAAAGTAAAGAACGGGAGCAGGGCTATGTGAGCGGCTTATGCTGACACCATTCAGCGCCAGCAACTCGTGGGCCCCAGCAGCCACCATGACCTTGGAGGTTTCCATCAAGGGCTGACCCTTGAGCCCCAGCACTCGGTGTTTGGAACTGCAGCATGTTCAGTTGGAAGGGGTCTTAGAGATCATGGAAGGCAGAAAAATATTCCCTCCCCAAAGATGTTTATGTCCCAGTTTCTTTTTTTTTTATTTTAAGATTTTATTTATTTATTCATGAGAGAGAGAGAGAGAGAGAGAGAGGCAGAGACACAGGCAGAGGGAGAAGCAGGCTCCATGCAGGGAGCCCGACATGGGACTCGATCCCATGTCTCCAGGATCACACCCTGGGCTGAAAGCGGCGCTAAACCACTGAGCCACCCGGGCTGCCCTATGTCCCAGTTTCTAGAATGTGTGAATATGTCAGGTTACAGAGCCTGGGGGAATCCAGGTACTAGAGGTAGTAGATTCTTCTGGATTATCCGGGTGGGCCCAATGGAATCACAAAGGTCCTTATGAGTAAGTGATTTCGTGGGAGAAAAACCCGATCTACCATTTTGGCTTTGAAGCTGGAAAAAGGGGTTCTAAGACAAGGAATGTAGGTAGCTTCTAGAAGCTGGAAAAGGTAAGAAAATGGATTCTCCCCTAGAGCCTCCACAAGGCACATGCTAAAATACCTTGATTTTAGCCCCAATAGGTACATTTTGGACTTATGACACTCAAAACTGTAAGATAAATTAGTGTTGTTTTAAGACACCAAGTTTGCAACGCTTCCTTATACTGGCCATGGGAAACCCCTACAGGGACCAGTTACTCCTTCAGATGGGGAAATCAAAACCCAGGTAGGTTGAGAAGTCTTTTGTCTCAGGGGACACAGCTAAAGAGCGACAGAGTTAACCCAAGGCTGGTACATGGCTCTGGGTGAAGCAGGCTTTGCCCTACAATGCATTCCTTTCTTGGGTATAGACATGAGGTCTCTGACTCTCAGATAAGGGGGAAAGCACATCCCTGGGTGGCCCATCTGCAAGCTGTCCTTACTCAAAGTCTGATCTCAGTCACAAGAGGGGGCTAGAAGGAGCCTTTGACAGTAGTAGCCAGTGACTCCTTTACCAGTGAGGATTCTGGTGCCTTGGGGAGCTCCAGCATCCTACCATGGGGTCCCATGAGGTCACAGTAATCTAGAAGCAGGGAGTCTCTTTGTCCCCAATTTGTCCTCAGTTTGCACCTGCTATTTAGAAGCTGAGCCTTTAGTTATCCTGCTGAGTTTTCCCACTGCCCCCACGCCCTAAGACTTAAAGTACTCTAGCCATGGGGACATGTGCAGCTGCTGGTCTTTTGGCCTGGTAGACTCAGTGGGCAGGCCTGGGTTTCAAGCCTTTGCAAAGTTCTATTTTCTGAAAAATTATACCTTTGACTTCCATACACTGCACCCTGACTCCTGGAGCTGGCCTAGGCCACGTAGACCCCAGTATTTATCAGCTCTTCTAGTGCAGAAAGAAATTATCCCCGACACTGAGAATCCACCTCCTCTACCTGTTGTCATCATCTGTCTACAAAGAAGTTAAATACCATGCTGACCGAAGTTTCAGACCCCTTCTGGCACACAACCATTTTGCAAATAATCCCGAGAGAAGTACCATAGAGCCTGCAGCAGTGCCTAGGACACCTTTCTCTAAACACGTGGTTTTACCAACAGTTTTCAGGTGACACAATTTAAATGAATGCCGTGGGCACAGCAGCAGATTGGAGTTCCACGGAAAGGTCTCTATCTGGGTGTGCTGCTCAAATGTCTAATGTCCCTGATGCTCTGGTGACCTTAATGGAGTCTTTCTTCTACTGGGTAGTCTAGGTGAGGTGATGGGGAGGCACTGACATGGTTATGTCTTTCTGCTGAGCCCAAATCTCTTTATTCAGTTTCTTTAATAATTGAGCAACTTAAACCATGGTCACCTGGTAGCATTTTTAATTCATCAGGATGTGAATTCAGGATTTTCTTTTCTGCTGGTAGCAAATTATATATCAGTTTAACAGTATATCTAAAAACTGACCATCTGAAGGCACTTCCTAATTCCTGGAAAATGGAATAGATGCACTTTCCCCTATTCTTCCCACTGATGCAACTAAAAACACTTGAACATTAATTATAAGTCAAACACAAGAGGATTCTGAAAGGTGGAAGGAAGAAAGCAGACTCACTAAGGGCAGTATAGAAAGGGCAAACTACACAACAATATCCCTTATGAAAACAGGCATAAAAATCCTTAACAAAATATCAGCAAATATAATTCAGGAATATATAAATGTAATTATATACCATAACTAAGTGGGGTTTATTCCAGGGATGCAAGGCTGGTTCAATATTTAAAAATTAACATAATCCATCATATCAACAGGCTACAGAACAGAAACTGCAACAGTCATATCAACTGATGTAGATAAAGCATACAAAAAAACCCCAACGTTTAATCATGATAAAAATGCTCACCAAGCTAGGAAGAGAAGAGGACTTATTCAACTTAGCAAAAAGCATCTGCAAAAAATCCTATAGCTAACATTAAGCTTAATGGAGGAAAGAGTGAATGCTTTCTCCCTAGGACTGGGAACAATTAAGGATGTCTGCTCTCACCACTCTTATTTAACATAGGGCTGGAAGTTCTAGCTAGTGCAATAAGGCAAGAAAATGAAAATAAAAGGCATATAAATCAAGAGTGAAGAAATAAAACTCACCCTATTTGCAGACTGTCTACATAGAAAATCCTAAGGAAGCCACAAAAAAAAAAAAAAAAAGCCCCCAAACTCTCCAGGAATTAATAGGTACATTCAGTAAGGTCTCAGGATACAAGGAAAATACACCAAATCCATTGTATTCCTATATGCTAGCAATGAACAAATAGATACAAAAAGTTTTTAAAATGTCATTTACAACTGCTCAAGAAAAATGAAATACACATATAGGACTTGTATGCTGAAAACTACAGAATCCTAATGAAAGAAATCAAAGGAGATCTAAACAAGTGGAGAGGCATATCATATTCATGGATTAGAAGACTGAATACAGTAAAGATACCATTTGTCCCCAGATTAATACACAAGTTGAACGCAACTCCTATCAAAATCCCAGCAAGACTTTTTTGTAGACACAGATGAGATTATACATACAGGGCACTATTGTTTTGCAAGATGTTACCACTGGGAGAAACTGAGTAAAGGTACAACAGGATCTTGTTGTATTATTTCTTACAGCTTGCATGCTAATCCACAATTATCTCAAAAGGTTAATTAAGAAACAACAACTGCTCTTTGTGGCATCATTCTCAGCAATCAGACTGTTGACATTCCAGAAAATGTTGACATCACTCTGAAGCGACACACAATTATTTTGAAGGCCCCCAGAGGAACCCTGCAGAGACTTCAATCAAATCAGTGTAGAACTCAGTCTCCTTGTAAAGAAAGAGGCTCCTGGTTGACAAATGGTGGAGAAACGGAAAGGACCTGGCTGCTATGTGCATTATCTGTGTCCTGTACAGAACATGATCAAGGGCATTACACTGTGCTTCTGTTACAAGATGACCTCTCAGTATGCTCCCTTCCACATCAATGTTGGAGAGGTTCAGGAGAATGGGTCTCTTGTTGAAATCCGAAATTGCTTGGGCAAAAATTATATGCCTAGGGTTTGGATGAGGCCAGGTGTTGCTTGTTCAGTATCTCAAGCCCAGAAAGATGAGTTAATTCTTGAAGGAAATGACACTGAACTGCATGAAATTCAGTGGCTTGGATTCAGCACCAGTTAAAACATGGTTTTCAGAAACTTTGGGGATGGTATGTAAGTCTCTGAAAAAAAGAACAGTTCAGTGCGCTAAGGAGTAAGATCTAAGTTGTATGGCTAAAGAGAAAACAGGATGCCATATGATTTCGCAAACCTCTTTGTGATATTTTAAAGATGCAATAAAGGGTGCATGGGTGGCTCAGTCGGTTAAGTGTCTGACTCTTGATTTCGGCTCAGGTCATGACCTCAGGATGGTGAGATAGAGCCTCATGTCGAGCTCTGCACCGAGCATGGAGCCTGCTTAAGATTCTCTTTCTCCCTTTCCCTCTGCCCCTTCTCTCCTTGCTCTCTTGCTCTTAAAACAAACAAAAAATGCAATGAAGTTGGGAACACTCCACCAAAAACAGAAAACAAAAACGGATCCCTCCTCCAAGCAGTGTTTTCTTCTCATACTGAGAACTGCTAAAACACTAGAAAGCATTAGTAAAGTGGGATCTTGAGTATTCCTTTATCCTGCTTGTAATTCTTTGTAGCGCTCATAACCGTATGGCATTACTTGCGATCACATCACATCCGGCTATCTGTCCATCTGTCCGTCTTGTGGGTCTGCCTTGCTTCACCCTCTGAAAGGTAAGTTCCATATGAGCAGGGCCTAGGGCCTGTGTCTTGGTCTCTCTCTAGCACATTACAAACTCTAGGAAAAATGCATGGGGAACTCAATCATGTGCCTTCTTAGAGTATTTCCAACTGCCTACCAGGATTCCTCCAAATCCTTTCCCCTCTAAGTGGTTGCCCTTCAACATTCTCCAACAGTAGGACTCTCTCTGACTCCAATTCTGATGAACCGTTAGTCTTCAAGCTCTGTTCTATAGACCCTTTCCAACCAATTCCCCAACCTTCCACCTTTCTAGCACCAGAACAGAACTCAACCCTGGCAACCATTCCCAGGGGTCAATTTCAAGGTAGGGTCCTGGAACCTCCCTTTGAGGAATGTGGCTTCAGGCAGTATCAACACTCTGTTTACCTGGTCCCTTTAGCAAGAATATGTCCCTTAATCGCAGCCCTGTTTCTTGATTGGATCAATTCGATGTATCTCTAATTTAATTTGCACACAGACCCTGGGGATGTCTGGAACTAATCTGATAATCTTTAAATTATTATGTTTTCCAAGTATGTCTCAGCTTGCCAATATCATATAGGGGGACTGTAATGTGAAATAATAACTTTGATTGCCAGTGGCTTCTAACTTCTTACCATATTCCTCATTATTACAGTGCTGGGAAAGGTCAAGTGTTCAGCAGCCTAGAGGACACATACTCATTGCCACCAGCCAGACAGTGGCTTTAGTGGTCAGCTGGGCAGTTCCCTCAGCTACACACAGAACCGCAGGATATTTTGTTTTTGTTTGTTTTATTCGGAGATATATCCCAAGCACCTAGTGCACAGTGGATGTTCCGTAAGTGGTTGTGGATTGAGTAAATAAACCAAAATATTGGGTCATTTAAGTTGGAATACAGTGGCACGTCTGAGCTTAAAAGCTGGTAAGAAAGATCAGTTACACAGCATTTACTCAACTGTATCCAGACTGTGCTTGAAATGTATCAGTTTCTAAATGGTTTGGGGAGGGGGCCTTATAAATGAAAATTCTTGCTATTGGAAGAATTCTAGCTCACTATCCTTGCCACCACAGGAACGACAAAGAGACAACATAATTACAGACTGTCAGTAATTAATATACCCTCAGCTATAGCAAACACAAAAATTTAAAATGAACAATTATATACTAAAAAAGAGACTGTGAATGATCAACTGGGGAAAGAGGCAGAAATCTGTGAATGAGATGGTGTTAAACAGTCGGACGTAACTCACTCCGATTTCCTCCTCCCTGAGAGCTTTTCCAGCCAGGCACAGTGAATGTTTCCTGTCAAGCCAGCGGAACCAGAAAGCTGAATTGGTATCTCCAAGCAGGCAATTTTCCTGGTTGTAAATAACCAGCAGCTTTGTGAGGATCAATTAGGAGGCTCCCATCTCTTCTCTGGGAGTCTTATTTCAGTCCATCCATCTTCCTTTGTTAATTTTGTAAATTGGGTTTAAGGGATGCAGAGAGAAAGATCAATTTTTTTTTAATTTTTTTTTTATTTATTTATGATAGTCATACAGAGAGAAAGAGAGAGGCAGAGACACAGGCAGAGGGAGAAGCAGGCTCCATGCACCGGGAGCCTGATGTGGGATTCGATCCCGGGTCTCCAGGATCGCGCCCTGGGCCAAAGGCAGGCGCCAAACCACTGCGCCACCCAGGGATCCCTTTTTTTTTTTTTTTTTTTTTTTGTCCCTCAGACTTCTTGGGGGTGGAGGGAGGATGGGATGGAGAGTTTTTACGTCTTTATCACTTAGAATTCAAGAAGAATACTTTCACATCATGCTCCTTTTTCAAGGCCAGAAAACTGGATGACCATTTCGTCCCCTGACTAGCATACAGACACACAAGACCTGTGGGAAAACGCTAGAGTCACAAATGAAATCCACGTGGGTACAAGTTAGTGCTTACTGCAAAGATGCAGATGGTTTAGAGACCACACTGCTTCCTCTGGACCAGGTTCATGAAGTCCCGGTCTGATATAACACAGCTGCCTCATGAGCCAATTGTTCAGCCTTCCCCCACGCCCCCAATTCCAATTCATTTGATTTACAGTGATGATAACAACGGTGATGGTCATAACAATGATACTAATACTAGAAGCTATCGATTATTGAAAACTCATCACATCCTAAGTACTTTAAATATGTTATTTCTTTGTTTCTATTGCTCAACAGCCTTCAACATCAGTATTGTTATTTCCATTTTACAGATGAGGAAACTGAGGTCTGGAGAGCTTTCATGTGGCTCATAAATTCTAGAGTCAACACAATTTGAACACAGGCCAATGTCTACAGGACTAGCTGACCTCCAAAAAGAATCCTGTCCCATGATGCTATGTTCTCTCTTTCGTTCAGTTAGCAAAGCCCTGATCAAGCACTACTCTGTGTGCTGTGGACATGACCCTTTACTCAGTCTGAGGCTTGCTGAGGAACTTGGCATGACCCCACCTCAGCAATACTGGGGAGGAAAGAGGGACCAGGTAAACCACACTGGCCTCCAGAGCCAGTACCGGGCCTTTTCCTGGGTCCCCTGATTTCTTGGCACACGTCCCTCTCTCTCCAAGCTAAGGAAGTACTATTCCCAGAAACTGACTGGCCCCTGGCTCATTCTCTCTTTGGAAAAACAAGGTGAAGCAGGAAAAAAATTCAAAAGGAAAACCAATGAGGACACGAGCAGGAGATACACAGAAAAAGAAATATAAGTGGCCTTCAACCTCACTCACTTAAGGAAACAAATAACACAGAGTCACTTTGCACACTGCACAATGTGTGCTTTCACTTGGGGGTGCAGTGAAACGCTCTGGGGCCCAGGAAAAGGTCAGCTCTGTACGCGTGGGGACAGAACAGTCTTCACGAGCAGAGTAACGCAGATGGCATGGGCCCATCTGAGCAGATGTCCATACAGACTCAGTGTGTGAAGGCATCAGTCAGCAAATGACACAGGACACTGGTCACGTGGGTTACCTGTGAGGAGGGGGCCTGGGGACAGCTGTATTTCTTCGACAGGATGATGACTTACTTTTTCTTAGATAAGCTGCCCCTTCTGATTTATCTGTGGTTTCCCAGATACCCACGAGTCAACAGTCCTCCCAAAGCAGATGACCCTCTTCCTGACGGACAGTCAGAAGGTCGGCAATAGCCTAACGCCATGTCACTCACTCCACTTGTCCCTTCACGTGGGCATTTTATCATCTCACCTCACTTCAAGAAGGATGAGTGCAGTAAGGTATTTCAAGAAAGGGAGACAACAGTCACATAACTTTTATGATAGGATGTTGTTCTAATTCTTCTATTTTATTATTAGTTGTTAAGCTTACTGTGCATAATTTATAAGTTAAACTTTATTTTTTTATTTTTAAAAATATTTTATTTATTTATTCATGAAAGACAGAGAGAGAGAGAGGCAGAGACACAGGCAGAGGGAGAAGCAGGCTCCATGCAGGGAGCCTGACGTGGGACTCGATCCCAGGTCTCTAGGATCACGCCCTGGGCCTCAGACGCGTAACCACTGAGCCACCCAGGCGTCCCTAAGTTAAACTTTATCATGGGGATGTATGTATAGGAAAAGACACTATTATACAGGGTGTGGTGCTATCTATAGTTTCGGGCATCCGCTGGAGGTCTTGGAATATACCCTCCACAGACAAGGGAGGGCTACTGTATATTTTTATGTACTTTATTATTTTTTTAAACAACATACTGAAAAGAAAAGGGAGAAGGAGCCTGACTGGCACAATGGGCAGGCACTTGCCTGAGCTCCTGCAGGTGGTCAGTGGCAGGGCTGGGCCTGGCTCCCCGGATCCTGACCCTCAGCCCTGACCTCTTTCTACTGAGCAGCATCTTACAGACAGCCTGATTTTCTGTGCCCCACTCAGTGCTTGCCACAGATGATCACTCTTGGAGAAACTGCACCCGTTTCCCTGGCTCCGTGATTTTGTTAGCACTGATTCTGATTGAGCCTCCATGTTCCAGTTAGTGTCATCCCCTGTATCATGGACCCTGGCATCTTTTGAGTGACAAGAAGGGGATGAGATGTGTGTGGCTAGGCCAAACAGAACCTTGCCTGGGACGGTCTGCCTATGGTGAAACAACTGCATAACGCCTTGATGCTCTGCGGCTCAAGGGCCAACCAAAAGGTTTGGATATGTTCCAGGTTTCTGTATAGAAAGTTCATGCCAAGGTTAAGTCCTCAACATGTGCACAAATATCACTCAATATGTGGGTTATTCCCAGAGAATTTTCTACTTCAGGCCAACATCTACCTAGCCTTCCTCCTGCTAACTACTTATTGCTCTCCCATTAAGCGGCCACCGTGAGCTCATGGAAGTGCAACCCCGGCCTACCACAGTGGCTGGAGCAGACCAGACCTGGGCTCTGCATTTTGGAATTGGCTGGAACAAGCGACCTGGCTTCCTGCTTTCTGCTGGTATGACATCAGGTGATACGTTCCGCGTCCCAACCTCAGCTTCCTTACCTCTAAAGCGGAGACATCAGTACCTAAGGAAAGAACCACAAAGTCTGCTGGTTCTGTGAATATAGCAACTGGACGTATTCATATTATGGACTCCTTTCATTCAGCTAAGCAACAGGTAGTTGGCTGGAAATCACTTTCCTCAGAATGCCATGCTCTTGCCCCCAGAGCGGACACTTGGGAATAGGATGGACAGAGAGGCAGAGAAAAGGCCCAGGTGCTGCCCACACTCTTGGCAGTCTTCTGCTTCCCACTCCCGCTGAGCAACGTGCCTGGCCTCTCTCTCCATCCTCAGAGACCCTCGGTTCTGGCTCCAGTAGGTTTCTCCACATCTCCATTTCTTCTGAAATGCCTTGTTTTCTGTTGCTTGCAACCAAAAGAAGCCTAAACTATTCCTAATCCCAACTTCATAAATCCCAGTCAGCATTTGAGAATGGCCTGCAGATGGCACTTTCCAGTTTTGAGACAAAGACTTCTTTTAAAAATGCCGAATGTGTGGCATCACCTTTATTTTGCCTGATTGCATTACTCAAACAGAAAGAGCTATGAATAATAATAATAATAAAGATACCATTACAGTAAAATATTTGACACTCACAAGATTAAAAGCTGAATACAACAATCTTCTCCTAATCATCCCGGGATGTGCAGCACTTAATCAACAATTACACTGGGAAAATGCTCGAGAAACGGATGCTTAAGTACTAGGAAAAAGCAAAGGAGAAAGTCGGGAAATCAGTGCCAAGGGGAGAGGCGAATGTATCCAATCTAAATACTGCAAGTGTTATTTTAAGAGTTCTGCATTTTCCTATCAATGCTACGCATTAAAAAAAGAATAAAAACAATCCAAGAATACATACCCTGCACCAAAACACTCTAGACAAAGGAGGCATTTTTAAAAAAACACTTCAAGAAGTCACACAATGATGGCACAGTCCATTAATCAGGGTGTTTTGTTTTTTTTTTTTCTTCAACGTTTTTGAGGTGTAATTTACAGTTTTTTTACCTAAGAGTTTCTTCAACTGGTCTTGTCTCCTAGTGGGAGACGTAAGTGAAGTGGCCCAAGCCAGAACTTAGTGGGGCCCCCAGGGCTGGGGGAAGTCAACTCAAGGGAGAAGATAACCATCCCCTCCCACCTTAGGATGTTGGGGGCTCACATCCCCGAAGAGCCTGCAGAGTGACTGTTAGGTGGTATGGATGCATTTTCTTATCTAGAATATTAAAAAGAAAAAAAAAAGGAAAAGAAAAAGAAAAAAGAAAGAAAGAAAAAGAAAAAAAAAAAAGAAAAGAATAGAATAGAAAAGCCTAGATGCCAAAATATCTCATGACCCAGAGGAAGCATCTGAGCAGCCTTAGGAAATGAGTGGCCATTTACAATGCCCGCAATCTCTTGACCGCCTAAGTCAGATTTCTACAACGTGGGTTTTATTTTTAATGTTCTTTTTAAAGCGCTGATTCCTCATTCAGGATGCATACAATGCAAGCAGCACAAATACCCGCACTGTATTATAAATAGCCTCTTTGAAGGAGGGCTAGGAGGATAGCAACATTTTTTAACCTAGATATACTTTTGACAACCCGTGTACGTTCTTTCGTAACCTCTCTGCATCAGCCTTGTCGTGTTAGGAGAAGACCTCCTAGGTGGCTGCAACTGGAGACGATGAGGCTGTATTATGACTTCATGAACACATAATAATGCTGCCCTTTTCTTTTCTGAGAGAAGGTTTATTTTCCTCCTTCTACAGGTAAATACAGTACATCTGACATCACAAGATACAATTGAAGAAGCAAATGATCAATGTCAACCACAATAACATTGCTTCAAAAAATTACCTCAACAGCCCTATTTCTGCCATTTCCCATGACCCGAGGAGGTAAGGGAGGGCCCCGAATGGGCACCTGGCAACTGTGAGGGAGAGATCTAAACATAGCCCAGCCTGCCTTGCCTCTGCCAATAGAACCACGTGAGCACTCTCTCCGGGATGCAGCGGGTCACATAAGGGCTCCCCTAAGCTCCATCTCGCAGGAGAATGAAAACAATAAAAAGCTATATTCAGCCCCGGCTACACAAGAAAATCTCTTTTGTACGGATGCTAAGAGAGATGCCCAGAAGAGAGTTACAACCACCCATCCTACAAAACCCAACTCGTAGTCAACTAGTAGAGACACGCAGTTAATCTTAACATCAGCTATCCTGACATGCTTTTTATATAGAATCATCCCGAGAAACTAAGCAAAGTGAAATCAAGTCTCTGCAAATGACAAAAATGTTTTCTTGGACATAAATATATTACACCTTGAGTGTCCTTTCCTGACCTTAAACTTCACACTATAATACAAATGCAACCCAAGGCGAGATCCCCACATAATCCGGGAGTCCTCAAATATTTTCCCTTTCTAACCCATACCTACAGATGTCATCTACAAATCCTTCTATTGTATCTCTCATAAGCCAAGGGACACAGGAATCTGCCTATGGCCAAATATGTTCAGAGTTCACCTACCAACTGTCATGAAAACCTTACAAAGTGTGAAGGGTATGAAAAGGCAAAGCTATTAGATTTTTTTTAAGGCCTGCTGTCTGATTTCCCATAGGCTCTGGGCATGTGCTAATATGTAAGCTGACATATACATCCAAAAAGAAATTTGCCCTTCAGGATGAGACGTGTATAAGAATTTTACTTCAAAGGAGACTGTAAAGAAAAACCACTTACCTTGTCTTCTTATAGCTACAAGAATGAAGATTCCCCAGACTTAGCTTTCTTCTTAAGATTAGAGAGACAGGAAGCACACAAGAAACTGAGATCGGGGTATGTGAAATCTCTGTTATCCTTCATACATAGATAAAAATGTACCCCAACAGTTTCTGGGGAAGGCTTTCAGCGTGGACGGTCAAATGCTAAAGCCAGAGAGGCCCTGCCGAATCATCTACGTCCAACTTCCTGCCTTCATTTAGCACCTTGGGTGTTCATCTCCTTCAACTCATATTAACCAAGCACCTACCACACGCCAAAGATTATTCTAAATGCTGGGCATACGGCAATGAATGGAAAAAGAAAATGCCCTGCCTTTAGCTGTTGACATTCTTGGGGTGTGATAAGAAGACCAGAAATTAAGACGTACAGTGTCAGGTGGTTGATGTGCTATGGAATACACAGTGGGCGCTGCAAAAATGATTTTTATAGAAGAGCAAACTGAAGCTTCATGTTGCAAAGCTAGTTTCAAGGCAGCAGCCAAGATGGATCACCTAAGTTTTGGGCTTTCTGTGTTTTCATGCAGTAAAGGAATACTAAAACACTAATAAAGGTGAAGGAAAAAAAAATCAAGTATCATGAACACATCCTATTTTTAGAAGCATATGTACAAGATGCACAGGTGGGCACCGAGCAAAGTTCTTTCTACTTTCCATCCTTATGAAGCCACATGGATCTACTGACCAAAAGCTGACAACTCTCTTCTACTCTGAAACTTGAAATAGATTAAAAAAGCGTTTCTGGGCACAAAATCTGCAAGGGCAAGAAGTGTTTTCTTTGTTTGAAAGTGAAAAACAAAATTTACTGCAGATTTCTCATTTCAAAATTTCTTGGTCTTTCAGTCCTTCAAAAGGCCTCACAAGGAACAAAAAATGGAAAGAAACAGGTGCTTGGTTCCTCCTGTCTCCTTCTCTTTAACTGGATGATTCTCACTGTACACATCCCCTGACCCCCACCCAGTCTGGAAACCTTCAGCCTCAAGGTTATAAACCACTTGTGAGATTAAGTAAAGGAGAAGGCTGCTCCAACCGCCAGAGCTCTGATTTGGAAGAAGGGGTCAGTGCAAAAGACATTTCCAGGTAAAAGACACAACAGAATGCTTCAAAAGTCCCATTTCTCGTTACTTCTCAAAACCATGGAGCTCTTCCCTGTGCGGGCTCTGTCAAATAGACAAAGTCCTGAGGACCCTAGAGGGGAAAGGTGGCCCCATGAGACAGACAGCAGGCAGGAGGGGCCCAGAACTCCACCTTCCCTACCCCACACACCCCACTTGCTGCAAGCCCACAGGATGCTCTCTGAGGGCTACGTAGAAAACTGCCTGCTGTCACCTGTTGGGGAACAGATTGAGGTATGACATCTACTAAACCCATAGGAATAAAATTAAAACTTCTTAACTATAGAAATCATTCTGATTTGAAGTCAAATGAAATGGCAAAAACTTCAATTAAGTAAACCTCCAGAGCAAATGATCCAGGAAACGGGTGAATTTTTTAAAAAGCCATTCTAATGGTTTAACAGCTTATTCAAGTGGTCTACTTTAAAATGCCAGGAATTCAACCTCTTGATTTAAGAGCTCTGGAATTCAAGTGCTTCAAATTGAGAAAATAATACACAAGTAAATGGTCATAATTTTTTCTTTGTGCATCCTGGCATTAGAGCCTCCTGCCCTCCCACTCTCCACACGGTTACCTGCCCGGAGTGCCCCGGATCGCTCTCCTGGGAAAGCGGGGCCAGTACAAACACCACCGTTCTTGAATCCCGAACATCATTCCTCAGTGCAAATTATAAAGCTCTTGCCTTAAAATTACAAACAAGGGATAAAATAAATATTTCAGGGCCTCATTCCAATGAGCCTCTCGAGAGTCTGGACTCTACAGATAGGCTATACTCTCAAAAGGCTGCCAACAGCGAGAGGAGTGTTCTAAAGATTCCTGTGGACCCACACCGTATATTTATGGAACACCTGTAGCAGCCAAGGTCCTGCTGCTGTCCTCTCTAGCTTTTCTCCACCCTCCTTTGCCAGGCCCTTTCCTCTTCTACCCGACAGCTCGTTCACTTACGAGCACAGCCACAGAGCTGCTCAGCTGTGTAGCTCCTGAAACAGTGGCTGCCAGGTAAGGAGAATTTATTTACAAGCATCACAGCCTTGGAAATGCCAGGAGGACAACTCAACAAAGCAGACACTGCCATACTACAAACTACCTTCCACTATGGATCCATCCAAACAGATGTTGTATTCTAGCAACGAAACAATAATCTCCCAGTGTCTCATGTAGACACAGTCATCTGCAAGTGTGATAATTGCTACACCATTCATTTGAAAGCATTCAGCAAGTACCTACTATCCACCAGGGACTGTGGCTGTAGAAGAAAATCTTGGTTCCTGCTCGTAAGATGTCTGGGAGAAACAGATACAAATGTGGTGATGGTACAAGGCCACACGAGACACTGTGGCATACAGGACTGCCATGGGAACTTGGATAAAATCCCCTGGCCTCAGAAAGGGGACAGACTAACTCAGAAGGCAGCAAACTACAGCCCGTGGACCCAAATTGTTTTTGCATGGTTGGCCTATAAGCCAACAACGGTTTGTGTATTTTTTAACTATTGAAAAAGAATTTTAGTATATTACATGAAATTCAAGTTTTAGTGTCCATAAACGAAAAAAGCTCTAACTCCAGTTTACCAAGTGACAGCGATGGAACAATTTGGAGAGAATCCACAAAAACATTTGTCAGTTGTCACAGAAAGCAGCCTTGGCACCTCCTAGACCAACTCCCACATTTTACAGATGAGGAACTGCACTCTGAGAAACCACGTGGCTCTGGCTCTGCCAGGGTCATGGGGGAACGTCATGGTCAAGAAAATGCCTCTGCTGTCCCCAGATTAATATAGGATCCATCCCACTGACTGGAACCCCCACCCCCAAGTCTTTACTGAAAACTATCTAAGGAGAACAAAAGATTAGGATTTGAAAGTGCTAGATTTATGTTTCTTCCAACAAAACACCCTCACTGAAGAACCACTGGCTCCCAAGAACTCACTGCTTCCTCCTTAGGAATCCCAGGTTCTCATTCAAGTGCTTCCGGTCTCTGAGCTTTCCAAGGCCTATGAGAACATGAGACCTGAAAAACGAAATTTGTGCCAAAAGCACCCTGAAATTTTGAAATAAGTGCTCACTTAGATGTTAACCAGTCAAGTGCAATTCAGCTCAAGTCTTATGTAGAAAATTATATTCAATATGGGAGATGGGTATACTTTGGTTAATTTATTATAATTTAGAGTGGGGCTTCCAAATACTGAGTGCTCAGAGCTAACAGGAGCCAACCTAAGGTATCCTACTGTCCTTCTATATATCAAGATCTCACTCAACTGCCAAGTCTTAAAAAATTTTTTTTCCAAGATTTTATTTATTCATTCAGAGAGGGCAAGTTAAGAGTGAGCACAGGAGGAGGGACAGAGGGAGAGGGAGAAGCAGACTCCCCATCAAGGGGGGAGTCAGACACGGGGCTTGATCCCAGTACCCCAAATTCATGATCTGAGCCAAAGTCATTTGCTTAACCGATTGAGCCACCCAAGTGCCCTAGTATTTCTTCATATTTAAGTTATTTGTACTCTAATAGAACATGCTACTTTCGATCAATAAAATCATTTCTATACGCAAATAATACAATGTACTTACATAATACCAATGCTACGTGATGAAAAATGCAAAGTAGTCCGAATACATGTCCTTGACCTTGAAGCATTAAGACACAGTGAGACAAAAGTCGTAACAACTCCCAAGTTAAATGATTCAAAGATACAAAGTAGCTTCGCAATAGACCCACTAAAAATTCAGACAGTAAGTCTTGGTTGAAACAGGGAAAGTTCTTTGGAAGAACTGCATCTTGAAAAACAACCATTTATTGAGTGTCTACTAGGTGCCATTTAACACAGTCATTTAAATGACCACCTTTAATCCCTGTAACAACCCTACAATACAGTGATTCTTGTAACGGTCTAACCGATGAGAAAACAGGTTAAGTAACTTGACTAAGGATACTTAGCTAATAACTCGATAAACTACAAGCCAAAGCCAGGCTACAGAACTTAGGATTGCATTTATTATGTGAGCTCCTCAAAGTGGGCCATATGCTGCCCCCACGCAAGGTGTGTGATGTTCAGGAAGCCAAGTTGAACGGGGTATATTTTATCTGAGTCACAGTTTTACATGAAAATTAGAGGCTAGTTAAAGGGGAAAACAGATTAATAGATACACAGATACAGTATGAAATAGAATATAAAACTTACAGAGGTTTTCCACTAAGAGTATGGAAATCACAGCAAAACAAAGGGTGCTACCACAAAGTATGGGTAGGTTTAGGACCGTGGGAACCACTTGATTCACCTGGAGAGGGCAGTCACTTTACAGAGATGGGCGACAAGGTCAGACAGAGCTCAGGAGGGTTGTCAAGGGCACTGCGCGGCTGCTGTTTTGTCTTCGTGTTGATCTCGGCGGACTGTGCCAGGGAGGAGAGCGCTGCCTTTCGTTGCTCGGCCTGTGCTACCACAGTTCAGCTATAAATGGCTCCCCTGCCGCCCCAGGTTGTCGGTGCTCATCAAGGCATAATGTGAGATTGCCTGGGCCTGGGGGGGACGAAATGTGGAGTGAGCGTGCGTTTGGAGGCGTCCTCTTGCCTTCTTCACGGAAGGGTTCACGGGCATTGTGGATAAGGGCCTCCAGCAGGAACCTGGCGTTCGCTTTAGGGCATGAAGGTTCTGGAAGAGTGAATCCCAGGGGCTCCCCAAGGAGAGCTGCTCAGGGCTGGTACGTCTCTACGCTGCTTCAAGGCAGAGACTCGGTTCAAGTTTTCATCACTCGATTAGGCCTGGTCCCTCCTGTTTGCCCTGAAATGCTGCCCAAGTGGGAGATCAAATGGCTCTTTCCCTTGAAACGGACTGGGTTGCAGAAATCTCAGTCGAGGGCACAGAACAGATCAGATCTGATTTCATTCCCGGAGTCACTTCCTAAGGTAAAAGACGGGCTAGTGGGAGCGAATTCCTTTTGGGCTGGAGCACGAAGGAAGGTATGTCAAGAGAACCACAACCTAACACTGTGTCAAAAAGAAAGGAATGTACAGACACATTCGTCTGGATTCTTTCAATCTTTTGCCTCTTCCCTCTTTCAGGCTTTTGGCCCCTCACCCACCAGCATTAAGTCTATTTTTTGAGCTCCCAAGTTTCCTTCTCAAAATCTCCCGGGGTTTCCTGATTCTGCTACCCTCCTCCAGGACCCCAGCTGTGTCCCTGAGGAAATTCTTCGACCTCTCCCAGACCTCATCTGTGCATAGTCCGTGTCCCGGTGGCTGTGCGGGATCCACGGCAATGAACCCCACAAAGCACTGGGCACCAGGGCTGGCCTGCGCCGGCACTCGGTGATGGTTAATACTCCTTCCCGGTCAAGAGCACGGACCCCGGAGCCAGCCTGCTTGGGCGAAAATCCCAGCTATGTCATGTACGAACTGCATGTTGCTGGGCAGGTATTTCCAGTAAAGAAACCTGCACTCCGGTTTCCCCGTCTGGAAAACAGAGGTCTTGCCAGCGCCTACCTTCCCAGGTGTTTGTGGAGTTGAACCAGTGAAAGCACCCAGGGTGCTTAGATGAGGATCCTTGCAGAGGGAGCGGCTGGGCATGTTTCAGCTGCCATCCCCCACCACCTATTTTACCTTCCGCAGGGCTGCATCAATTGCCCAAACCTGGAAGGTTCGTTCCCCCTCCGCAGAACCAGGAAGCTTGCTCTCTAACTGGGGACTCAGAGTGGAATGTGCTAGTAAGGCGGAAGGGGGAAGTGCTAAGAGGAGGCAGGTGGAGGGTGCAGTGGGAAGCAGCACCTGGAGAGCACAGAGTGTGGCCATGCAGGCCCAGCCAGCTGCTGCCCCCACAACACGGCAGTCCCAATACTGCCACATCTCCCAGTTATTAAGAGAAGCCAGAAGTCTAGATATTATGTGAAATGTCCTGATTTTTAAGCATTACCACTGAATTAAAATGTTCAAAATCACTCTGTCT
Organism: Vulpes lagopus; assembly: GCF_018345385.1. NCBI lineage: Eukaryota > Metazoa > Chordata > Mammalia > Carnivora > Canidae > Vulpes > Vulpes lagopus. The sequence goes on along the minus strand of NC_054829.1, from coordinate 12,974,870 downwards.
GATGACAAAAACCCATCTGTGTGCCAGATTTGGCCCCCCCCCCCCAGCCCGGGGCCACCAGTCTGTGCTCTATGCTCAGTGGGGTGGCGTCATTTACAAATGGTGCTTCTGAATACTCCTTTCTCCCAGGAGGCCCTCCCTGGCGGCCCCCTGAAGAGCTGTGTGTCCTTCTCCATTCCTCAGGCCCAGAGCCCTCAAGGCCACCTTTTCTGACCACCCCCTCCCTGTTCAGCCCAACATGGACCTTCTGTTGATGCACTACCCCCCCCCCCCAACAATGCATTAGAGGCACTTAGCAGGGATCTGAAGGAGAGCTAAGTGCTTTAATGACACTCATGTATTGATTTAGAGCTTTTTTTATTCCTCCACTTGGATTTCCCGAACATGGAGCATCTGTGGCAGTGCAAATGTCTTAGAGGCTAAGTTCCCAGAGGCCAGGGTCTGCTCCATGAAGTTCTCCCTGGCACGCTGGGAGTGCATGACTCGACAGCAGCAAAGCCCTCTTCTGATGAAGGCACAGACTGCTAAGGACACAGTACACTGTTAAATGTCTTTTTGGAGAAATTCACAGCCATGCCAGCACTTCTGTCTCCACCAGCCACGAGCCTGTCTGCCTCTTTGTGGGCTCATTCCTACAGATGAGGCATTTCAGGTAGTGTCCAAATCCCCACCTGTGTAGACTCAAGTCAAACCCAAGAGAAACCAGGCTTTCCATATTTAAATCATATATACGATGCATAAGATGAGTCCCTGGTTTGTGTTCCTTCATTCATTCAACCACTCACACACACTCAGTCATTCATTCACAACGCACTGGTTCAGCTGGAGTCAGACACAGTACTGGGGTTGGGGAATGGCGAGAAAAGTGCAAAAAGCCCTAAGACAAAAGTCTATTCCAACAAAAAAAGAATGCCAGGGGCTGGGTGGAACCTTGACAACGGATCCCATCCCACACCCCATCCTGCTGAATGAAGATCTGAAGCCCAGAGACTTGAACACAAACTGCACGTGTGGGTTTGGCTACTAGCGGAGCGGTGCGAAGATCAAACTGGGAGGCCTTGCTCCTCGTCCAATGTTCCTTCTGTGTCTAAAACATTCTTAACAGGATTCTAAGTCAACCAGCAGTGAGGCCTAGCATCCGGACTCAGATGTCAGCAAATTGTGACCTCCCCCACACCCTTGCCCAAGGAGACACCACTTGGCATGCCACTCATCCATGGTAATCCATTAGTGCTTTCTGCAGACTAACCCCTCCTACCACCCTTCTAGAACCATTCTCCAGTGCTTCTCATGCTTTTTGTTGGTTTTAATGTCCCAATGCATTTAAGGGACAAGACTCCTGTTCATGAATGACAGAGATTCACAAAGAGTCTGGAGGGCGGGGTGGAAGGGGGTCTGAACATTTGCCCAAGGCATGCACCTGATGTGCCCCTAACCAAAGGACTGAGTCCAGTTGCCTGCTGGCCAGCCATGCACAATCAGCATGCTGGCACAGCCCTGCCCCTTCTGCTACCCACTCCAACACTGGCCTGCCTCCTAAGGATGCCTGCTGTCGTTTTCAAAGGGGGAGATGAGTAGTCGATCATGGAACAACCATTCCCTCGGACAAAAATCAATCCATCAGTAAGACTGCATCTCCGGTGATCAAAGCCAGTTTGTGCGGGCCCCCACCTGAACGGCTAGGGGGTAGGGAGTCAGAAACGGGCAGATGCATGATGCACAGCTCAGTGCTGAGCAAGGGCAGGGGTCACGGTTACTTCTTGGGCCTCGTGGCCTTACCACGTTCCACGAGGCTGAGACAAACAGGCTGTGTAGGGATCTATTTTGGTCACACAGCTGCAAACATAGGATTTATGAAGATGTTTGGTGCTGGGTTCCCAGGAGATTTGTGCTCGAAGCTGCTGCTCTACCAACTGTCTGTATATCCCTCCCCATTTCTGCTGAGCCTGATATGTCCTCAAGGTCTGATCCCTTAGGACTCTTCCCAAGTTTCAAGTTTGCTTTTCTTCTTTCCCTAACTGGAGAGAGTTTAAGGATATGTGTTATTGTGTTTGGCATCCGCCGGCCTCGATGCTCTATCATTCTACAGCAGGGCTGCCTCTTCTTGGTGTTTAGCTTTATCGATTTCTATTTCTGACTTGCTCAGCACTGGCTCATTCATTATTCAGGGAAAATCTGGCTATGAGACCACAGTTTGATATCCTGCCAACAGGAGCCTGAGCAGGTGGGACCTCTGTGAGTCTTCTTTTCAAAGAATCACAGCCCCATTGAAGGAGTTTAAACTTCTCAAGTTATTCATTTAAGACCTGGCCATCCTGCAAAGCATTACTTTGTGTGTGAGTCGCAGGTGAGCTCAGTAGGAAAAAACATTCTTGAGTTAATGATTCTGAGGCCTAAGATTTAACTAGCGTGTAAACCAGTTATCTCTGAGAAGTCTCTTGTCAGGTGCCAAAAGGACCCATCCTTTGCCACCTACCCTGGAGGTATGCGGTGGGGGTCCCCAGGGGCAGGGGTGGGAGGAGGAGGTGGACCCCACTAATCACTATCACAACTCCTCTGCTGACTCACAGGGACACGTAAGGATACACAGCCATTCTACTGCTAAAGGCTGAGTCCCACCTTCCCACGCGGCCCATGTGTGTTTGATGGGGAGGTTGACATTTTCAAGGTGTTATAATAGGATGCGGGGGACAAAACCATTTTGTTGTTTTATTGTTTGTTTTCTTCTTCACAGAGCACAGAAGTAAAGGAAATTGTATTTAAAACGTAAGAGAGGTTCAAATTAAAGAGTGGGAAGAAGTTCCTTCCAGAAATTCAGGCTAAAACATACTATTGGAGAAAGTAGTAAAATTATCCTCTAGAGAAATCTCTTAAGAACAGAACTAATTACCACCTGTAAGTACCAATTTGTGCATAATCCGATCCTGGGGGAGGAGGCTAGATGAGAAAATCTCTCAAAATCCCCTCTGGGCTTCCCCACCAGGTTGAATTTTCACCATAAAAAGTTTGAAACACTTTGGCTGGTCTCTGGTTGAGATCCTGGTGGGAGACGACAGCTGATCAGATCTGCAGCCCATTTTAACCTCCGTATCACGCAAAAAGTGCGTAGTTCAGGTGCAGGTCAGTGCTAAGGGGCAAAAGCATTTCCTCAGAACACACAGATGAAAAGACAATGGTGTGTACACTTTTACCAAACCTTGTACGTGATCTCCTCAATCCCATAGCAGAGGCTTCCTATTTGTTTTCCTAATTTGCAAAAGTAAATGAGACATCATAAAGAATCAAATAGGAAATAACCATCTGTCTCTTGATTGGAAACTGGTGTGTCTTTGAACACACACCCGAGCCATGACAAATGGGGCTTTGAGTCACATCACACAAGTGCTATGGGGCACTGCTGGGGGAGGCAGGGCGATCCTGGCACAGTAGTGTTTCCATGGCCTTTCTGTCAGGGTGACACTAGTGTCGAGGGGGAGCCTGAGCCAGAGAACTCTTGGCCCCTAAAGCTCGTAGTTCAACTGGAAAGGTTCCGATTTCATGTTTTGCCTTACTTTGGCTCCATGGAAAGTTTCCACTGGGGGGAAAAAATAAATCAGGAAAGGGAGAGAGGGAGGCGAAAGGAAATCTTAAAAAGCACAAATGGAGCTCCTGCAATGGGCAAATGTGGAGTAAATCCCAGTTCCTCCATTCCCCTCCCCAGTTGCTGCCAGTGTCTGGGACAATGCCCACTTCGACCCCCCAGGGTGATGGGGAGGCTCAAGTGAGGGTGTGCAGGTGTGTGGCAAGCTCAGTGCCTGGCACACAAGAGGCAGGGGTAATAAGCACTTGCCCCTGGGGTAGAAAGCCAGCATCACTGGAGCCCTGTTCACTGGTAAATGTTTTTCTAAACTTTATTATATTTACAATTTAAAGAATTTGCAATGATGATAAGTATAACCAATATTAAATATTTGTAACTTAGAAGTATGTTCATTGTCCTTTCCTTTCAAGGGTCTCTATCCAGGTGTCTGTTCTGGCTCAGCCATCCCCACCCTAGTTTCTCTCTCAGCCTACTCCCTCTGTGAGCTTCGCACTCTTACAGGCTTTTTAGCTCCTGTTCAGCAACAACTCACTGACTCAGTGTTCCTAGCTCTGGCCACTCACCTGGGTTAGTTACATATTTCTCACTACCTGAAAACAGAGGTTATCAAGCCTGTCTGTACATCAGAATCACCTGGGAGCTTTTTACATGACAGCTCCCATGGCCCTACCCCAGACCTTCATTCAAGCTAGAAGCCAACATCCTAGAGCTGTCACTAAAGAACTGGCTTCTAGAGGTCTTGTTGCAGTGGCCCTGCCTGAAGAGATGTGATAGACAACATCCTCTGTATCCTGCTATATAACTCAGGATCTCTCTCTCTCTCTCTCTCTGTGGGATCTTAAGGTCAAATTAGCACCAGGGACCTCTGTATTCCTCCTCAGTTAAGAGTCTGTTTTAATCTTCTGAACATTTGAGCCAAACAAGTGATCAAAAAAATAAAATAAACCAAAGAGGTGATGTTTCTCTCTTTGCCTTTGCTACTAGGAAGCTCAAAGCCAAATTCATGAGGGACCACTCTATCCCTGAAACCAATAGAGAAGTTATGATATTAGTTTTATAGATTAGTGTTGGGTTTCCTACCTTTATTTTCCCTTTGTCTTGATTTCTGTATATGCTTTAAAAAAAATTATAGTTATGCTGTATTTTTGCAATCTATTGCAAATGCTTTCTGAACCAAGATGGGGTATGTTAGACTAATTAATTAAATATACTCATTGACATGCAGCCCTTTGCAGCACAGCATCTCCAGAGCAAATGGTAATGAGCACCCAACTAAAGACTATAGCTTGGAGGAAAGTTTTTGGCTTTGGGGTCAACTCCCGGAACAGAAACCTTCCTACCCGCTCTGGTTGCCAGAGAACATCTGGAAGCATATCTGAAGTGCATATTAAGTACGTTTAAAGTTATAAGAAATTTTAAGTAAAATAAAAACAGCTACATACAAATTCAAAATCTGGAATCCTGACATTCAATTCCAAATCTGTGGTCTCTCAACTTCATGCGGCAGTTCCACACGCTGAACTAAAATTCTGTTCCTTATGGAAAAGCAGCAGGTTGGTCTACGTAATAGTAGACGGTGGAAGTCTGTGGCCCCGTGTACCAGACAAAATGAATGTGATCAAAAAGATCGTTATCTGCCAACTGAAATGTTTTTCTGGGTCTGTGAGAAGATCTGTTCTCTTCGGCACAGAGCCAGGACCATTCCCGAGGTGGCCAGGAGTCCAGGGGTGAGGGGTGGGGTTTGACAGCCTGGACCAGAGCTCTGGGCTGCAGGAAGACCCCCTCTGCTTGTGGTGATCGCCCCATCCTGTTAAAATACAGAGCAGTTCCCTCACCTTCTCTGCATCAGGAGGATGGGAACCTGCCAGAGGGCTTGGGGCCCACATGGTCTGGGTCCATGTGGCTCTGCCCTTGGCCTCACATGTGTGGCCACTGGGGCCTGAAGGCTGAGTGCTTCCATCGTTGCCGTTTTCTCTTCCACAAAATAATCCAAAGTTATGGAGATTTATTTAAAAGGATTCTCAGGTGCACACACTAGGGACAAGGAAGGTGAGATCTAAAGCTTCCCTGTTATCTAATACTTAAGTAGTGCAGAATGCCTTAAACATTTTGCCATTTTACAGTTTTGCCAACATTGCTTGATCTCTGAAGATCGAAGCTAACCATGAACAATAACGTAATGAACATAAGCTAGCAGCTGCAAACTTTCTTTTATTCTTTCATTTTAATTGGTGTGACCAATACCACCTTATTGCAGCCAGTATTCTGTGAATAAAAAAATGACCCCTAATTCCATGGCTCAAAATAACTATGATTACTCTTCTGGCATATGCCTTTCTGTTCTTCAGCTTCTGTATGTGAGTTGGGGTCAGCCTCAGTCAGATTCCGGATCATACTTATAAGCAGTGTGCCAGGTTCAAACCCAGGGCTGCCTGGGGCGTGCAATTTCTCAGAAGGAGCCTAAGAAGAGCCAGAGCTACCAAATGGTTGCATGGTGGTTTCTAATGATGGAATGCTTACTGTATGCCAGGCACTGAGGCAATCCCATGTAAGTTTTCCCTGCTACCCAGCACACGGTAGGGGTCCTATCTGCCCATTTCATAGATGGAAAAACTGAGATCTGAGACACGATGCTGCCAGTGAGGAGGAAGCTGGGATTCCAGGCCAGGAGGGGTGCCAGTATGATGAGAAAGAAGTCTTCAGTCTTACTTCACTGATTGTCCGTTTGGGGTTTCTTTTCTCCCTTTCTGTATCTTTAGCAGACCAAGAGGAAAAAGGGAGTTTCTCCAATTTGAAAGGATGGCACAAAAGGGAGAGTTGGACTGGCCTGCCGAGGAGCTGCTCACCACAAATCTGCCCTGTGACCAAGGGCCAGCCCCGGCACTCTGGGCCACGTTCACCTGTCCGTTCATCGAAAGTGTGCCCAGTGAGGGGTCTATGAGAGCTCCCGGCTCTGACACCCCGTGACCCGAGCTGCTCCCTGCATATATGCATGCACCATATCCAAACCAGAGGCCAGGATGTGATCTGTGGCGCTCTGCTGCTCTCACCAAAATGATGAGCCCAAATACACAGGAAAGACTATTTAAACTACCCTGTCCTAAAAATCAAGCAAGTACCTTTTCTTACGAGATGTGAAGGAAGAATGTGGACAAATCAGAAATCACACGAAGACATGTAAGAGACACATGCCAGAGGCACTCTCACAACTCGATTTTAGTACCATAACATGACTCCCAAGCCAGGGTGTGTACTTTCTTGTCTCATCTGGGAGATGAAAATACCGGAAGGGCTGATGAAGGGTGTGAATACAGGCCACGCTACTGACACCTCTCAGCCTGGTCGGGACGGACCGCAAAAGTCAACAAAGGCCTTCAGAATCATTTAGTGTGTAGGCCTTAATGTGTATTCCTTGGTGTGACTAGTCAAAATCAGAACAGGCGGGTACCTCACCTTAACTAGAGAAAGAAAACATATTGTAATATTGTCTTCTTTTGGGAAAGCAAACACAGACCTGCCTGGGATTCTCTCTATCCCTGAACGATGGCAGGGTCACACACAGCCTTAGGCTTGGGGACACTCTGAAGGCAAAATCCAATATGAGTATTAACGTAAAAATGATGCTAAGTGTGCAGCCCAGGTGGCTCAGCGGTTTAGCACCTGCCTTTGGCCCAGGGTATGATCCTGGAGACCTGGGATCGAGTCCTGCATCGGGCTTCCTGCATGGAGCCTGCTTCTTCCTCTACCTGTCTCTCTCTCTCTCTCTCTGTGTCTCATGGATAAATAAATAAAATCTTAAAAAAAATGATGCTAAGTTTATTTGTATTAAATTACAACACAATCTTAAGAGATCTGAAAATTTAAGAGGCAGCATTAGCCAGGCAGACATTATTTACAAAGGATGGGTATGTGGGGCCCTACGGTTTAGGTGAAGATAACAAATGATTCAGAGATCTGACAGTCTTTCCTGAACAACACTTCAATCATTTCGACAAATGCTGCAGAGGAAGGACACTCTTCTGGTCAGCCTTCAAGGTACAAGCACAACTATACATGCTTCCAGTGGAAAAAGATCCTGGTTATTCCATATTTCCCTGGAAACTATAAATCTCAGTGTAACTGGTCCGCTTATTGTCATCTTACTTTTTATTTTACTTTTACTGAGATATATTTGATATACAGTCTATTATTTTTAGGTGTACAACATAATGATTTGATACTTTTATACTCTGTGAAACGACCACCATTAATAGGTCTAGCTAACATCCATCACAACACATACTTACAGACTGTTTTTTCTTTTTGGGTGAGAACTTTTAAGATCCACTCTCCTACCAACTTTCAAATATGCAATACTGTAGTGTTAACTCTAGTCATGATGCTGTATATTACATCCTGGGATTTAATTTTATACCTGGAAATTTGTACTTTTTGACAACTTTTACCCATTTTGCCCATTCCTCACCCTGGCCAGCTTGTTTTAAAATCTCAAGTTTTCCAATATATTGTTTTCTTCATTCATGAAATGCTTGCTACAAAAGTTTCAAGGCTTTAACAATGGTTTCTAAATCAATTACTTCACCAACATATTTATTCACTAAGATGATGGAACAAACTTTTACTTAAAAATTATGGGGATCCCTGGGTGGCGCAACGGTTTGGCGCCTGCCTTTGGCCCAGGGCGCGATCCCGGAGACCCGGGATCGAATCCCACATAAGGCTCCCGGTGCATGGAGCCTGCTTCTCCCTCTGCCTGTGTCTCTGCCTCTCTCTCTGACTATCGTAAATAAATAAAAATTTAAAAAAAAATTATGTAAAATTTATGTACAAATTTCAGGTTTGTGGGAGTCTCCTATGTGTTCTGGCAAAGAACTTACCTCGAAGTTTTCCAGAGTTCTCATTCACCCCCCCCAATTTCACTTATAGTCCCATAAATTCATCTTAACCTACATTTAAGAACCTAACTTTTCTGGTTCTGAATTTTTTTTTTTTTTTTAAACTCACTCTCAGGAAAGATTGACATTTCAGTAATCTCTGCCAGCTGGCATGTTCAAAATGGAATCTAAATATTGTATTAACAATATCAATAACAAGCAGGTTCAGCGGGCCTTAATAAAACACGCTTGAATTGTGAGAGAAATTCTTGTTATTTTGTTTCAGCAGCTTTAATTTACTACATTGATTTAATAAAAATCTATGACAATCTCATCTTTAATCATGTAAGAATTCTGAGGTTCACTACATGTGCCGTAATGAAAATCTGAAATCAAGGAGGTATAATTAAATTTTTGTTGCCCAATCATTTTTGAAACTTTCGACCAAAGTAACATACCCAGCAAAGTTCACATACCTATCCAGCACAATGAATTTTCCCAAGCGATTTACCCATGTAACCAGCGCTCAGAAGAACAAACTGGCCCCTCAGGAGCTCCCCCTTCCACCCTCTCCAGTCACTATCTTACACCCCAAAGAAGCCACAACCTTGACTTTTCCTTGCATGTCCCAGCAAACTCTGGCAGGGGGCAAACCCTGAACCAAAGCGATCACCCTGCTAGAGTCACTTGGTCCCGGCTTGCACATCCTTTCCTTTCCTTCGATTTTACAGATGAAGAAACAGAAGTTCAGAGTTGACTATCTGACCAAGCCAAGAGGCATAGTTGTACAGGTGTAAGTGAACATGGAGCTGTGTGTGGGCAGAAGAGGGGTGGTAGGAGAGAACCTCACAGTCCTATCCAAAGCCGGGTCCCTCCAATGCCAAACTCAGTTCTGTGTGTTGCATAACTGCTATTTTAGGAAACCTCATTTTCCTCTGAATCCACTGATGCACATGTGCAAGAAATGTCATTTACAGTTAAATGGCCTTACGTAGATGTGAACTCTGTCGCCCCGTGACCCCAGCCCCCACGCACACTCACACGGTACTTGTTTTTGCATTTAGCATCTTATCATCCCCCCTCCCCGCCCCGCTACATTTTGGATTATGAACAATTTTGAGTCTCCCCATTAACACTCTCTTAATTTTAAGAAATTAAGGTGGGAACTAGCAAGTGAGCCTGAAGAGGCTCCATCTCTGGTCCTGAACTGGATTTTCATTACTAACTACTCTTCAAATTACGCTGATTTACAACGGGATTATTACTGTTTTTCCTAAGAAGCCTGAGTAATGAGAAGCCCAAAGATGACCCAGATGGCAGCGATTCGGGGGCTCTCACCCCCTCGGTCTGCCCAGCCCTCTGGTCCTCCACCCCCCCCCACTTCACCCTCCCCCCCCACTCCACCTCCCCCAGCCCTGCGTGCGGCCTTCCCCCAGAGTCTGACAGGGCGTGCACCACCAAAACTCCAGGCGGTTCCACTCTGGAGCTAGACAGCAAGCTCCTGGAGGCAGGAGACCTCCTGATCTCTATCCCCCGGCCGCAGGTGGGTACCTGGCACCCTGTAGGAGATGGAGGCCTATCTGGGAGATGAATGCACGGAATCACTGCCCTGAATTGGACGGAAAGGCCCTCCCCCTCTCCCCTACCCCCAGTTCATATGTGGAGACCTTAACCGAATTTGGATAAGGTTAAACAAGGACATAAGGGTGGGGCTCTAATGCAACAGGAACCTAACAGGGCCTTGATCTAATAGGGCTGGTGTCCTTCTAAGAAGAGAAAGAGACCAGGGGAAGCATGTGCACGCAGAAAAGGCCATGTGAGGACACAGGGACAGGCAGCCATCTGCAAGCCGAGAAGGGACGACCAGGAGAGGCCAACCTGCTGCCCCCCTGGACCTCCTTGATCTTGGACTTCCGGTCTCCCAAACTGTAAGGAAATGAATTTCTGTTGCTTAAGTCACCCCAGCCGGTGTGTATTTTGTTACGGCAGCTCTAGGTGATTAATACATTCACCAACTGTCCAAGCATCTTGTACTCTTAACGATGGGGCTCTGGGGACCAACTCTGGCTGGGAAGGGAAGTTCATGAGGATACAGAGGTTTGTTACTCAAGGTTAATCCTCAGTCAAGGGCAGCCGTTTCCCATCTTTCCCTTATCAACAATGCGGGGAGTCTAGTTAAGGCAACACATTTTAGCAATCCCTACCCTGCCAGGAAAGTGGATGTCATCATTAGCGAAGATGCTGGGCCCCTGGGAAATTACTTTAACTTGACTGACACCACCTTCTGCCCTGAGATCTTGATAATCCTGTACACCCTTGGATAATGGCCATTATCATGAAAAGAGAGCCAGACAAGTCCCAAGTGGGAAGATCTGCATTCTGGCCTTATATCTTCCACTTAGTGGCTACGTATACTTGCATATGTAACCTGACACTTTTTGTATCTAGTGCTTTTTAAAACAATGTTTTAAAAGTTATTTTTTAAATAATCTCTACACCCGATATGACCCACCAATTTACAACCCTGAGATCAAGAATCACATGCTCTAACAACTGAGCCAGGCAGGCGTCCCCCAAGTGCTTTTTTAAATAAAATGGTTGTGCTGTTGTAACGGACAGTTCCTCTTCCCCTCTTCGGGAACTGATCCAGACGTGCATCTGGAGAACCTTTCATCTCCCAATCCACGCATGTGCTTCGAGGTGATGTGTCCATCCTCAGCATAAAACAATCTGAGCTCCTCCCCACCAATTCCTCTGGTCACACTGATAGTTTGCAGTGGTCATGCGATCCAGGCTGGTCTAATTACAATGCTGCTCAGAACTCTTCCTGAGGACACTGAGGAAATGCTAGACTCTGAGCTGATGTCTGCAGCCCAAGAGGCTGAGGCAGCCACCTTGTAAACTCAACGTGAGCTTCTCCAAGCTTACTTCTACCAGGTGCTAAGCTGAGTTGGGGAACAGAAAGAACAGGTATTATTACTACCATGATAGTACTTAAGTCACCAACTCAGAAAAGCTCTCTAAGCTCATCTTGGAGTCTTTCACTGGACAGCCAAACTACTAAGTGGGCCTTCTAGACCAATGGAGAGGTTGGAATTTTACTGACACAGAAATCAGTGACATACTTTTAGTTTAACTGAGGTTATTCACTTAGAGATTCTTTCTTTTTTTTTATAAAGATTTTATTTATTTATTCATGAGAGACCCACAGAGAGAGGCAGATACCCAGGCAGAGGGAAAAGGTGGCTCCCTGCAGGGAGCCTGATGTGAGACTCGATCCTGAGACCCTGGCAGACACCAAACCACTGAGCCACCCAGGCGCCCCACTTAGAGATTCTTTATTAGTTAGGACTCTTGGGTACACACACACACACACACACACACACACACATACACTCCAAATCAAGCTAAGTAAAATAGGGAATTTAGAGCTCATCTACTCCAACCATGGGAAGGAGAGTGGGAGAGTGGCCCCTCATCTCTGCTTCTTTGCCTGGGTGCCATTCCTTGGACACTGGCTGACTCCACATGTACCCTTTGTTGAATCTAGCACATCTTTCAGAGCCCCCAGATCCAAGGTAAGAAATACCTGCCTTGGATTGGGTTACATGCCCATCTCTCAACCAGCTGTTGAGGCCAGGGAGCTCCTATAAAAAGTTGGAACTCCCCCATTTGCAATATATATTGGAAGCTGGGGTAGGGGAAGAACAGCAGGTCCCACAAAAGGACACCATTTTAGGCTTATGATAGCTGTGAACGTTTGAAAGTTGCTTGAGGTCTCACAGCTGGTGGACCACAGAGGTGGACCTCATTCGTAATTGTTTCATTTCCCAACCACGGCAAAACTCAAAGAATGAAGTGTCTTAGAGTCTGAGAAATAGAGTACACACAAATGATAAACAGAAGTGGCCTTTCTACAGGTCACAGGTTTCTCATCTCTCGTCATGATGTCTTCACAGTCTTGCTCGCAGTGTGGGAAATGAACCCGTAGCCAAGACACTAGGTTAGAGCAATTCTATGCACAGACATGTGGTTCTAACACCTTAATGCAATTTGTGTCAAATTAGCAGCATGAGATCATCCTAACTATGCTTCATAAAAAAACAAAAAACAAAGATCACGGCCCAAAAAGGGGCAAACCCATGTGTGCTAGGGTGACCATGAAGTGGAGGACAAGTTCGATATAATCCTTTAAATGATTTTCTAAAGTTCTTTATGTGTACCTTCTCCTTTCTTTCTCCTCCTCCCCCCTCTGAGATGTATCTTTGCAAAAAGTTTGTATTCTGGCACAGAGACACTGTGAGGAAGAAACAGGAGCAGAGATCACAAGCCATTCAAAGCCATCCCCAAGGAACCTTCTTTCTCTGTGTCACATTTATGCAAGATCTTAGTCACTCCAAAGTGTCCCTGAGAACAGCTGGTAAGAACTCCAGTTCTACTCCTCCTGCGGGTATCAGGTATCTCCTGGGTATTTGCCTTAATGTATCAGGAGCTTCAGAGAGAGAGACTGGAAACAGCCTTAAATGCTCCTGAAGGTATAACATCAGTTCAACTGGGGAAGGGTTTTTTTTATGTTATTGTTATTTGGGGATGGGAGATATTGAAACCCTTAGGAAACTGCAGAAATGCTATCAGAAGCATAACGAATTCTATTCACTAAACACTCAAGAATTGCCAACCACCATGCCAGCCCCTTACATACTCTATCTTTTAACTCTCACAAAAATCCCATGAAATACTGCTGTTTGGCTGGGAAGAAAAGGCTCAGATGCATCAGAGGAGTTGCTTGAGGTCACACAGCTGATGGACCACAGAGATTGGCCCCTGCACCAAGACTGGGCACTCCAAGGTCTCTACTCTTCGGTCTCAGGCACGCTGCCTCCCCTGGAGCAAAAGCCTGAGTGTGGAGCTCCTGCAGAAGTGCCAGGGACGCTGCACAGACTGTCATCGCCAATCCCCACAGTGATACCAATCTTGCAGGACCAGTGTTTTCACATTTTGCCACAGCCCGAAGGAGTTCACGTAACGTTTCCGAGGTCAGATGGCAGTTGGGCAGCCAGGCAGGGAAGGGATCCAGGTACACCTGATTTGAAAACTGAGGTCTTTTACCCTCATGCTATCATTTACAAAGGCCAATGGGAGGACGGGGTAGGGTGGGCTCACCAGAGAAATGAAGGGCAGGGGGCCAGGGCAGGAGAAATGTACAAGGTGGGGTGGTGAAAGCCTGGGTGCCTGGGCCACATTCACTCACATATGCACACACATGCACACGTACACTCCTAACCTATCACGTGCTCTGCAGTGAGCACGATACCCAGGAGTTCTCACAGCCACACCTTTTGGTCGTCAAGGGAACCAAACAAAAACACAGACTTGACCTCTTGCAGTTTACAGGTAGATAGATGCTTTCAAGTGCACTTCTGAAACTGTAATGTGAACAGCTAGGTGAGTATATTTTTAAAAACTCTTCCTGACTTGCAAACCTCTTGGCAATTGCATAAAAATATTTCTATGCTTCTATCTGAGCACGGTTAAGCAGAACTTCAAGGGGAATGACTTTTCCAATTGTATTTTAAGATTGAGCACTTTGATAAAAGCAGGCTCTGCAGTATAGTGTGATCCAAAATTGCATAATCTTTATGTGTTTTATAATCTGATACAATTTAATAGATCAGAGAAACATTTTTAACATTCAAAAATTAAACCGCCAGGATATATTCCTATTGATGAATTATAATTGGTGTAAAAATAGCTATCTCCTACTATAAAATCCAGATACATCAGGATATTCATTCTGTAAAGGTGTGGATTCTTCTCATTGTATTAATCTCTGAATGACTAATTTGAGGATTTCCCTTTTTCTCTATCCACAGTCTTTAAAACGTCTTAATGTTTAGCTGTTTACAATAGTCCTGTGTGGGGCGCAAAAGAGAAACGAAGCACCTTGATTACATGAATGAAAGAAGATAACCTAAGTACTCATTTCCATCTTTCTGCCTTGTCATTACAAATTGCTTTTGACCATTACAAGAGGATGCTCCCTAGCCTCAGTCTGCAGAACAACACAGTTCTCAAGTGGAACACTTCAAAAAATACTTATGCCATTCTCAACCAAAGATCCGTTAGTGTGAGTCCAGGTTTATGATCCCAGCTCTGTGACCTTGAGCAGGACATTTGTTCAGGCCTGATTTTTTTCCCATGTACAAAACAGGAATCGTAATACCTAACGTATAATGCTAATATAAGAATCGTGTAAAGAACTGGAGTGCCCGGGTGGCTCAGTAAGTAGCATCCGACTCCTTGTTTCAGCACAAGTCATGATCTCGGGGTTGTGGGATAAAGTCCTGCATCGGGCTCTTTGCTCAGGGGGGAGTCTGCTGGGGATTCCCTCCCTCTGCCCCTCCCTGCTTCAAATTATACATAATCAATTAATAAATCTTTTTAAAAAAGAAAGGAAAAATATACATGGCCAGACACAGAAAATCACATATTCTATGATTCCACTTATTAAAAATCTCCTGAACAGGCAGGTTCATAAAGATAGAAAGTAGCCTAGTGGCTCTGCCCTGAAGCCCCTTGTGCCACTGAAACCATCAGAGTCGATAGGAGGGTTTTCTTCAATCTGCCCTGGCTTGTCTGCACCAGGGGGTGCCTGTCCCTCCCCTCTTTCCGAAACTCTTTGTCCTTCATTTCAGTGATTTTCTCCAGTTTCTTTTTCTTAGATTTTATTTATTTGTTCGTGAGAGACACACAGAGAGAGACAGAGACACAGGCAGAGGGAGAAGCAGGCTCCCTGTGGGGAGCCCGATGCAGGACTTGATCCCAGGACCCCAGGATCATGACCTGAGCCACAGGCAGACGCTCAACCGCTAAACCACCCGGGTGCCCGTGATTTTCCCCAGTTTCTAACTAAGCTTTTCTCTGCTGTTAACTGTTGGTGTTGTCAGCTACCACCACTTTCTATCAGAAACCTATGTTTTCAACATGGACCTTCTCCCTCTTTGGCATTCTATGTCCCCTTGAGAATCTCATCTGCACCCGTTAACTGCAGTGGCTATTTCTAGATTAATTCCCAGTACCCCTTGCCAGCCCCCACCTCCCTTCTCCTAAACTCCAGGCTGTCTTCCCTCCTAGTGACATTTATGCAGAAACAGGAGGGGGTTAGCCTGACCTGCCCAGCAGGTGCCTGACCCAGAGGAAGTTCTTAATGCCACATCCTCCATCAGACTGGCAACTCCTTCTGACTTCCCTAGTTCTGTCCACAGGGTCCCATTTTCTCAGAGTGCAACACTGGACTTCCGTGAAAATGGTTCCTAGAGACAGTGGGAGAGAGGCCAGGGGGTGTGCGAGCCAGAGGGGAAAATCCAGGCTACACCGATGTTTTCTCATATTCCATGTCAGGCTGGAGACACTGGGGAAGTCAGGGTCACTACAGATGGGGTACACTTGGATTTGCAAGACACAGTAAGGTCAGAATTCAGCAAAGCCTTCCTTTAAAATTGCATTTCCATATATTTTTTGCATTTCCTTATGCTTAATCTTAAAAGCATGTTGTCAGTGACCACATAGAACATGAGTGATTCGAGAAGTGACCAGCATGCCTTTAAATTCACCTGACTGGGAACAAAAACAGCCTCCTGGCTTTGTAACTGTGGTTACGTAAATATCTTCACAGATAACTTGGTACAGAACAATAAGACACACGATGCCAAGAGAAAGGGGCCCCTCCTAAGAACCAAAGGGCTCCACAGACCAAAAGAGGACAGAAGGCAATTAGGACTTGGGGGGAAATGTAGGGAGGCTTTCCTCCCCCGCCCCCCTTTCTGTTATTACTATATTTTTTTGAAACGGGTGTGCCTGGGGACAAGAATCAGGAGGTTTATGCATTAGGTGGATGCCCTCGTTTGCAAAACGGACAAAAGAGTCAGCTTGTGGAACAGATTAGATGAGAGGAGCCAAAGAGCCCAGGGGCTACAACCAAATATGAAAGAAATGAGTGGGGGAGGGTCAAGGCAAAGCCCAACAAGTCCAGAGATCCGTCCCATGGTCTTTCTGGAGAGAAGTACAGAAGTGCCAGGGCCTGGAGGCCTACGGCTGTGGGAGAGATGGGGTCCCGCAGGGGCCATCCTGGCTCTGTGGGAAAGGAAACAACAGTGTGCGCTGGCAGCAACAATGGAAATCATGCAAAGGAGGGGAAACTGGGAGTCTGCTCCTTTGAGGTGTTTTGGAACTTTTCACCTTGACTATATCTGCCAGGATTAATGATCAGAAATCCTGGGAATGATAGAGTTCAAGTTAAAATATCTTTGCTCTGATAGAGCAATTTGTGAGGCACCAGGCACTGGACTAGACTTATGTCTGCACATTCACATTCTCCCTTAACCAACACAAAGATTCTGGGGAACACATCTGGTAGCCCCACTGTAGAGACAATCAAAACTGAGGCCCTAGGCCCAACAGCTGGTGCTCAGGGAGGGACAGACTCAAACCCATGGTGAGGTGGTGCTAAATCCATACTCTCTCACATGTCTGTCTACGTACCTGCTCTGTATATACAATTTTAGAGCAAGGCGGGTAGCTCCGTATTTGTGAACTGGGTGACCTCTCAAGGAAGCAGGTCTGTTTGAAAGGAATCTGAGATAAAGGGATGAACAAATCTTTCGGATCTATGTATAAATCCAACAGGATCTGGGGCATCCCCAGTCTTTGGCCCTGTTCTGAGAATTACTAACTCCAGCAAACGGATGCGGGAGATTTTAGCAGGGAAGGTAAATGACACAGGGAAATCAATCCTATTCAGAGATTTCAGGTCTATTTTCCCAGCCAGAGTTTTGTTAAGATGTTCTAATAACTAACTCTGACTAGGAATTTAGCATGTTCTCAATGCCTAATATGAATTTCTTGAATCCTCACAAAGGCCCCGTAGACAAGCATTGTTGTTGTTGTTATTATTATTATTATTATTACCTCTGCAGAGAAGCTTAAGCCAATGGCCCAAGAAGCCAAAAGAGGGTTCACTGGTTCACTTCCAGGCTATCCAAATTGATAACATACCGCCTCCCTAAGATCCATGGGACCTTCCAGAGTTGTCTTGTTCAAGGACTGGAGTCTTTAACCAGGCCGCCACCACCCTGTTTCCTCTCCGTGGGCCTATCTGCAGACACAGCTGGCTCAAGGTAGGACTATTCCCAGTGAGCTAGAGCTGAGCCTCAAATCCATTGGGACCTACTTCTAGGAAACAAGTTGCTAGAGTGGAACGGAGCTGCTACTCCATAGGAACCCGCTGCCACGGCTAAGGTCCACTCCTTAATTCACACATAAGAACAAGAAAAATGTAGGGATGCTCTGTGGCTTGCCCAAGTTCACGAAGGTTACCAAGTGGTAGTGTGGGGACCATGATGAGGCCCCCTTGCTCATAATCCGGTGATTCTCCTACTAGAGCTTGTTTGTAATACACTAAATACCTGCTCATGAGCCATTCGTGGCAGGAAGTACAGCCAAAGTGAGATACTACATACATTTGAGTAGTAAAAATGCCTAGCAGAGCTGTGGCAGAGGGTCAGGGCTGTGGACAGTGGGCGGAAGACAGGAAAGGCAGCACCTAATGTCAACCTGGAACCTGGAAACCTGGCGTTCCCCAAAGCAAGTCATCCCATGGTCACGGTCAGCCTCATCTGTGCTTGGCCGATAGCAGGTGCACATCTGTGTACTCCTAGGGCGGTGTGCAGCTGACAGCAAAGGAGCCGGTGTCCTTTTCCCTCTCTGCTCTTGGGCCTGTGACAGCATGATCCTGCTCTGTACACTGAGAATGCCTTGGAGGTCTTCCTTCCATTTCATTAGCTCATCCAGTGGGTTGTCAGAAGTGAATGGAAACAAAAATCTGTTATGCGTGTTAGGGAATTTATTTTAATTCCGCCACTGCATCCAGAGGAAACAGATTTAATAATAATTAGTGGCTCGATCCTGGAATGAAAGAGAGAGAGAGAGAGAGAGAGAGAGAGAGAGAAGGAAGGTGGAGGGAGAGTCGGGAAGGCCGGCGATGGGGGGGTGAGGGGAGTGGTTAGCAACTGGGCATGGCATTGGTGCTTGAGTAGCTCTGCTGCAAGGGCTGGGATGTGCAGTCTGACCCCAGAACAGGCTGTAAATGGTTGAGGGGGCAGGCCCTGGGCCTCCCTGGGTAGCTCCTCAGCCTAATCCAGTGGCCAACACACAGGGGTGGATGAGAAAGC
Organism: Vulpes lagopus; assembly: GCF_018345385.1. Taxonomy (NCBI): domain Eukaryota; kingdom Metazoa; phylum Chordata; class Mammalia; order Carnivora; family Canidae; genus Vulpes; species Vulpes lagopus. The sequence continues at coordinate 12,956,187 of NC_054829.1, read as the reverse complement.
TGTGCTTGGAGGTGGGGCAGTGGTGGTGTGTCAGCTGGCACAAAACGGGAGAGGCAGAGGCTGCTCTCTGAGTGGAACTGCATGGGGATCTCTGAGGCCCAAGGCCCTACGAAGCCCAAAAGGCCAGAAGTGGAAGCCAAGATGACAGTAGCTTGTAGGAACTTTCAGTAGAAGGCAGGGAGCGGAAAGAACAGCAACAACATATGTAGTGCTGGGATGAGATCTTCAGGGACCAGATGAAGGGTCAGACCAGGGGTGAGGAGTGTCTTTAATTAGTAACCAGTGACTCATGAAAATAACTCATCCAAGGGTGATGTTTAAATACAGTAACCTAATTTTAAGTTTGGTGGGTGAATGGAATGAGTGTGTATATGTGTGTGTGTGTGGGGGAGGCACGAGGGAGTTTAGAAAAGAAAAAAAAAATAAAACTCCTTACTCTTTTCATTAAAAACATAAGATATTATTAATTGATAACATTTTTAAAATGTATTTCAAACACACAGAGACCGTAACAGAGACACACAGCCATGAGGAGGGGACAGTTGGAGACACCTGTCAGCTGGCCACTCCTTCAGGGCCCCGAATAAGCCACGCTCATCTATTTGGACCCATCCTGGGTCCCCTTTAAACAAAGGGTTTGTCCCTTTTTGGCGCGCAGCTAGGTTTCCATTGTACAAGAACTAAAGTACTCTCTGGTCCCCGAAACTGCTAACATCCTAAAATTGTCTCGAGCAGCTTAAATGGCATTTAAAATAAATACTGTGAATTGATGAAATGACCAATTATGTTAAGTACCCAGGCCTGTGTAATCTAAACCAAATCTTACCCTATTATCCTCAAAACTGCTAGATGATTCAGCACGCCCTCTCGCCAGTGACTCTGCAAGAACCAAATACAGAGGCCACACTCAAGGAGAACCTCAAGTGCTTCCTTCCAGTTAATTCTTGCAATTGGTTTTATGCTGGGGGAAAAAGAAAAAAATCGCTACCATGTTTCCACTCCATAGCTAATAAACACAACAACCACTAGACAACACCCAGGGGTTCCCACTGTATAACCATCGTGTCCTACTGTTCCATGGATTTCAGAGTCTGACTTCCTCCATCGCGTCTCTGGACATCACAGCGTTCTGAGGCATTGCCATGCCCTCCCCTGCCTACAGACTCCCGTTACCCATTTGTGCCATGCCTTTGATTGTTTCCACATGCCCACAAGCTACCTTCCAAGGTCTTGTTCAAGTGCCAGGGCTCCCAGGAACAGACAGGTCCCTCCTCTCCCACCCTCCTGACAAACATCGGCCTCCCTCCTCCAAACAACAGGACACATGTGCTCCTCTGCCAAGCCTCCGTGCATTTGGGCTCAAATGCCAGGGCCACTGCACAAAGCCGGTTTTCCACGAGGACCCCCTTGTAGACCAGCTCGGCTGGTTCTGCTTGTGAGGGGGGCCCACAATTGCTGGGCTTTGCCAGCAGGTCTCTGGGCCTCTAGGTCACCTTCTATCCTGGTTCTAGGAACTGGGTTCTTTAGGGCACCTGCTTGCCTTCAGTTCCGATCTCTGTGGTTGGGACCTACCCACAGAGTTCTTTCCTAGCCTAACTACCTGGAGAGATGCCCTCCTGCTGGCCACAGGGGAAAAGGAGGACCATGTGTGCATTTTGAAAATGTAAAGTATAAAAAGATGACAAAGTGAGTATAAATCAGGCATGTTTTCTTCTACTTGAGTCTGACCTAAACTGTCTACTGGTATGACTGGGCAGCTCCCTTCTTTATATATCCATATTTTTATTATAAAACTTTTGCTCATGGGCATTAGCAATTTCTTGATGGAACCAGTACCACCACCGAAGGAACACACAAATATTAATTAGGGATAACAGGCACATGGGTTTGAAAAATCTTAGTACCATAAAAGTGTGTTGAGAACTCTAACTGCAGATACAGCACATATACAGCAAGGAAATACTGCAGGGAAAAAAAATGAACAAAGCCTTGCCCACGCTCTCACACTCTGACCAAGAGTCTTCGGATTTTCACATGTACAAAAAAATTAATTTAATTAAAATAAAAAAAAATAGGAGGACTGCACTGAAGTGAATGTGGATTGAATAAGCATCTGAAATCTGTAATAATGTGATTCGCAATGCCCAGAATAATTAGAATTTTAAACCCTATCAGGAAGGGAAAAAAGGTCCACACCCATGAGATAGAATCTCAGAGTGAAACCACTCAATTTCAGAACCTTATTGATGTTTTCTTCATGCTTTTGCCCGGAGAAACAACCAGAAACTAATATCCTAAGAGCAAACCTTACTTAATGTGAAACTTAATGAATAAAAATCCTGTAAGAAAATGTGCTCGCTAAATAAAATCTCTCTTCTGAAAATAATCCAAACATGAATGATATCATTGTTACAGATCTAGAGGAAAAATAAATATGCACATAACTTTGAAATTCACTTGAAAAAACTCCCAAAGGCTCATCATAATTGGTCTCCATTTATGCTATCTGAAGGGAGAACAGATTTTTTTTTAATTATGTATTAATCTTTGAGAGTAGAGGGAGTTTCCTTTCTCCCTTAAATATTTAGGATATCTATAATGGTCATTAAAATGAGAATTGGTCAGACCTGCCTGCCTAAATTGCACCTGGACCAAGCAAAAAGGCCAGGAAATCCTTCGGTTCCCGATTTCACGGGCTATTAAAAAGACAGTATGTAATCGCATGGCCTATAAAACAACAAAAATGTGATGCCACCTCTTTGAGCTGCTCAGGAAACCTGAAGATAAATGTCCCTTTGCTCAGCCACATTTATATTCATTCTTTCACATACCTGGCCGGCCCTCGGCATGTGCTTCTCAGGAAAAGAGGCTTACCAGCTCTAAACCAACCTAAATGCACGGACCACTCCACACTATACGCCCAGTCCAGTTCTAAAGCTCTTGGTGCACCCAGACCCACCTGCAGCAGGCCAGTTGTGCCACTCTGACACCTAGCCGACCGACGGATGGGGACAGGGAGCTGAAGCCCACCAATTCCAGCTTATCTGCACAGATCTTCTAATCCAGAAGTTATCTAGAAGGTACCTCATGACTACTTTTAACCATTTACTCCTCTTTCACATTATTCAGTCATTTCAAAAGAAACTTAATAGCCAAAATAGAGATGAAAGGCAGTTGGAAATCCTTGAGCATGTTGGATAGGACAGCAAAGCAGCAAAGGGTGGGCTGGACAATAGGAAGGCTGTCCCCCCTGCAAAGGTCACTCATGGGGAACAGGAGAGGGGTGAATGAAGTCCCAGTCTGGGGAACAAACCACAGCCAATCCTCCAGGCACATGCAGATGGCTAGGGGACAGCAAGGAATAAGTGCACCACCACAATAACCAAAGTGCCAGAGCACCCCAAACAGATCACGGTGTTTGTTTTCACCAGCTTTCCAGCTCGGCTGATGCTACTGTCATATCCTAACTGCTACATCATTCTAGTTCCACCAAAGCCAGCCTAACACGTCTGAGATACGATCAGTGGTGGCAAATCAAAGAACCAGTTCCAGTTTCGGATTCACGGTTCATGGCAACCAGGAGGCGTGAGTAGGAAGAAATAAAGAGAACTGGACAAACGACCCCAACCCACAACAGCCACACTTCTCCAGACAGCGCCCACTGCTAAAGAGGACAGAGCTGTCCTGCGTGCTACCCAGCACAAGGGCACAGGGACAGGGGGTGGGGTGGGGGTGGGGGGCTCCTAGAGACCTACCTTGCAGAAGGGCTCCATTTCTCTTGAAGAAGGTACTGCCCGGCCAGATGGGTGGACCTGATGTGCTGAAACAGAAGAGACATCAGTGTCAGCACGGCTCATCTACACTCACTCCCTGCACTTAGCACAGCCAGCTCTCCAAACATGCCACTCAGAAGGCCTCCACACGCCTTCCCAATCACACATTATCTATGCCCTCCGAAAACACGTCTTTAAAAACCACGAGGCTCGTTTTAAGGGGAATGGGCTTCGTGTTTTACAGCACAGACCCTACCTGTGTGGGTATCCTGCTTCCTGTCCTGACCCTTTACCTTCTTGGGCACTGAAGTCATTTGTAGGTAAACGAAATGGCCAAGTCACATAGTTCACCATCACAACCTATAACTTACGAGTGGCTGCTAACTTATTCCCAGTTTTATGAATTTACTACGTGGCACACCTGCCTGTGATAAACACAAACTTGCCTTTTCTGGGCCTTTTTTCCCTCAGCATATGCAGAAAAGGCTTTGATTGACTCCTTCCCTCCCCCATCCTCTTGTATCCTGTTTTTAAGGTTTTTGCTTAAAACGTTGCACTCCATATTCTATAAAAAACATTTAGTAGATGTGCTACTGCCCATTGTCTGGTAGTAGGAGAGGCATGGAAGTACGATCAGTACACACAAAGACGCTTTACTACACATACAGAGGAGCATTTTCACTGTTTCTAGACGCCCGGTGAGAAACTTTATAACCAAGCCAGTCTCAGAAAAATGTCCTTGGAGTGGGAAGTGGGTTCTAGTAAATCAAGGATTGGTTTAGGTTAATGTTAGAAAGCACTTAGTCAAAAATGTTACTATATCCAACCCAAGAGGCAGTATAGATTACCTTTACGAAGACAGCCCATGGCAAGTGATACTGGCTAAGGTGCTGTCAATCACAATAGAAAAATTTATAGTTGGTCTGATAACAGAGTTGTAAATTTGGTGGGCAGGCGCACACAGAACAGGCTATCTGAAGGGCTCTGTAATGAACCCTTTGCCAGTCAACCAGGGCCTTTGCTAGGACAGGACAGCAATTGATGGTGTTAACAAGGAGACACGCCAGTGACAGGTTCTGCTGACCAAAGTTCCGTTACTAGACAGGTACAGATGGCACAACAGGTATGGGGACGTGGTACATGATTGGTGAGGTGCAGATGGGGAGAGAGAAAAGAGTGATCGCACGTAAAAATACTGTTAAATGTCAAAATAATGCCAAATATGCTAGAAAACACACTATGAGCCCTGACATAAGTGAACCTTTTTGTTTTGTTTTGCTTGGGATTGCCTATACTCAAAGTAAGCAAGAAGAACGCATCGAGGCTATAGCTTTTCCTGCAGTCCTCTCAGCTCTGTAGTTGTGGCCTCCGAGTGGCCAGGTTGCACAGGGCACCAGATCTGGCTGGGGTTTCAGGGCCACGGGATGTCGGCAAGCGGATTTTCTCTTCCATCTGATTCCTGTCCTATTCCATGGAGACTTTTAAGGCTCAAAGATGCATGAAAAATAATGTGCATTAAAATGCTCCAGATGATCTTTTAACAACTTCCTGCCAACTCCCTGGGATTTTACCATCTTATTTTTATAAGAAAGCAGGAAACAGCAAGCTGGCTGTTGCCAATTCTGCATCACCTGATTTCTAAAGATATTTAAAAACTGAGGACTTCATTATAGAGGAGTTGGTGCTTTGAGAGAATTCAATAATTGAGTCTTACTGCAGGAGCCTGAATATCCAGCTTACTTCCATCCAAATCTCCTCTTTATCCCGACCTTGATTTGGCTGAACGCTGAGCAGACGCCAGGCATGGAGTAAATGTGGGGAACTGAGGTCAGGTAAATCCAGTGGTTTAAGATAAGGAAAATTCTCTGCATGATAGAAATCTACTCGGCAATTTCTACAACATCCTTTTAATGTACCTAAGTCACTGATCACTATTCTGGTCCTTCTGTCGCAGTGCCCACATAATGGATACTTCCAGTCGTGGAGAGAGGTTTGGGCTGGCCCACCCACTTGCTCTTACCCGGCCCCACTGTCAGTGATGAATTCACCTACGGTCTCTTATGAGCTCAAGTTAAGCTGTTCCCTATCAGGCTAATTGCAAAGCTTTGGAGATCATTGGCCAGACAGTCCGCAGGCTTCTCTTGGATGGTCCCTCGAAATGGCTATTTCTAACTGTTAGGGGACTCAAGGATTCATTAAGTACCTATTGAGAACCATCCCTAGGGTTGAGAGGGACACAGGGGAAATACTAAAAGCCATATTTTATGGCCTCTACGAATTCACCTAGCACCAACCTCCTGTGACTGTGTTTAAAGAGACATAAATGAATACAGAAAGGCCAGTGGATACAGCTCAAGCGGTTGCAAGTTGGGGAGGCAGCAACATAATTTCCCTGCCCTCCATCTGGTCAAATTCCCAGCTTGTTGGCCTTTTAAGGCTCAAAGTTGGGTTTTTAAAAACTAGATGAAATTACCAAAATAGTGTTTATAAACCATAGGAATTTAGAGAAGAAGCTAATTGAAGTCTTCATAGGAGTTGCTGGAGCCACCTTGGAAACCATTCGTTCATGTGGCAAATGAAGAGGAGGGCAGTGTGGGTGTAGGCGGCTCTCTACACTCCATCACTTAAGTGTTGGTTGACTTGTAGGTGGTCACCACCATGAGAACTGGCCAACAGGGCCCCCTTAAACCCAGCAGAGTGGGTTTTAATCACCTCACCCACGTGCTCACACACAGGGTAGGATGCTGAGATAGCAAATTACCATTTACAAAGTACAACAATCAAAATTTTTCCAATGGGATCCTCCATGCAGTGAGTGGGCGGGCAGAAGGAGGATCTGAAGAGATGGAGGCCCCAAGAGGTGAAGGGACTTGTCCAAGCATCACAAGCCTGGTAAATGATCAGTCCAAGACCAGGCGGGGGCTTCCAGTGCCAGCCCACTGTGTCAAAATGTACACATCAGTGGGCCCAACCTCAACTCATCTTCCAGTCTGTTGGCACCTGAACTCTTGTCTATCCTTCTCCGTGGAAGGAAGCTGTGGATGGTATTTCACAAAGAATCTCAAGGTAAATGGCTAAAATCATCAACACAGGAAACAACAGGTGTTGGCAAAGATGCAGGAAAAGGGCAACCCTCTTACACTGTTGGTGTGAATGCAAACTGGTACAGCCATTCTGGAGAACAGCATGGAGGTTCCTCAAAAAGTTAAAAATAAAACTATGATCCAGCAATTGCACTACTAGGTATTTATCCAAAGGATACAAAAATATGGATTAGAAGGGATACATGCACCCTGATGTTTATAGCAGCATCATCAACAATAGCCCAGTTATGGAAAGAGCTCAAATGCCCATCAAGTGATGAATGGATAAAGAAGATGTGGGGTGTATATACATACATACACACACACACACACACACACACACCGGAATATATCTCAGCTATAAAAAAGAATGAAATCTTGCCATTTGCAATGATGCAGACGGGGCTAGAGTGTATTATGTTAAGAGAAATAAATCAGTCAGAAAAAGATAAAGATCATAGGAGTTCACTCATATGTGGAATTTAAGAAATAAAACAGATGAGTATGGGTGGGAAGGGGGGGCAAACTGTAAAACAGACTCTTAACTAGAGAGAACATACTGAGGGTCGCTGGAGAGGAGAGGTGGGTGGGGGGATGGGGTCACTGGGTGACAGGCATCAAGGAGGGCACCTGGGATAAGCACTGGGTGTTCTATGCAACTGATGAATCACTAAATTCTACACCTGAAACTAATATTATACTCCATAACAACTAACTAGAATTTAAATAAAAATGTGAAGCAAGCAAACAAGAATCTCAAGGCAAAATCCCAGGTTAGAGAAAGCAATCAGGCTTATCACATGTGAAAGACAGACACATGGGCTCATAATTAGCAGAAGCAGCACAATTCAGACTCCACAAATGTTTCATCTCAACGCTTTAACAAAATTCCGTGACCTTCAGCACTAGATGGCAGACCCACTTGGGACAAAGGAAGCTGACCAACAGGGTAAGAGGGCTCTGTCTGCCAGAAAACCAGTTTGCAAACTGGCATTTGAGGCCACAGCTCTGGGCTGATCATTGGAACTAGAGCTAAGCCAGCAAAAATCTCAAGAGAGGAATGATACCATCTCGAACAGCATACCCAGCGTTTGCAGATCTCAGCCCCCAGTCGCTTCCTGGGCTGGACCCTCGAAGCTGCATTACTTGGAACCCCCAAGGGGACACCCATTGAGCCAACAGGTCATACAGCCCGAAGGTGGCTCTTGGCATAAAGATGCATCCTGTCATGGTTTTCCCCTTCACTCATGAGCTTTCATCATTGTGAGAACCAGACAGACTGTGACCAAGACCCTGGGAACTTCTGCCAAGATCCATACACAGGCCTGGACCTTCTGTGAGTCTAATGAAAAGCAGAATAAGAAATGTACTTTTTTTTCTAAGTACTTTAAAAAAAAAAAAAAAGGGTACTTTTCTCTAAGAACTCAGCTCTGGAATGTGAACCGGGGTATCTAAAAGAGAGTACAGGATGCTACAACATGAGTGCACCTTGAGGACATTATACTAAGTGAAATAAGCTGGAGACAAAGGGACAAATACTGTGCTAGACTCTAGTGGTCAAAATTCACGAAAACAGAAAGGAGAATGGAGGTTGCCAGGGGCGGAGGGGAGGGTTAAGAGTTGTTTAATGGCTACCCAGGTTTTCTAAGATAGAGTTCCACTTACACATCAATGCAAGTGTACTGCACCATACACCCCCCCCCCAAAAAAATACTTAAGATGGTTAATATTTAATGCTAAATATATTTTTACCACAATTACATTTTTTAAAATGTAAAACTAGAAACAGAGAGAGGGGAAGAGAGCGCATGAGTGAAGGAACATGTGCAAGAAAGACTCTAAGAAATAAAGTCTAAAGAGTTTTGGTCAGTGAAGGACCAACCTATGTGCTGTGTCTCTGAAGGGACAATTAGCATCTCTTCTAGAATGGTCCACAACACACTTAAGAAAGCAGAAAGCCTGAACTGACTAAGGAAAAGGAAAAGAAAAAGGATATAGTGAGAACCAGTCTATCCAAATCTAGTATTTACAGAGGCCAGGGCTTGACGGATACTTTGTAGGCAACTGAACAGCCTCCTGTCATAGTCTTAGCTCCGGAAACAGAGGGTGAAGGCAATGCTTGGACATCTACCACCAGACTGTGTTCACCGCAAAATAAAACACTCAAAGCACTTGTGATAGCAGGGGAATCCCTCCCCCCAAATATCTGAAATTCTATTGTTTTAAGCCTGTGTATTCATCACCAGGAAATAACAGAAAAACAAATGTGACCGACACCACACACTGACACAACCCCCCTGGGGGAAGGAGGCCAGTCATTGAGGTTTGGAATGAAGGCATCAGAGCAGACTGGACTGAGAGAGGCAAGTAAGAAGGTATAAAGTTTCACAAAATATCATTCCTAATTTGAGAAGCACCCTGAAAGAGCTCAAAGTTCAGCATCCTTGGTTGGGGCCATTCTCGATACTTTTATGACCTTCCAAATAAAACAGGGCATGACGACATTTCAAGGGCATCTCCAGTGGCCCCCTGGTCCCAACTGAGATGTGGCGGGGACAGCACAAGATGTGGACACTGGAGTTTGTGCGAAACACCGCCTGAGTGGTTTTTCACTTGGCCACGTCTCAACGGCATGCCCACAAAGTGGGGACAATGACAGCAGCCGGAGCTCGGGGATGAGACATGAAAACGCACATCAAAGGGACACGGGCAAACTGTGAGAAACCCCTGGTGATCCTGATGACTAGGACCCTGTGCTTGGTGCCAGCACTTCCCCTACACCCTGTGCCATCCCCCAGTTTGGCTCTCTATTCCTGTGATGGGCAAGGCAGCCCCGCCTTCATCCTCCTCTTTTCTTCCCAGATGCTTGGAGGTCATCTCATCGTGAATGCTCCAGTCCCGGGCAGCCATGAACAGTTTATAAAAATCAACAGGCTGCAAGCTGCAAGAAGCAGCTTCACAGAGGCCACCTCCTTTAAAGAAAGCTAAGAACAAAGAAGAGAGAACCCTGGGCGCCTGGGTGGCTGTCAGTTAAGTGTCTGACTCTCAGTTTCGGCTCAGTCATGATCTCAGGGTCATGAGATCGAGCCCCGAGTTGGGCTCCCCGCTCAGCAAGGAGTCTGCCTGGGATTCGTTTCTTCTCCCTCTCCCTCTGCCCCTCCCCTTGCTCATACGCCTGTGTGCATGCTCTCTCTCTCTCAAATAAATAAAATCTTTAAAAAATAATAAAATAAAATAAAGAGATAACTCTGTAATCCTGCAGAGATCCAAACTGGCGAGCACAGCTGCCCATAGTGACCTTCCAGGGTCTGGTGGAAACAGACCAGGACAGGTGGATTCTCGAGAAGGCGTTGCTAAAACGTATGGACAAAAAGGATCCGAGACCACAAGAGCCAGAACTGAGAGCCTGGCAAGATCACCCTGAGGGCAAAACACAGACCGTGGTAAGAAATGCAGTTACTCTGTTACCTCAGCCAAGTAAGAAAAACTAGAGATTCCAAATGGATCGCCCTATAAAGAGCTCTTGGGGGCCCATCACGGCCAAGACCCCGGATGTGTGGGGGCTGAAAGGCTGAAAGGCCTGTGAGAACCAGACAGAGGCGGGTGGCTGTTGTGGGGCACAAGCTCCTGTGTTATTTTAAATGAATCAGTGTTTCAAAAACGGTCCCCCAAGCACACCCTGGAGTTTAGGCTTCCCTCCTTGGGCACGTCCGTGAACTTGTTGACCCGTGTCGCAGGGTTTCTTAATAACCTCGGCACTACTGACCGTTGGGGCCAGAGAATTCTTTGTCACGGGGGCTTGCCCTGGGCCCCGGAGGATGTCTGGCAGCCTCCCCAGCCTCTACCCGCGGGGTACCAGCAGCAACCCCTCCCCTGCTGTCACAACTACAGATGTCTCCAGACACTGCCCCACACCCACTGGCTGCCCGACTAGGCCGGCCCCAATCATCAACCACTTGCCAAATCCCAAACCTTTCCCTCCACATCTCCATCCGGCAACATCACCTCCTCTTTTCCAAAACCAAGGCCATTCGGCAGAAGCTCGTTCGCCCTGTTATCTCCACCTGCGCACGTACCTTCTTCCTCTCAAAGTGGCCTCTGGGGCCTATGCTCCCTCCACCGCCCCCCGGACTCCGAGTCTCCGCCGACCCCTCCCTTCAGAGGGCTCAGCACTTCTCTCACCTCGTCCATTTCCAAACCCCGACGAGCAGCTCCCAGAGCCCCACCACGCACGAGCAGGGCCCCTGAGCCGGCCGGGCCTCCACCCCGTCGCCTGGCTGCCTGCGGGGACTGGCCACAGGCCCCTCGCGTGGACGTCAGCAGGGGCCTCGCGGTCCCCCGGCCGTTCCGGGCAGAGGGCCCTTGCGCCTGCGGCCTCCTGCCCTCCTCCATGAACCCGCCAGAGGCTTGCCTTTACGCTCCGGCTGACATAAATTCCCTGACTTCCGACGTGACCCCTTAGAATCCTTTCCAATTTTAATCTCAGCACACCCTCCTAGCCCGGTTCTCCTCGTCCTCCCCTCCTTTCCACGCACCCCGCGAGCTCTCTGCCCAGCCTCGGCCCCGCAACGATGGGCCTTCCTAGGATGTCAGCCCTCGCTCTTCCCACCTCCTACTCCTTTCCTAGAAGAGTTTATGGAACCACGGGAAACCCGCCTTTTCCAATTCTGTATCTCCAGCTGACCTTGGCGGTCGCCTCTGGAATGTACCTCTGGCTGCGTCCTGACATGATCCTCAGCTCCTGCCCCATCGATCCTGTCAATGAAGGGTCAGGCTTCCCGCCTCTGCCTGCCCTGGCGATGGTCCCCATGGGCATTTCCTCACTGCCCCGGGTCTCTCATGGTCTCTGTGAGTCCCCCAGGGCTGCCACAACAAACTACCATAGTTGAGTGGCAGTTGAGTTGAGAAATTTCTTGTCTCACAGTCCTGGAGGCTGTAAGTCCAAGGTCAACGTTGGATCCATCTAAGGGCTATACGTGAGAATCAGTTCCATGGCTCTTCCGGAGTTTCTGGATTTGATGGCAAACTCTGGTTTTCCTTGGCGTTTGCATGCAACACCCTGTCTCTACCTTCATGTTTACACGGCCTGGTGTGTACTTGTCTGTGTCCAAAATTCCCCTTTTCATACTGGCTTAGGAGCCCACCCTAGGGCAGTGTGATCTAACTGTAACTAGTTACACCTACAATGACCTTATTTCCACATCAGGTCATAGTCTAAGGTACTAGGTGTTAGGACATCGACATAGGTATCTGAGGGGGAGAGGGGACACTCAAACCCTAAGAGTGTCCACGGCGGTCTCTCTTCTCACGTGGTGCACTCACTCTCCACAACGCCTAGACACCTTTGTCTCTTCCTTCCTTAAATCTCTGCCACCTACTGCAGTGCTTGGAACTTGGCTACCACCTATCAAGTATTTGTTGAGGGAATAGAAGTTTACAATGTAACTCAGCATTCCTCACAAAAACAAAGCAGGGGAAAAAAAAAATCACTCATCCTTCAGTGATCACCTGTAAAATTCTCAAGTTCAAAATTTGGGAGTGTACAACACCTGCCTCTCCCACACTCCTGTCTGCGGTCACCCAGTGCTGCCCAGACTTTCTTTCTAAGGATCAACAGCGTCAACCTATATGCGGGTGTTCTTACTGGTGCCTTAACAAATCTCCCCTGACCCCAGGCCTCCCTGCCTAAGACCCTTAGTAGCCTTCTCCAAGCACAGCCAAGCATGGGCATCTCCATTTGCTGTGCCCTTGCTTTGCAAACTGCTCCTCAGGAAACCCCCAGGAGCTGCCCCTGGTGCTGCCTCTGGTGGGGCTGGGGATGGGTGTCTTGGTGCGGTCCTGAGCCAGTGTCAACAAAGCAGTGATTCTTTCTTGTGCCTTATGTATTGAGTTCCCACATAATTTCTCATTTGAAGAGTTTGGTGATTACAAAAATGTGGGGAAAACCAATAGTTTGTAGGGCAGAGTCAAAGCCAACAGGTTCCCTGCCCTCGGAAGTCTCGATAGTCTTCCCCAGAGTGTTCTCCTTGTTACCCAGGATGCAACCCTGACAGGGTCTCTGGAGCACACGTGGACCCCATATACCTCCAAGGCCCATCCATCCAAGCCAGTGCTGTTCCCCTCTGCCTGAAATGCCCCGGTTCCCGTGTTCTCTCTGCCTGTTGAGGTGCCATCTGTCCAGCATTTCACAACTCAAATCCCAGGTCCCAGGGAGAACGGATGCTCCCGGTCACTCCTAACCCTGGGACCTCTCCCCTCCGCTGAACTGGTTTAGTAATTACTACCTTGGGAACTGATCCTACTCTGCAATGTTGTCTGATCTGATGACTTCTTACACCTTTAATTCACTTTCCATAGGTCTGTGTCTTGACTTCCAAAGAGCAGAAATGCCATGTGGGCAGAGACCAAAGGTGACTTCCCTCCTAGAACGTGGCCAACGTTGCTGCACACACAAGATGGGTGTCCTTACTCTACTAAGTGATTTTATGAAACAGCAGAAACGCTACTCAGAATTACTTCAAACACTAAGGATTAAAAAAAAAAAAATCTCTGAGACATAATTAAGTCTCTTAGCAAGGAACTAGCCTGTATAGTAACATTCCTTCTCTGTCATCATTTCAGATAAAAAACTTAAAAATCTTTAAAAATGGAAACGAAATGATAAATCTCATCACTGATGGTTAAGTAATAGGTTAGGTAATTTAGATTACTCTTTTCTCTGATTTCTTGATTACTTAGGAATATATAAATAACTAGATAAGTACATGTATATTTCTGATAATATGGAATGCACGTTTGGGTCCACTGAAGAAATGCTGCTTGAAACCCCAGCTATGATTTTAGATGCATACAGCTCATGATACATTTTATGAACAGATGCAAAGGTGTTTATCATTATCTCCGTGCCACACAGTTTCTAATTTTACATATGAAAACCAAGGCATCATTCAGCATAAAGTACATTATTTGCATGATATATTTGCATTTGTAAAACACCCACATTTACTTTTACTGCTTAATGGGCCTGGTTAAAATGGGCCACTCTATATAAATGGAGCACACTGGTTCCCAACTCAATGGTGCTGATAAGAAAACGACTCCTTTTAGATGCAAATGAACCTACTAATCACAATTAAAATGGTGGAGTTGAGGGAAGCTGAGCAGCTGTTCTAAGAGCTACAAGTCTAGGGCCAGTTTGGTTCTAGCTTAATCTTCAGAGCTGCCTGGGACTCCCCAGAGGACATCTGCCTGGATGAGGGTAGGGGGAGGGATACACCAACGGGATAAACTTTATCTAAAGGTGGATGGGAGAGAGCCACGGCCTGACTGCAGGTGTGGCCCATCCAGCCAGGTTAACCCAAACCTATCCGTAGGGCCAGATTTCACTCAGTCCGGTTCAAAGAACAAACACAAGCTGAGCAGAAGGGAGGAGGCCAGCATTTGTAAAACTCAGGGAGGGAAAGCAAGCCACATCCAGGAAGAGTCAAATAACTGGAAACATGCCCTTAAAATGGTGCAGTCACTGTGGAAAACAGTAGGGTGGTTCCTCAAAAAAATTACACATAGAATTAACCATATGATCCAGTAGTTCCTCTTCTCGATACACACGAAAAGAACCGAAAGAACTCAAAGACATACTTGTACACCCTTGTTTATAGTGGCACTATTCACAACAGGCAAAAAGTGGAAGCAACCCAAGTGTCCGTCAATGGATGAATAGACAAAGACTACGGTATACACACGCAATGGTCCTGAGCCTCAGAAGAAGGAAATTCTGGCACATGCTATCACATAGCCGAGCCGTGAGGCCTTAACCTGTGAGATACACCAGTCACAATGAGACCGACACAGTCTGCTGCCGCTTACATGAGGTGCCCAGGGCAGTCAAAATCATGAGACAGGAAGCAGAACGGTGGTGGCCAGGGGTTGTGGAGAGGATCGCGCGAGTGCTGTTTCGTGGGTACACAGTTCCAGTTTCGGAGAAGATGAAAAAGTTCTGGAGATGGATGATGCCAATGGCTGCACAACAAGTGAATGTACTTAATGGTATCAAACTGTACACTTAAAAATGATTAAGATAATGAGTTTCTATTACATGTATTTTACTACAACTTCAAAATAAATAATAGATTAGATAGATAATCAAATAGGCAGACATTCCCTAGTGACTGGCCAGACACCGGTGGGGCAGGTGGTGCTGCTCTGTTTCCTCTGTCCTGAGGGTCTGGAAAGGGGAGCAGGTTTGCCCATCTTTTCTTGCTTATCTGCTCACTGAATAAACACGCTTGGGCAGCCCGGGTGGCTCAGTGGTTTAGTGCTGCCTTCAGCCCAGGGCGTGATCCTGGAGACCCAGGATCGAGTCCCACGTCGGGCTCCCTGCATGGAGCCTGCTTCTCCTTCTGCCTGTGTCTCTGCCTCTCTCTTTCTGTGTCTCTCATGAATAAATAAATAAAAATCTTTTTAAAAAATCTTTAAACACACTTTTACATGTGCTATGGGGACATGGCAGTAAAGAAACCATCCTGCTCTTTGAGAGGCAGGGACATGAATGGGTAAACAGACAAAGGATTTGGGGTGGCACAGAGAATGACACACAGGTCTGGACACATAGCAGTGAGACCACTGCCTTTGGGTCCCTTGACTATTATGCCAGGAATCCATGAATGAAACTAGACACAACCCCTTCTTGTTGGACAGAAACCACCAAAGATCTTCTCTCTTCCATGAAGACCAATCTGACATGAGCTTTACCTGCTTCTTTGCAATCTGATTAGCATTGGCCTGGACACATGGACTTCAGTACCAACTGTCTTGCTAGTTGCCTAGCTGCCTTCCCTGGGACGCTGCAGATTCCCCCAAAGGTGTCATCCACTGAGCTGGATGCTCAGCATGTGGCCTGTACTAAGTGCTCCCTAAACACCGACCACCATCAGAGCCCTGGGAGCAGTCGCTTCAGAGACTCTTGGGTGCATTCCTGGGGAGTTGAAACCTGGAGGAGTTCCCATGGAATTTCCCTGTCTCAGCATCGCTGCCCCAGGAATAGGGACATGAAGCCCCCTCAGGGAATAGTTTGTCTGCTGATGGCAGTTCTCTGCAATGGAGCGGCTGCTGGTGGCACAGGGACAGCTCCTGGCCTTCCCCTCTGGCTGTGCAGGCGTGGAGGGGCTCCACGACTGACTACATCCAGATCTTTCCTCCCTGGGCAGCAGTTCTGCGGACACCTTGACAGAGTACCAGGAACTCCGCTGAATATGTGGAACCAGTTGGGGACTGCAGACAGAACTGGTATAGCTGGAGACAGGTGACAGCGGGGAAACCTTTATCTAAAAATCTAAGAATGGACTCCCTTCAGAAGAAATGCCTCTTAAGTGAAAATATTATTTCATCGTGAACTCAATGACAAGTGTCACTTACATCCTTGGGTCCTGTCCCCTAACCCAGAAGCAGGAAGGGCGGCACGTGGGTACCTTCTGTCCCAGGATGGCAGGCTCATTCTGAGGCCATGACACACAACCACACGCTGCCCAACACAGGTAATGTGAAGTACAACCTTACCTCTCATTATTCCACTGAACTATTACAACCTTCAGAGAAAAACCTCACGAATAAATATTAAAGTCACTATGATCTCTTCATCCTTTAGGCCTGTGGAGATCAAGAGATGTAGGCCCAAGCCTGCACCCAAGTTTTTGATGCAGTCTGATTCCCGCTCCTTCCTACAATGCTGAATACCAGTCACAGACAGGAAAATGACCTATTTTTGGGAAAATTGTGATTTACCTTGATTACTCATTTCCTCCCCATGAGAGGCAGTCCCATCCCACGCCCCACCACAAAGATGAGAGATATGAAGGCTGATTGCGGAAGGCCAAGAGCTGGACACCCCTGCCTGAATGTTACAGCAAGGGTCCCACATCCAGGCACCCAATTAAACGCTGAAGTTGCATGTAACAGTGCAGAAGTTTATGAAACATTTTCCCTACAATCCATTGGATCTATTTGCGGTTGACTTTGAAGCGACAAAAAAAGCAAATCTCCATTCCCCAAAAAGTCATCTCTTCTGTCTGCCAAGGTAGCAATATTGTGATGGGCATTAGTACCTGAACTGTGCCTTTGTCCCGATACTTCCAACTGAGCATAGAGAGCTGGCTGCCCCATCAAAGATGTTCCCTCCATTCCTTCCTCACATGGGCTCCGAGGCCACCTCCCCACCCACCTGTACCAAGTCACTGCTTACTTGTGACTTTCTCCTATTCTCAAACATGGGGTTCTCATGTGTGCCCCAAGCCTTGCTCAGGGAAGCCAACTATGTGGTTGGAAACCCAACTGCACCAGTGCTCTTACCACATCATGGGGCGAGGGCCTACGTGATGGACTCGTATAACTCCCGGAAAATGGAATGCCCACTTGATTCTTCTAGAAGACTTACAGAAACACTCATTCCTTCCCTCAAAGGAAAATGAAGCAAAGAATGTTGCTAAGCTTCCTTCACCATATATTAAATTCAAAGAGAAAAAGAGAAGACAGTTTCAAAAAAATAATGGTACATCTTGGCCATGGTTATAGATAAGGGAGACTGTGCTTTACAAAACTTGGTGGTATGTGGTGACATCCGAACATTCCTTCCCGCACAAACATTATGTGTAGCTTTGTGTGAGGTTTTTCTTTCTTTCTTTTTTTTTTTTTTTTTTGCTGTTGTTTTGCTTTGTTTTGTTCTGCACTTCCCTCTTCTTTGAATTGCCATGGCATATAAAAGTTACCACGTAATTGAAGCCTTAAGCATATTCAGGAAAACCTTAACTTCCTGAAACCTTTGGGGGAACTCAACTCCTACATACAGATGCCTTGTGCCTGGTCATTACAGTCACCTTTGAGTGTCCACTGACCACACAAAGCACACACTTCATGCCTCGGGGTACACACCCTCTCCCCTCAACTCCCCTGTAGAGAGCCCAGCTCTCAGGCCCTAAAAGGCCTTCCCAGCACACTTATTCTGTGCCTTTTACTTGCTCCTCCTCTTCAAAAGCAACGCAAAAGAGTTACTTGGCATCTGGTTTTGGACTGCGGCCCCCACCCTCGCCTCTCCCAGGTGACAATTTCTGTTGAGGGCACACTTATGACGCGAACTGCTACCACTTCGTATCTGCAGGTGCACAAGCTTTCCCTGGTAGTGGTGGCGATTTAACTTTTGTATAATCCAACCCATCATGTTTTCAAAACCCTCCCAGGCTCCCTGTAGCCTGGTGTCACTTCCAAGTACCTTAGCTGTACGTGACTGGCTCAACTTGCTCATCTGCTGCCATCCTTTGTCTTTTTTTTTTTTTTCTTCTTCTTCTGTCTGTTGTTGCTCTGGCAACACCCAGTTGTGCAAGCCCCCCACCCCCGCCCCGGCACCCCAGAAAGCTCACTTCTGTCTCTGCTCCACTCAGCTGCCCCTGCTTGAAATATCCCTCCCTCTGTGATCCTCTCTGCAAACTCTTTGGCTTTTTTTTTTTTTTTAAATTCTGCTCCTTGTCTTATTTCCGCCTCTCCCTTTGCCCAATAAGGAACCAGCCACTCCCATGCTGTTCCCTTTATGTGTATCACACTGTCATCTATTTGTTTATATGGCTCGACTATGAAGTCTCTGGAGAATAGCGACTGTTCTATTAGTCTGAGGTTCTTTGAGGCTGATGGCGTGGAGTAGGTATTCAATAAACATCTGCTGCAAAGGCTAGCCTTAAAAAGTATACAGAGCTGGGATCATGATCCTCATCTTGCAGCTAAGAAAATTTCATGCTGAAAGGTGCAGTCAGAAGGGTCCTGCCACTAGTCAGTGACTCATGCTCTTTCCACTAGAGTAGGATGTTTATATAACCCACCTCGCATTTCCTGTTGTCTCTTGAGTTTTGTGATCTACAGGAAATAAAAGTTTCCTGGATGTCTCAGAGCATCTATACATTGCCTTTCCGAATGGACACCTAGGAATGACACTCCAGTAATTCACTATTCATTGGTGCATCTAGTTGGGACTTGGGAGCCCAGGCAGCCAAGCGCTAAATTAACATTACTCTTCTCGGCAGAGGGGACGGGGCTCTAAACAGGCGCAGGATGCCAGCGTAACTTTGAAGAAGAGATTTACACACCCCTTTGTCTCCTATATAAATGGACTTGAGAGCGGCAGCGGCGCAGAAGCGATCCTTTCCACTGTTTATAGTTGAAAGCAGACGTTTTCAGCTTCTTCCCGGTGATCACTCCACTAAAAATAGCTTTGATGCTGTCACATGCAAACTTGAGCAGAACCTGAAAGCAGTTCCCCTTTTAGTTCTGAGCCAGTTCAACTTTGAAAGAGAAGCAGCTGTTAACAGACTCCAACATGTTTACATGATGCCGAAGTAGTTCAGCTGATAGTAAAAAAAAAAAAAAAAAAAAAAAAAACCCACATTGAAAAGGGACAGAAATGGGTTTGCAGCTCTGGTGACGACACTTCTTTCTGCTGAGCTCTAGCCTGGGAGGAACAGTGAGGCTGGCAGGGAAAATCCAAAATGGCCAGGTTTCAGGGAAAAGCTGTAAGCGGCAACTTGGGTGAAAACACAGGGCAGGGATATTTCCTGCCTCTGCTTGGGGTAGGGGGGCAGGGGAGGTAGCAAAGAATACGGTCATATAGAGAAGAGGATTTGTAAACATGGGTCCTTTTAAAAATCTTGTTACAAGCACCTAAGCTGCTTTTTTTGTTTTTTTGTTTTTAAGAAATTGAGAAAATAAAGAAGGAAGTACTTTCAACATCTTGGCCATTTCTTTGATGCCTTATTCTGGTTTACTGGGCAACTGGATCTTTCTGGATACGGGACCCAAAGTGAGGGGACAGCAGAGCACTAGCTTGGAAACCAGAGGAAACATGAACTTTCATTCCGGCTCCTCTCCTGGTGGCCCGTCAGGACCTGCGGTGTCTCCCCCACCTGCTACCATGGGTATGAGTGGAACAGGCAAACATGTACCTGATGGAACGTGTGACCCCTGAGAGATGATCAACTATGTCTTTTAGAAACTTGTAAGCAGAAGAGAGAGTGCCAACAATGGTCTGGGGTCTTTTCTGGGGGTATAGTGCAGTTTTCTTTTCTTTTCTTTCTTTCTTATTTTTCTTTTCTTTTCTTTTTTCTTTCTTTTCCTTTCTTTTCTTTTTTTTTCACAGAAGCACCAATGAAATAGTAGTGTTTTTTTTTCTCTCCTTTCTTCATTCCATGTGTCCAAAGAATGATTCACACTATGTTTGCTTATGAAGTGAGAATTATTTTTATGAGGTTTTGTCCTAGTAAACTTGCCCCAGGTCTGGCTGAACTGAGCTGCAGGGGCACAAGGGCCCTGGCTGCCACCAGATTTGCCACATGTGCTTGGTGCTCACCGGGGGAAAGGGATACAGAAGTCGGTGACACAGAACTGGAGATACCTGTTCATGAACCAGAGTCCTCACTTGGGACGCTGATGCTAGAAGTTCGTGTGTACTTCTGAATCCACATTTTAACAAAAAACCTCGGGTTCTTTTTAGGAGACCTTAAGAAAACAATACCTCTATCACACCCCTGTCCCCTTCTATGAGTTTTAGTGTGATGAGAGGATACACTTGACTCAAGCACAAGAATGAATGGGTACTCTCAATCCACTATAAATTTTAGCAGCACACTGAGGTTACATTAGCTCAGGAATTTATCGCCTAAGTTATATATATTTGAACAACAGAACAGACTTTATATACTGCTGTATCTTTAACACTCATTTTTTTTGTTAACAAGACAAAAGAATTTACTGTTACTGCCAACAGCTTGCTGGCAGCTAATACCGCGATTAGCTGTTGCCTGGCAACAGTCAAGCATGCTTCCTCCCAAATCAGGAAGAGCCGCAGCTAAATCTAGACTAATTACAAAATGGGACAAATATTTAAAAGCTTTATATTTATTAAGGATTTGGGGAGAGCATCCTAATAAGAATGATTCCTTATTAAACAGATTTAGCTAAATATAATGCATATCTGCCTTTGTTTCACTGTCCCACGTCCCGCAGATCGTTTCAGGGAAACTGGATGTTTTTGCGACTTTCCTAATTTCCTTAAATATTGTACTAAAGCAAAACCATATGCTTACATTTTGTAGAAGCATGTCTTTTGCCTACTTCTCTAAGAATAAGGATGAGAAGAAACACCACAGACACCTAAATCTTTTAAAATAGATACTCTTGCAAACAAATTAGGAGGATACCACCACCATTTTTACTATTTTTACAAAGCTATCGGGACGGAAGACTCAACAGCCTGTGACTCTCAGAGTTACTACCTTTGTCTGTGTTCTCACTCAATTCCTTCTGTTCCAAGAGTGACTCAGGATTCTCGGGGGGTGGGGTGGGGGGAGAACGAGTCTAGAGTTATTTCAGAGTCCACAGAGCTGGCCTTCCTGCCATCAGGGCTATACTGCTGGTGGCATAGTCTTGAGCAATCAAAATTCTCAAGTCTAGAGACTTTACTTCATCCCCTAGAAGGGAGGCTGAAGGAGTAAAGGACACACACACACACATACAGTGTGGGTCCCTATCATATGCAGAGTATGGGAATATTCTCCCAAAAAGACAAGATACCAGTTACAAAGATAGAGCAGAAACCAGAGGTTTTGTACTGTTCTACAGCTAAGAATGGTGTTTACATTTTTAAGTGGTTGAAATTAAAAAAATATATATATATATCAAAAGACTATTTTATGACACGTGAAAATTACATGAAATCCCAATTCCAGTGTCCATAAATAATATTTTATTAAGACACAACACACGCCTTCATTTATATACATGCTGATTTCGTACTAAATATTCAGTATTTGGCCCTTTACAACAAAAGTTTGAAGACCTCTGAAGAGGAATAACAGTGACGTGTTAGTTCTTGAAAAAGAAATTGATTTCGGATTAACTTTAAACACGATCAAAACCATGCAAATAAGCCAATTCCCACTGAAAGGAATTGGGTCTGGGCTGCTTAGTGAATCCACAACATCAAAATTTCCAGAAAATAGTCCCTATGGAATGCTAATTAAATTAGTATTAAGTTTAAGAATCATTACTTGGAATCTTCAAAAATTTTTTCTTAGATTGTTTCTCCTCTTGAGTAACTCATCAGATGATCTATGTAAATCTACACCGTTTCCTAAACTTGAGTAATTTTGTTATTAAAAACAAATATGCATACTATTTTTAGGTCTGAGAGGAATATGGAATCCATTATATTTTGTGTGTAAATAAGCCCACCCACTGGATAATGCTGTATGTCCATAAACTCTCCTAGGGAAGCACTGATCCAGATTAAAATTTGGATGTGCTCTTGCTGAAGTCTGACACAGCCAAAGGTCTCTGCTTCTGCTACCCTCTCCCTGGGGCTCTCCATTTACCAAGACTCAGTATCTCCTTGAAGCTCACTGGCAGGCTGCACTGCTGCTTATCCTTTCAGACACATGTTTCGCATCATATTACAGTCTATGGTTTGTGCATAACCATGGCCCTCATCATCTGACCATCCTTCCCAATTCCACTGCCAGTGAAAGCTGAGAAAAAGTGCAATTTTTCAAGCCTTGCAGAATCACTGACAATAAATCCTAAAGGAATCTCATTAATCAAAACCCCAGGATGTGCCAGAGATAAGTAACTTTGGGACACTCTGCACCTGACAGGAGAAAGAGAAAAGGGCCAAAAGATCTTCACATTTTGTCAGTATTTAAGACTGTGACAATTCTGGAAGAAGAGCAGGAGAGTAATTAACATCAAAACTTAAAAAATCCCATTTACCCCTGCTGGGTAGCAATGAGCTCTCCTAGAAATGACTTTGAATCTTCTGGAATCCCCCCCAGGAGGTCCTACTCCATTCTCTGCAGATGAACACAAGGTGCCCGGGCTACCATAGCCCCACTCTTCTCTAAATGAAATCCTAGTATTTTCAGGCTGAAGTGGGAAAACAGTATTTGAAAATCAACGACATACCCAGTGAGCTTGATACCTGCTGAACTCACTGTTTCTGATGCTGCTTACCCATGCCTGCTTCAGAAAAATGCCTCTCTACCGCAAGCTGAGGCACACTACCATGTTCTGCATGCAGCCCATGAGCCCACAGCAATGACCCCAGCTGACAGGGCCAGGGCAGAGCCTTGAACCACGATGGACACCAGCTTCAGGTCACCTTCAACCTCCTTGGCCTACCTTGAGAGCAGGAGTTGAGCCATTCCGTGTCCTCAAATAGACTCAAGGAAGACCTATAGAAGCAGAAGCTACCAGAAGACCAGGAGGCAGGTGGACCACATGGGACTTCATGGGCTCGATTCAGTATGAAGGGGCTGGAGGAGAACAGAGCACCCTGGCTTGTAGAGAAGCGGGGGGGGGGGGGGGGGGGGGGGGGGGGGGCTATGGGCCGAGAGGCCTGAGGAGCGGAAACCTGAAACCCAGGAGAGCGCGCAGGAGCTTGAGGTATTCTCCGGAGGCCTGTGCATTGTGGGCCTGTCAGGTGTATGGGATTACCTTGATGGCTACAAAAATCCTTTTCTACCTCCTCGTGGAGTAGTGTAAATTATATTTATTATTTATATTTATAAGCCTGTCAATGACACTGATTTCTAAATGTTGAGCCTGGGGTGCCTGGGTAGCTCAGATGGTTAAGCATTGGACTGCTGACTCTTCATTTTTGGCTCATGTCATGATCTCAGGTTCTGAAGTGCAGTCCTGCATCAGGCTCCACACTCAGTGTAGAGTCTGATTGTCTCGCTCCCTCTGTTCCTCCTGCTGTTCACACAGAGAGAGCACATGCTCTCTCTCTCCCTCAAATAAATAAAATCTTAAAAAAAAAAAAAAAAAGTAGAACTAGCCTCGCAAACCTGGGATAAACTCCACTTGGTCATAGTGTATTAGTCTATGCTGAACCTAACGTTGTAAGATTTAATTTGCTTATATTTTGTCCAGGACTTTTGCAACTATGTTCATGAGTGATACAGCTCTGTAGTTTCTTGTGATGTCTTTGTCTGGTTTTGGTATTAGGGTGATGCTGGCCCCCAAATAAATTAGGAAGTATCCCCTCTGCTTCTGAAAGAGATGGTAGAGGATTGGTATAATTTCTTCCTTAAATGTTTGGTGAAATTCACCAGGGAGCCCATCTGGGCCTGGTGCTTGCTGTTTTGGAAGGTTAATTATTGACTTGATTTCTTTACAAGATACAAGAACATTCAGATCGTCTATTTCTTCTTGTGTGAGTTTTGGTAAACTATCTTTCAAGGAATGGATCCATTTCATGTAAATTATCAAATTTGTGGGCACATAATTATTCATAGTATTCCTTTATTATTCTTAAAACGTCCATAGGATGGATGTGCAGTGATGTCCTCTCTTCCATTTCTAATATTAGTAATTTGTGTCTCTTTCTTTTTATCTTAATTAGCCTGGCTTTTATTGACCTTTTCAAAGAACCAGCTTTTGGTTTCACAGACTTTCTCTATTGATTTTCTGTTCTCAATGTCATTGATTTTTTGCTGTAATATTATTTCTTTTCTTCTGCTTAACTCTGGATTTAATTTGCCCTTCTTTTTTCTAGCTTCCTAAGGCAGGAACATAGGTTATGGATTTTAGATCTTTCTAACTTTTCTAACAT
Organism: Vulpes lagopus; assembly: GCF_018345385.1. Taxonomy (NCBI): domain Eukaryota; kingdom Metazoa; phylum Chordata; class Mammalia; order Carnivora; family Canidae; genus Vulpes; species Vulpes lagopus. The sequence goes on along the minus strand of NC_054829.1, from coordinate 12,931,690 downwards.
ATGCATTCAATGCTATAAATTTCCCTCTAAGCTTTGCTTTTGCTGCATCCTACACATTTTGATAAGGTGTTTTTATTTTCACTTAGTTCACAATACCTTTAAATTTCTCCTGAGGTTCTTCTTTGATCCATGTGTTATTTATAAGTATGTTTTTAATCTCCATGTATGTTGGCATTTCCATTTACCTGTCTGTTCATTGATTTCCAAATTGAATTCCACTGTTTTCTGGGAGCAGACATTGTAGAATTTTTGTTCTTTTAAATTTGTTAAGGTGTTTTATGACTTGGAATGTGGTCTATCTTGGTGAATGCTCCATGTAACCTTGAGAGGAACGTGTAATCTGCTGTTGTTGAAGTAGTCTATAGAAGTCCACTATATCCAGTAGGTTGATGGTATTATTGTTTCCACGATATCCTTACTGATTTTCTGCCTCCTGGATCTGTTCATCCCTGATACAGGCATGATGAACTCTCCAACTGCAATAATAGATGAATTCATCTATTTCTCTTTGCAATTCTATTAGTTTTTGCCTCATGTAGTTTGACATTCTATTGTTAGAAACATACATGTTAAGAATTGTCATAACTTTTTGAAGAACTGGCTCCTTGATCATTATGCAATTTCCCTCTTTATCCTTGATAACTTTCCTTGCTCTGAACTCTGTCTGAAAATAATACAAGCTACTGATGCTTCCTTTTGGTTAGTTTTAGCATGCTGTATTCTCCTCCATTTGTCCACTTTTAATCTATATGAGTCTTTATATTTAAAGTGGGTAGACAACATGTATTTGGGTCTTGTTTCTTGATCCACTCTGACAACCTCTGTTTTTTAATTGGTTCCTTTAGGCCACTGCCATTCAGAGTGGTTACTGATATAGTTGTATTAATATCTACTACATGCATTGTTGTTTTCTATTTCTTGTCTTATTTTTTTAAAGATTTTATTTATTATTTTATTTATTTATTCATGAGAGATACAGAGAGAGAGACATAAAGCAGAGAGACAAGTGGGCTCCCTGCAGGGATCCCGATGTGGGACTCAATCCCAGAACTCCAAGATCACACTCTGAGATGAAGGCAGAGGCTCAACCGCTGAGCCACCCAGGCGTCCCTCTGTTCATTGTTCTTTGTTCTTAGTTTTGTCTTCCATTCTTTTTCTGCATTTTGGAGCTTTAACTAAGCATTTCATGTGACTCCATTTTCTCTCCTAATATATCAATTTGATTTCTTTTTTACTGGTTGTCCTTGCTTTTTATTAATCCGACAGCCCAAACTAAAACACAAGGGCTGAGGCTCTCTCTCTCTAGCATCATCCCTTATATGCCCTTGAACCTCCCTAGGCCACCAACCACTGCTATTTTCACTATGTAGGTTGCTTCTGGTATTAGACTCTGAAGTTTATTTTAAAAAGGGGTGGAAGGATGGATTTCAAGAAGAAGCTGTGTTTTAAGCAAAGAAAAAGAAATTTAAGTAAAACTTTCATTATCTGGGCATATCTAATCATTTAAGTAACAACAAAACCCAAATAAGAGGCTGAGGAGGAAATGTACTGTGGCCAATGAGAAGTCTCTCTCTAGCGTCTACATGCTCAGTTTAACCCCACTGCAGCCAGCTGAGGTTTACTGTCTAAAAGCAAGTTCTGTGGTACTATTGAGAAGCTATTTCCTGGTTAAATAATGAAATGGCAGGCTTGAGCCTTGCTCTCCTCATTAAAAAGATGAGAACCTCATTAAGCTCTGCGAATAATCACTTTAGGCCTCAGCATCCCTAGGCTCCCAAGATGGTCCAGGCTCAGAATCACTTGAAAGGGGGATTCCTTTGTCTATAAGACACCAGACGCAGGGCAAACCCCCATTCTCTTTCTGAGTCTGACACTACAAACTTTTCCCATCATGAAAATAAAACACCATTAAGGCTCATTCTACCAATGTGAACATAGAGGGCATTTACTGATGTCCTGGCCAGCTAGCAGCCATTCTCTATTCTTCTAGTAACAGCTCTCCAAGTTCACTTGGGCACCAGGCATAGGTCAAAAAGCATACACAGTCCTCTGTTATGGCTACTGTTGTTCAGGCCCAGATCTGGGGGTAGGAGATCCAGTCCTTTACCAGTGGACTTGACCTTCAAAGACTCAGTTGGACTGGGCAGCCATCCTGCCTCTAGGAGGCAAAAGCTTGCCTGAGAATGGAGCCAACACAGAAGGAATGCCAAAGGACAGACAGGGAGACGCTAATGACTGAGCCATGGATTAAGATCTGCCTGAAGTTAGACCCACTTTTGGACTTTCTAGTTAAAGCTACCAGACATTCACTTACACCTAAGCCACTCTGAGTTGAATTTTCTCTCAATTGCAAATTCAATCCTAGCTGCTACATTGATAATTCAAAGAACGACTAAGTTCAAGGTTACCTCTACCACTCTCCTTTAGGGAAAGGGACTGCCATGCAAACGGAAGTATTACAGACAAAGCTGGAAAGAAAAATGTGCCTTCACTAAAGAAAAGTAGCTACCAGCATATACTGTTATTAACTGCTTAAGAAAAAGAGGTTTGTCTCTCATTTGGGGCCAGAGGGCCCATAAATGACCCAGACTTGGCAACCCTTCAGTTCACATGGAGCTGACAACAAAAATCCTACAAGTTTTTATCTTTTAAAATAAGCTGTACAATAATTAAAAGAGTATGATCCTAGCAAAAGTCAGACCAAGAACTCGGTGAAAGTCTAAAAATAGAATGAAGCACTGGCTCGAAACAAGTGCACTATAAATGTAGCATTTCAAATCCCTGCGGGGTATCTGGAAGATTCCAACGCTCATGTAAAGGACCATCAAAAATGAGCAAAAGGCCTTAACCAAAAACTGGGCCTTGAGAAAAAAGATCCAGCTAGTTCATAAACATGGGGAAGGGTGTCAATCTCAGCAATAATAAAAGAAAGGAAAATCATGGCAAAACTTTCTATCAATTGGATTAGCAGATATTTAAAAGACTGATAAGACCCAGGGATGGCATGAGAACAGTGTTGGAATGAATATAAATCGATACAACTTGGGAAGCGGGTAGAGAGGGAAAGTTGGATATGGATGTATATCTGAAATGTCTATCTCTTTGGTCTAGTAATTCCACTTCTGGAAGTTAATTACTAGGTTCTGCAGCCTATGGATAAAGAACTTGGGGTCTGGTGAAGGACAGACCTGAAGTGCGCCTTCTAACGCCACCCACCCCTTTACTAGCTGTGGGACACTTGGTTACTTATCTTCTCTCAGTATCAGCTCTTCGTCTCTCAACTAGAGATAATATAAGCACCCAGACCACAAGACTATGAAATATGCATTGCTGTACTTAGCACCATCAAGGGCATACAGAAATGTTATTAGCAGGGGTGGTGATGTCCTACCCACCCACACCAGATGGGCTGCACCACGCCCCCAGCTGTGAGAGCTGCACTAACTGCTCAGGCTCAGTACCTCCTCAGAAAACTGCTCTTGGTGAAGGGCCCCAAGAGGCGTGTGAGTCACAAGATAAGTGGCTAACAGTCCCTCTTGACTCAAAGGGGACAACCCTGCCAGTGTGATTAGGCTCCAGTCAGACCCAGACTTTTGGACTTCTCTACTCAGTCCCTTTCCCCATCCTGCCTCCCTTGTGCCTCTTCTTCAGAGAACACGCTCTCAGGAAATCATTCACACCCAAATCCTCAGCCTCTGCTTCTGCATGATCCAGCCTGAGATGCAACCACTACAATTTTTATTACTAGGCAAAGAAGCAAAGGTATACATTTCACATGGCTACCAAGGCACGGTTATAATATCCAGAAATAAAAAACAATCTCAACATGCAACCACAATTAGATAAATCCATACAAGGGCACACATGTTACACACCATTGTAAGAGTACCTCATATTGTTATTAGCTGACAAGGGAAGGAGCACACAGCGCAGTGCCAAATAAAAATACACATTACAAAGCTACACATATGGTCATACGACATGATCTCATGTAGAGTTTGTGGGCGTAAAGGAACATGTGAAAACATGTTCAACGCCCATGTTCACAGCAGCATTTTCAACTCAAGTGTCCACTGACAGAGGAAAGGATAAACAAAATGTATGTACCCCCACAATGGAATATCACCCCAAAGGAAATCTGACCCATGCTACAACCCGAATGAAACTCGAAGACATTATATGCTGAGGGAAATAAGGCAGAGCCCAAAAAAAAAAAAAAAAAAAAAGATAAATTTTAGAATACTCAAAATTCATAGAGACAAAAAGTAGAATGGGGTTGCCAGGGGCTGAGGAGAGGGTGAAACACAAAGCTGCTGGTCACAGAGTGTCTGTCTTACAAGACGAAAAAGTTGTGGAGACTGGTTTCACAACAACGTGAATGCATTTACTGCCATTGAACTCAACACTTGAAAAGTGGTTAGGACAGTAAATTTTATGTATATTTTATCACAATTTAAAAAATCTTATTCATTCTTGTTAATGACATGAAAATAAGGGTATTTTATTGAATTCTTTACACTGCTACTGTTGGCCATTCTACATATATATTAACTTATTCATCAGAAAATACAATAAAGCTGTTTTAATTCTGGAAAAATATAAATATACTATAAAATGAGAGTATACTTCAACACTGGGCTGGTAATCTGTATCACTTAGCTTTTTGGGTTTTTACCAGTTAGTGCATGTTTGTTTTTTAATAGTGTATAAATTTAACTCTAGCCACTTGTTTTGTCAGCTTATTTCTTATCTCACTGCCACCAAAAGAGCTTAAGAGATATCAACAGTCATTGTTCTGCCACTGATTAAAATGTCTAAGTTCATTCTTTAAAAACTGCCACCTTAACGCTTTTTTAAAAAAAACCCTTCCAGCCTTTCCTGATTCGTTTATTCAATAAATATTAAGTGTTTAATAGGTGCCTGGCAACACTCAAAACCTTGGGGACACAATGGTGGCCAGGATGAGCTCAGTTCCTGACTCTCAGACCATGACAGGAAGATTGACATGACACGGACAGGTTAGCATGGAGCCCCACATGTGCTCCCATCCCAGGCTACACATACTCATGTGCACACATCCTTACACACACACACACACACACACACACACACACATGCACACACACAGGTAGTCACTCTGGCCATCTTTCGTTTGCAACAATGTTGATGTCAGAACCAGCCTAGAACCTTCACGGTTCCCACCCGTGATGGCTCCTACTTCCAGTGACCACGGCAGTTGAATTTGATCAACCTGAGATGCAGTCGTCATCTTGAACTAAGAGAATGGAAAATTCATTCTTGCTCAAATTTAATTCTTCTTGGCTTGCAGCAACGGGGTCTTCTCGCCCATCACCATGTCTCAGAAGCCTCGTCCCATCCTTGGTTTACTACCCAACCCACTTGGTAGAAGTTCTCTGGCCCTGAATGGTCCTATGCCTCTCCCCCAGCTCAGCTCACCAGGAGCAGGGGATTAGGTGCCTCTGATGCCTGGGGTCCAAAGGACTTGAAGCCCACCCACCTTTTTCTCCCTTCCCTCACTCGTGCCAGACTCTGCCTCAAAACATGTCTCTGATCTCAAAACCGTTCCGTCAATTCTTGTCTCTTGCCCATCATCAAGAGGCAACATTTCAATAATATTTCGTAACTGTAATCTTCACCAGTATAATCCTCTAAAGATAAACAAGTTAAAATCAGATTATTTGAACGGGAATGAATCAATCATCAAGTGCACCAGCCCTCCCTCCCTGCACGCCAGGGGTCAGTCACCTGGTGGCAACCCTGCTGAGGATCTGGGTGTTCCAGGCCTGTCTCCCTCCTTCTCATGCCCCAGACTCTCCTCCATTGCTCTCCTGTCCCCAGAGTGTCATCTGGCCACTGGCTGAGGCAGAGGATGGCCACAAACATTGCCTCAGAGGTGGGAACCAGGCTCAGTGCAGGCTGAAGACACAGCAGGGGATTTTCGATGTCATTTTGCCACAACTGTCTGCGTGGGCTGGGTCAACTTGGAGTTCCTTTTCTAGCATTAACGTCAGATTTGTGTTGATCTGGCCACGTTCTCCTGGTGGGCCCTCTGGGACTAGGAGTGCCTGTCAATCTGTGAGCCAGATGGCTGAAAGTCTCCGTGCTGTCGCTGGTCCTAGAGAGAAGGAGGGCTAAGGGGACCCAGGTGGACCGGTGAGTGGAGCGTCTAATCCACTGATTGTGCCCACTGTGGACGACCGTCTGGGGGAGAACAGCCAAGACAGCTGGCAACGACACCACTGTTTCCGTTTCTGGCAGGACCCTACACTAAGTGACGTCAACTGTTGCAGAAATAGCCCTACACCCTTAGGTGGGCCCTGCCAACAATGATTCTGGCTTGGCCCCGTGGCTTGCTGTGGCCAACAGGGCATTAGGAAATAGGGCATAGGCAGAAACTGGACGAGTGCTTGAGTACTGGGGCTTGTTTTCTCTCATTGCCGGGAATCCTTCTGCCACCACGTGAAAGAGCTTGGAACAGCTTCCGAAAGAACTTGAGACCCCACAGAGACAGATGCCAGCTCTCCCAGTCATCCCAGCTGAGGCCCAAATATGCAAGTGAGCCCAACCACTGCTGCCAGGAACAGAGACAGGCCATCCCGGCAGGGTCCAGCCCACGCCACCAACACACAGAATTTTGAGAAAAGAGTTGCTTATTCTTAGAGTCACTTTGTTATGTAGCAGAAGCTGAACGATACAAAGCTCTGTATACGAGAACCTGCCCAACAAGCCACGATCCCAAACTGCAATGCAGCTTCAGGATGGTGAACGAGCCATGGTCCCAGAACTGCAATGCAGCTTCAGGATGGTGACTCCCGTGGGTGCCTAATGCAGAAAAGTAAAACAGCATCAGCAATTCCTAAAAGATTTTATTTATTTACTAAGATTTTATTTATTTATCTGAGAAAGAGAGAGCACAAGCAGAAGGAGGGGCAGAGGGAGAGGGAGAGGGAGAAGCAGACTCCCCACTGGGCAGGGAGCCAGGCGCGGGGCTCCATCCCAGGACCCTGGGATCATGACCTGAGCCAAAGGCAGACGCTTCACCAACTGAGTCACTCAGGGGCCCCTTTAAAGATTTTATTTTTCAGTAATCTCTCCGTCCAACACGGGGCTCGAGGGTACAACCCTGAGATCCAGAGTCACATGCTCCCCTGACTTGAGCCAGCCAGGCACCCCAGCAATCTTGGTAACACCTTCTGTAACCTGCCTCTAGCCGTCGCCGAGGAAGCGGACAGGACAAAACTGTCTTCATCTGATGTGGGTCCATTACCAACAGCAACTGACTGGTGCTGACCCTTCCTACCAATCCAGTGATGCAACACTCGGTGATGGCCAGCACTTCCCCCAACATGCTTTCGGAGGCAAGCATCCTTCCTGGGCATTTGTTCTGGAGCTGATATATTAGTTTCCTCTCTCCAAGAGTGCCTTTTACCCGCTAGAGAGCCAGGAGGAGATGCAGATACTCTGGAGACAATCCTTCAGAAATCATTCTACGGTGACTTCTCGGAAGTACGCACACCCCGTTAAGTAGCTCACAATGTCACCCCAGAGAAAGACAAGTTTCAGCAGGGGTAGAGTCAAAGGGTCCCTCAGGAAGATTTCACTTTTATGATTGTTTCTTAGAAGCACACCAAGTCCTGACACTTCTCTGCCTCTCTCTGTGGGATCTGAAACGATGGCAAAGCACCAGTTCCGTAACTTTGCTTAAACTTTTCGGTTTGCTTCTTTCCAACCCTACACAGACCCCTCCGTTCTATGAATCCTTTTACAGCATGTCACGGGTTGACCCATATTCCTTTCATACTGTTAGTTTAATCTCTTAGGGCATCTTACATCCCCAACTAGCAGGTTTCCAGAGAACACAAGCCATGTTTTAACTGACCCTCCTTTCTTCAATCTCCCTCCCTTTCTCTTTCTCATTCATTCATTCATTTTTAAGAAGCAAGAGCCAGAGACAGCAGCATACAGCCGAGAGAGGAGAATGCTGAGTGATAACCATAAAAATAGGCACAGCTAATAGTTACTGAGCATCTTTTAGGTGCCAGGTACTGTTCTGAGGATTTTAGACATGTGTTCATTTCATTCTTGCACCAAGACTAGGAGGATGGTACTGTCTGAAATCTCATAAACAGGAAAGGATGCTGATGTACTGAGGAGTTATAACTCGCCTGTGGTAGGAGCTACTGGGTGGTGGAGTGGACAACCCAAAGCGGAGCCCGAACCACTGGGCCACACCGCCACCAGATGAAGCTGTACAAGAACCCTGGGAGGCCAAGTTGAGGCATCTGTGTTTCATTTCATTGGTAATGGCAGCTCCACCCGGGTTTTGGAGTAAGGTAACGTGATGGGGTGAGCAGAGAATCGAGGCAGAAAAACCAGGTAGGGACATGGTTGTGGAAAGTCCAGGGAGAGGCAGGCGGGGCGGAGGGTGGTGGTGTCCAGACCATGACAGCAGCAAGGGCTACGGGAAGGATGGAGTCAAGAGACATTTCTAAGGCAAAATCAATAGGATTGGGCACCTGAATCAGAGAAAAATCAAAGATGATTCTGAGGTTTTGGACTTTGGATACTGGGTTGAAGGGAAAAAAACTGCCAGACAGAAAAACTCAAGAGGTAGAGCAGGTTTAGAAGGTTGTGTCAGGAGCCACCCGCCCCCCAACCCCCGACCACCCCCAGGTCGGGGGAGCCCCTAGGAGAATTCACAGGGCTCAGCACAGAGCATATTACGTTCATGGTTATGACTGATTTCAGCAAAAGGACACAAAGTGCAATCAGCAAAGGGAAAAGGCACAAGGGACAAAGCCTAGAGGATACCAGGTACAAGCTTCCAAGAGCGCCCCCGGAGGAGAGTCATATGGGATGTGTTAATCCCTCTGGCGATGGGTCATGATATGGCACATGAAGTGTTGCCTACAAAGGAAGCTCATTAGAGACCCGGGCCCAAGATCTCCACTGGGGACTGCCCTCTGCCCAGCGCATAGGTACCCTCTGCCTAGCGCATTCCAAAATTCCAGATTTCTTCCATCACTTGCATTGCTTACATTATTCAGGTGCAGGGAACAATCAGTTCTCAGAATGGTAAGGAACCTCTCAGAAACCAAATCTCCAGACACCAGCCAACGGTCAACCTTGCAAAGCAAGACCTTCTAAGGGGAGCAGGCTCAGGCTCTGTTAGCTCTTTGCTGCACACAAGGACAGCGAGTATTTGAGTTTTGTACAGGGGTGATGTTTTACATCCAACATACAAGGGCACAAATTGGAGCCATGAGGGCAATTCTTGCGTGATGTTCACATTATAAAGCTTAGGTCAGCACTCTTCTCAGACCTGAATATAACACCAAAACAAACAGCTAATACAAGTTACCAGGGAGGGTTGGCAGGACTCCAGGTTGCTTCTATTCCCCTTGCTGTCCAGTAAGAGAGTGAGCTTCAAGACGATGACACCTTGCATTTCATTACTAAGGTAGGTAAACATTAGGTTTGCTGCAGAATCAAACACAATTAAAACTTTAATTAACTGAAACCTGGCTAGCCCCCATCTTCAAATAAAGAACATTTGCAGGGGGTAGAGGCTCTGATGATGGAGATTCTTTCCCTTTGAAGAGAAAGGGGCAAGTCAGAAGCTTCTCTCAGTCACCTATTCAAAACAGGCACTTCCTGCGACCTCTGGAGAGTGGGCACATACGTGACATCCACATAACTACAAACTGAACACCGCCAGGGGCAGAATGCAATATCCCCCCAACGCTCAAGTGTTCATTCAGCACATTCTTACTTTTGGCAGCAAACGGATCCATGGGTTCAGAATTGGTGAGAAGTTTTGTAGTCGGCGTGCTCTGGTTTTCTAAACTGGTTGGCGCGAGGGTTCCACACTATGAAGCATCTCTCAGGTGTTTCCTGCAGGATCCCCCATGCACCGCTCCCCATGCTGAAGATGGATTCAATCTACAATCCTGTAAACTGGGTCTCAGATGACCCAGCATCCTCTTGCATACCTCAGTGAGTGGGCTAATCGCCCATGGTCATGACAGAATCAGACCCATGTATCAGTGGTGGGAGACAAATCCCTTGTGGGTCCATCTCCCTCAAACTTGGAAGGGAGAAAAGTATACTTCTCATCGGCAAAAAGCCACTTCGTGTCAGCAGAAGAGAAGGCGGGGAGGCCAACACTGTGGGGAAGAGGAAGGACGCCAATGAGGATTTAGGGTAAAGAGGCACCTGAGCCAAAGGCCCAACGAAATATGCCTCCAGGAAGCATCTGAAGTGAAAAAGACTTTGGGTAGAGCATTAAGACAACTGTTAGGACGGCTGCAAAACTCAGGGCACGCTGGCTCGATTCTCGCTCAGCTCCCGCCAAACCTGCAGGGTTTCTATGAAGGATCTTACATAGGGAGCTGGGGTCGAGGGAAATGACCTTCCTTCTCAGAGTTCAAAATAAACAGCCCTCTGATCACACTACCCATTGGCTTGACTTTGGCTGGCAGGCACACCGACCAAGTAAGATGTTCTTTAAACGGAGGCTGTCTTTGTTCGCTCTTAAAAGATCCTGTGTTCAATTTTGTTTGTTCCGAGGACTTTTAGGAGCTTTCCTCTTTCCATTCCTGTTGTGTTTTTTTTTTCTTCCTTCCTTGATTTTTAACAAGAAGCCCAATAAGCGCCACTCTAGATATCAACTTATTTTTAAGTATCTCAAGAGCCCCTAGGACATTGATCTATCACTCCCATCCCTAAACTGGATTGTCTTGCTGCCTTGAAGAAAATGGGTAAATTATTTCCTGAATAAAAAAGCAAGGAGCTTTTAGGGCCCATAATCTCATTTCAAATCCTTTTACCCACTCTCTACTCCTTTGGCCCCAAGACTACAATCCTCTTTGGGTAATCTGAGGGCTTACGGGTGCCAGGGGGGTAGGGGCCTTTACTGTTCCTCCCTGCTCCACAACGTTGTTCGCTGCTGGAAGGGGGGCAGCATGCCAGGGTTCAGGGCCCCATAATGGCTCTGTTCTTACAGGGCAACTGTTAATAATTAGCAGGAAGCATTTTGTCTCTAAATCTCACAGCTTGAACAGTAAGACCTCGTAGTGCCAAAGAAACACTTAATTCTAGAGAAGTGAGACCTGGTTCCAACAAATCCTGTGTGGATCAACCCGTAGGATGAAATGGCCCCATCCGCCCTCCGCTACAATTATGGGGTGTTTTAGTGAGAGCAGGGGGCTCGGCCTAGAGGTTGGGTGAGTGCAGGGGAACAAGACACAGAGGACTCCTACCCTCTGAACACTTCGAGTCTACTGAGCCATATGTGGCCCTGAAGCTGTAAACGCCAGACAGACAAGCTCCAGCCAGTAGGAGGACCCAGGGCCCGGGGCGGCAGGGGTCGAGGAGGGACAGGAGGTGTAAGAGCATGATCCAAAAACAAGGGCATGGCGGTACAGCAGAGGACAAGGGGCCGCGGAGGCAGTCAGGAGTCAGAAAACCAGGAACTGTCTGGAAGGAATTGTCAGGGGCAAGTAGAAGTTCCAGAAGGATCTCTCAGGTCAGCAAGGGGAACACCCCAAGGAAGAAGCAAGAAAGAGACCACGTGCAGGATGACAGCAGCTTCTCAGGTTAGAGACCCATTCATTCCTTCCTTCATGCATTCATTCATGCATCAGTTTATTCAAAAATATTTATCTGGTGCTATTAAGGGCTGGACACTGTTCTAGACTTGGAGGATCCAGCAATGAGCAAAACTAAGGCCCTGCTCTCAAGGGACATATATACAAATAAATATATAAGGAACGGGTGATCGTGAGGACTAAGGAGAAAAAGAAGGGCAGTGGGAATAAAGAATGATGGTGGGTGTGCACACGCAGGCTGTTTTTGGGGGGTGGCTAGGGAAGGTGTCCTTGACAAGGTGACATGTGAGGGAGATCTGAAAGAGGAGGGGAAGCGGTGACAGTGACAGCTCGGACAGGGAGGGGCAGGTACCAGGGAAATCAGAGGGAGCCCATCCCTGGGGCTCGGGGCGGGTGGGGGAAGCGGGCACACTTGGGAACCAAACTTCGAGGGGTTCGATTTTGGCGCTGTCGTTTACTGGCGCTGTGACCCTGTTTTAGAGACACGTTCTAGGGACATGCGATGCCGGGGTGGGGCTCTTTTTTTAGCATGCTGCCCTTCAGCCTCAGTTTCCTTGTGGTACCCCTGACCACTCCCCAGATGTCAACTCTCTCTCAACACCTTCCAACCTGCTGTCAACATGATACAGGCACACGGTAGTACAGAGTCATCGGCTCCTGGTATCTGTGAGCTGAGACATGAAATGGGCAACGTGAAAAGTTTCCACTACAACGAACACAGAGCTCTTCAACTTTGGCTGGCATCAGTACCCATGCAATACCCATGGTAGCCAAAGCGATTCAACTGGTGGATGGCAAAGAAATTCTAGAAATTTCGTTACTTCGATTGGTGAAATCGGCCCCATTACAGAAATTACCAGTATTTCCAGAGACATGGGGGACATACCTCTGAATTTGCTTGAAGAGTAAATGCTATTTATCCTTTTGAAATATTTATCACCAGCCGGTGTGAGCTGGAAGCATTAAGGTAACCACAACCTGAATGTACTGATTTGGTTTGAAACATCTAAAAGGTATGTGTGTGCGTGTGTGTGCGTGTGTGTGCACGCGCGCGTGAGCACATTCCCACACCTTTACTCCATTAAGGCAAAGTAGTAGGAAAAAGAAAGCTATAAAGTAGTGAATGGGAAGGTAAAAGGGGAGCTATCTTTTGGGGAGAAAACACGAGAATATGGAAATTAACAAGGTTCCGGAGGACGAATTAAGCAAAACAGCGTTTAGTACTGAGCTAATAGCTTACATAACTTTCTTGTTTGATGTCTGAACCACAGGGACGCACACAGCCACATGCACGGGTCCCCTGAAAACCACAGTAGGGCGTGTGAGAGGCTGACAAGGCAGAGGGATGACAAAAAGGACCCGGAGGCCCTGGGCCTGCATCCTGCTCGCGCACTGCAACAGCACTTGGGTTTACAGTTCAAACACCCCGTTTCCCAAACTCAACCGTGCATGAGAACCACCTGGGGACCTTGTTAAAAAAGCAGGTTCTTTTTGCAGCGTCTGGGTGGTGGAGTCAGTTAAGCATCCGGCTCTCGGTTTCAGCTCTGCTCCCAATCTCAGGGGTGGAGAGGTGGAGTCCCCACCTGGCTCCCTGCTCAATGGGAAGTCGGCTTCGAATTCTCTCTCTTCCTCTCCTGTCCCCGCCCCCCTCCTCATGCACCCTCTCTAAAAAAAGATTTTATTTTCATATAATCTCTACACCCAACATGGGGCTCTCGACCCCACAACTCCAAGATGAAGAACCATGTGCTCTTACTGACTGAGCCGGCCAGGCGTCCCCAAAAGTGGGTTCTGATCCAGGTGATCTGAGGTGATGTCTGAGATCCTGCGTTTCTCACAAGACCCTGCAAAAAGCAGACCACTGGGCCCTCGAGCCCTGCTCTCCAAGGCGCTAGTCGAATGTGATTAGTTCACTCGGATGAAAATGAAATGAAATTAAAAATTCAGCTCCCCGGTCAAACTGGCCACATGTCAAGTGCTCAGTGGCCATGTGTGGCTGGTGGCTGTGCAGGTGACAGTGCAGACGGAGAACATCTTCCACCATCACAAGGAGTTCTACTGGACAGTCCTGCTCCTGGAGCTCTTGTTCCCTAATTTACCCCAACACACACCCACACACACCCACACACGAGCACCACACCACAGAGGAGGAGTTCTTTCTGCACTCACGCTTTGGCTTCTGACTCTGCACCGTATCAAAGATTCCTTGAGTTACCAAGGAACTCAGGCTCCCGGGTCCTTTCTCTCATACTCCTCATTTCACACAAAAGCAAGAGGTAAACCATTCAGTACAGAGCACAGCTGGAAACCACTACGTCCATAAGAGGCCCGTGCTGCTGGAAGGTAAAGGAATCACAAATGGACACAGTTACTGAGTATCTTTCTATAAGGGATGTTACCTGCTATCTCACTTCAGACCCACCACCCATTCAGGACAGGAGGTCTTACCGGCTCAGCCTTATAGACGGGTGAACATGCAACAGAAGAGGTTTTGCTACTTGCCCCAATGTCGCAGAGCCAGCAATGGTGGCAGACTGCTTTGTGCGAGGTACGTGTGGCGGCCAAGGCCACACTCTGCCCTCGGGGGCTGTGTAGACCAGGCTGGGCATTATTTACGACTCTTGAGGACCAGGCCCAGCGCCCTGCCCTGCCAAGTTAGACACTGTAGCCATAGCTCCCAAAGACAGGCGTGGTAGTATTTCCCAAGGCTGAAAAACATCCAAGACATGATTCACGGAGATTTAGAGACACGGTCACAGAGAACCTTTAATCCAGAAAGCACTGTAATCGATGATCAAAAGCAAAACAAGCTATTTATCTCATGGAGTCTCATTCAGCAAGTATTTACTGAACAGCTGTGCCAGGCATTGTGTGGGCCCTGGAGATACAGAAAGAACAAAACTATAGACCCCTCTGCCTTCCTGAACACACACCTTCATTTACAGATACTACCAAAGAAAATAGCTTTCCTAATCCAGAACCCTGTACCCAATTTCAACTCTCTAGATACTTAAATATAAAACAATAAGGCGCATGTCTACTTTCAGTCTCATGAGCCGTCCAGAATTTTCATTTTGCTTCCTGTGCTGCCCTGAGAAGGCCAATGGCCAAATCAAAACTCCTCCTGGCTCAAAAAGATCCTTTCTCTTAAAAGTCACTTGAGTACTTGCCTGTTTCACAATCTACAAGCCTCCAACTGCCTGAGACGTCACCAGGAGTGGGGCATACCCTCACAGGCACGCTGGACTTGAGTCAAAAGTAATGAATTTTGTGATAGCAAATTGATCTCTCCTGTTCCCATAACGCAGGCTCTTGTAGAGAGAGCAAACAAACAGGGCCGTAACAATTAATTGAAAAGAAAGGGTCTAATTAAATTTTTATATGAGTGTGCATAATAGCCAGAAATAGTAAATATTGTTTAAAAAAAAGAAAAGAAAGAATCAGAACTGTACAACAGCTAAAAGCTCTACAAGCTCTTCAGACAACCAGTGACCACTTTTACTCTTTAGGTGCCTCCACAGCTTCATCTTATTTTCTAACCCGCGGTAAGTGGCATAAAGTAGGAAGACTAGAGAACTGTGAAATATTTAACCGCTTACAATTCAGTCCAATTCTACAACTATTTATTGAGTGCTTCCCAGCGCCTGACACTGTGATCCATCAATTCATTCCCCCAACATTAACCAGGTATCCAATACACACGCGTGCACGCACAGCCTGACCCGGGTCGTGGGGTCTTTCCAGGTGGTTAAATACAATCACAGCTCTAGGAGATGATTACAGTCTTGTAAGAGAAATAGCACACGTACACGCAGGACCACGGTATAAGGCAATATCTGCCAAGTATCATCCAGGTGATTGAGGAAATTTTTTTCTGATGGGCTGTGAGAGATCACATGATGGTTTCTTGATGGTTGAGATTTATCTGCAAGACCATCCCTGAAATATTAATAAGTATGCTAAGTGTCTTGAAATAAGAGAGGAGTGCTCCAAATATTTCTCTCCTGTTGTTACACAACAGACCTATGACTACGGACCTTATCCCCGACGGAGCATCCCTTGCCATGAACCTGCCTATAGCCATCCCGGAGATCACCAGCCCTGGTAACCTGGGGATGGTGCTTACAGGATCCAGAAGTTACAGAGGTGAAGACAAGGTTTAAAATTCAAGTGCAGAGGGCACCTGGGTGGCTCGGTGGTTGAGCGTCTACTTTTGGCTCAGAGAGTGACCCCGGGGTCCTGGGATCGAGTCTCGCATCGGGCTCCCCACAGGGAGCCTGCTTCTCCCTCTGCCTGTCTCTGCCTCTCTCTGCGTCTCTCATGAATAAATAAGTAAAAATTTAAAAAAAATCAAATGCAGAAGGAACGAATAACCTCTAATGAGTTTATGTGATTCTGGAGGTAAACAGAAGGATACAGGTAAAAGGCATCTACCCCCAAAAAGGCTCCCTACCTTACCTCTCCAAAAGCTTTGTGGAAAGAAGCCCTCTGAGGTTGATGAGTATATTCAGATTTCATATGGAACTTCAGGGAATCACATGGGTTTCAATCTTTCAGACTACTGATTTACCCCTTAAATGCGGCCTCAAACCTTACCAGAGCTGTCCAAGTCTCCCCACCAGGCACAAGTGAGCAGGAACCCATTTAAAAACTTACAATAAATCCTCCTTACAAAGACCGGCTAATTGTGAGATTCCTAGCTCTGAAATATATCATAATGGTATTTAAAAATTATAATATGATTATGATTATATTTTAGACTGCTGGAGTCAGAAGGGACCTCTGAGATGATGATTTTACAAACCAGGAAGATAAAGTGACATGGATAAGGGCCCACAGGTCATCAGGGCCAGTGTCAACATAAAAAATCCTATGTTTCCAGGCTCCCAGAGTAGTGCTTTCCCAGGCTACATACCAACACCTTCCAAAATCGCCATTAATCAAGACACCTGGATAGCTCAGCAATTGAGCATCTGCCTTCGGCTCAGGTCATGATCCCGGAGTCCTGGGATCAGGTCCCACATCGGGATTCCTGCATGGAGCCTGCTTCTCCCTTTGCCTGTGTCTCTGTCTCTCTCTGTGTGTCTATTTTATTTATTTATTCTTGAGAGACACACAGAGAGAGAGAGAGAGAGAGAGAGGCAGAGACGCAGGAGAGGGAGAAGCAGGCTCTATGCAGGGAGCCTGATGTGGGACTCGATCCCAGGTCTCCAGGATCACACCCTGGGCTGAAGGCGGTGCTAACCCACTGAGCCACCCAGGCTGCCCATGAATAAATAAATAAAATCTTTAAAAAATAATAGTCATTAACCATGGTCGTTTCTGCAGACTTAGAAAGAGCTTCAAAATATGCATGAAATGAAGATTAAACCATAGCAGTTTGTATAGGTGACAGGAAACAATCCTCATGTTATATTAGATTTATTTGTAAGTCCGTCTTTCTAACTAGAGTGTGACAGGAGTCCTGGCTTAGTCATCTAAGTGTCCTAAGTGACTTACATGAAGCACGGCACACAGGAACTCCAGCAACACTAGATAAGTGAATAAAGAAATATCCAGCTAATCCGGCTTAGGGGAAGAAAATGGATATTTTGAGGTTTGGAAGATGGAACTTGGGAATCCATTTGGGGCTCTGTAACAAGCAAGGAAAGCATAAAGAATCCCATGGTCTCAAACAAATCTGACTACTAGAGGAGGGGAGCTCAACAGATGAAGTGACCATGTCAGGGCCATGTAATAGGATGAAGAGCAGGTGTCATCCTCCACTTAGAGGCAGGAGACAGAGATACAGGAATTAAATTGCTTACATTGTCCGGCCATGCTCGTGGCAGAGGCAGCAAAAACAGAAGCAGCATTCCCAGGTGCTACCAATGCAGGCCTCATCAGGTTCTCCTTGCTGGTTCCTGTTTACTCCATAACCATGCAGGAGGCCCAGACCCTCTCCATAATGCAGATCTCCAGCAGACACTACACTTGAAATCCTAACAGCCATCACGGAACTACCCTGTTCCACGGGTAACAGATTAATTCTGATACCAGCACCAGGTATTGCTTTCTTCCAGCTGACGATTCTTTGCACACACTTAAAGATCTGAGTTGTGCACTAACAAAGCAGGACTCAAACAAACAAACAAAAAAACCCGACTCCAAGCACTTTTCCATTATCTCCAGAATAACAACTGACAATGTCCTCAACAGCTAAAACTTAGAAACACAGCAGAAGGTATTTGGAGCTTGCTACTGGCTCCCAGCCAGGGGTGGTTTTGCCCTCCAGGGGATGTTTCTGATTATCACAAGTTGGGGGGGGGGGGACAATATTAGCATCTGATGGGTAGAGGTCAGAGACGTTGCTACACATCCCACAAGGCACAGGAGAGCCCCCACAATAAAGAATTACCTTGCCCCAAATGTCAGCAGTGACAACACAGAGGAACACCCTGAGTTATGCATCCAACTCACAAGACTATGCTGAGTGTTTTTTTTTTTAAGATTTTATTTATTTATTCATGAGATACACAGAAAGAGAGGCAGAAGCAGGCTCCCTGAGGGGAGCGTGATGTGGAACTCGATCCCAGGACCCCAGGATCATGTCCTGAGCCCAAGGCAGACGCTCTCCACTAAGCCACCCAGGCGTCCCTGTGGCTCGGTTCTTTTAAACATTATTATTGGGATAAAATACTCCTAACATAAAAGTGGCCATTTTAACCATTTTTTGAGTGTACAATTCAGTGGCCATGGGTATGTTCAGTATGTGCAGCCATGGGCACCATGGGTCTCCAGAACCTTCCCATCATTCCAAATCGGAACTCTGTCCCCACAAAACGCTCACTCCTGGTTCTCCTCTCCTCAGGCCCTGACAACCTCCAATCTACTTTCTGTCTATGAGTTTACCTATTCAGAGGACCTCACCCAAGTGGAGTCCCACAACACTTCCCCTTTTGTGTCTGACTTAGGCCACTGAGCATGATGTCAAGGCCCATCCACGTTGCAGTGGGTTTCAGAATTCCATTTCTGGTTAAGGCTGAATAGTATTCCACAGTACATACAAACTAGATTTTATTTATCCAGCCATCTGCTGATGAATATTTGCATTATTTCCATCAATGCTGCTTTTTAAAAGGGATGATGGGTGGATTTGGCAGCACCCTGGCGTAGGTGGGGGAGGATAAAGAGTAGACCTAGACTCTGTCCCTGACTCCCACATGACCCTGACACCCATTTCAGCATCTTCGCTTATAAAAATGAGGAACTGTTACATCGGTGTTTTCCAAAAAGATCTGTGGTCATCAGCTTTAGAAGAATCTAAGAAATAGATTTTTCATTATGACTAAGTACATATAAAGTCACGTGTATAACTGAAGCAAAGTTTCACAAAATGACAGTAGCCTTCCTAAATGCAAAGCATTCTGGTATTTTCTATGCTATTCTATTATTTTTTGTTTTAAAAAACAACAACAACAAAAAAAGGATGGTTGCAACCCCTGAACTGATTTCCTAAACCATTATCGAGTGACTACTTTTATAACACCCTTATTTTAAGTTATTTGTTCCCAATTTGGCATTCTTGGACTGTGTTGATAAGTGTGTTCCCCCTTCAAAAACGTCTGTTTAATACAGTGTGGGAAACATCTGAATCAGCTCACCACAAAAAAGTTATACTTTCCCAAAGTTACATTTCCCAAACTTACTGGTCATGGAAAACTTCATGTATTACCCCAAAAAAGTGAAGTCCTAACATCTCTGGAAACTGTTCACTGTTGTACCCAACAACACTAAACTGGGTGATTTTTGGTTCTTTTCTGCTCCAGCATCCTACGATGTAGGACAGTAATTCTCAACATGATTTTCCCATTCATGCTACTGCGGGAGGCAAATATCCCCACGGTAACTACAGCTCGCTAAGGCAGTGATGTTTAAATATTACATCCGACTCTCCAGGGTCAGATATATATATATATAATCTGTATATATATCAGATACATATATATATATATATATATTTAAAAGAAAACCATCAACTTCATTTTTCAGAGAACTTAGGTGCACAGCAAGTTGAATGGAAGGTTCCCCCAACACACACAGCCTCTCCCACCATCAACATCCTGCATAATTTTTTAAGAGCTCCTCTCGTGATTCTGATACACTACCCCTTGGGCCCTTAATGTTGATCTGGAGACTTTATTAGAACCAAATTTTCCAAGATTAATGGCAAAACAGCTCAGTAGCATAGCACGTTGATTTCAGTCGATTCTCTCAAATTTAGCATCATTCCTACACCTTTTTAGATTATCAAAAACATCCTCCCATGTGCCATTTTGCCACCATGCAGTCTACCTGGTCTGGCACAAATAAACCAAAATAACCAGCAGGGCTTATCATCTCCTACCACCAAGTCTTGCCTTAGCAAATACGCAGTTTCAGAGCACTATCCTAATAGTTGTTTACAGCTTAATTTTATATGCTTGGGTCAACCAGAAAGGGTCAGTATTTTGGGGAAGAATCTTCATTGCTTACTCCTTGACAAAATAAAATGAATCCTGTGTCTTAAGCCCATTTTATAATTTCAATGTCAAATACAAGATGATAATTACGTGCATTCATTTTATTTCACAAATATTTACTGAGTCCATACATATTAAAGGTTCAGGCCAGTGGTTGGGTTTTTTTTTAAGAACCTTAACAAAATATATTGCTTGAACAACAATGACCAAACTAACAACAAAACAAAATACTCAAACCTGAAAGGTGGTTAGCCCCTGTCGGATCTCCTCACAGACATAGTCTTTAAAAATTACACATAAAAAATGATTAGAAAGATAGTTCTATGACTAAGAAATAGATTCTTTTTTTTTAAAAGATTTTATTTATTTATTCATGAGAGACAGAGAAAGAGAGAGAGAAGCAGAGACACAGGCAGAGGGAGAAGCAGGCTCCATGCAGGGAGCCCGATGTGGGATTTGATCTTGGGTCTCCAGGATCACACCCTGGGCCGAAGGCAGGCACTAAACCGCTGAGCCACCCAGGGATCTCCTAAGAAATAGACTGTTGACTATGGAAAACAAACTGATGGTTGCCAGAGGGGAGGTAGGCAGAGAGATGGGTGAGATAGGTGACGAGATTAAGGGGTGCACTTGCTGTGAGGAGCAGCAGGTGATGTATGGAAGTGTTGATCTCCATATCATGCACCTGAAACTAATATGACACTGTCTGCTAACTATACTGAAATTCAAATTAAAAACTTAATAAAATTTTTATTTTATTTTTTAAAGATTTTATTTATTTATTCATGAGAGACAGAGAGAGAGAGAGAGAGAGAGAGAGAGAGAGAGAAGCAGGCAGAGACACAGGCAGAGGAGCCGAGTGCAGGACTCGATTCCAAGTTTCTTGGGAAGTGATCCCCGGGATCATGCCCCAGCCAAAGGCAGACACTCAACCACTGAGCCACCCAGGTGCCCCAAAAACTTAATAAAATTGTTTAAAAAGGTAGTTGTATGGTCATTTACTCCCAAGGATGACTGAGTAAGCAGGCCTCGAGGAAAAAGGGAAAAAACACCTTTTTTCCTAATTATCTCTAAAAGGGGACCACATGGACATGGCAAGCACTGATCTGGTGAACTTTGGATTTCTTTTCTCTTAGTTAATAGTCAGCATAAATAATCTCCAAATCCTAGGTTGGAGAAATGCTGTATGATACTCCCCCACCCCTCATTTCCTTGTCTATTTTTGTTTAAAACAGAAGCGATCGTCATGCACGTGTGTGCACACAGGCATGTCCTGTGGTCCTCTTGGGCACCTCTCTCCCCCTCTCAGCCAACAGTGCCTTCCTCCAGCTACGCAGGTCAGAACCTCTCAGCTGGCTCCGCCCCTCCCTATCCAGCCCCCGGAGCTCCTGCCAGGTGCTTTACTCCCTCCTGTCCACCCCACTGCTGAGGCCTCCTACCCCTCGCCCTCATCTGTCCTACCCTCTTTATAAAACCCTACAATGCTTTTGAGAAGATGATATGCCATTTCTTCTTTCCCAGGCTCACCTCTTCAAAAATTAGATACTGAAGAATATTTCCTTAGAAGACAGTGACCACAAGATGCTGCGTTACAATGGGAAGAGCTGGGGCGCCTGGGTGGCTCAGGGCTTGAGCATCTGCCTTGGGCTCAGGGCGTGATCCCGGGGTCCTGGGATCGAATCCTGCTTCAAGCTCCCCGCAGGGAGCCTGCTTCTCCCTCTGCCTGTGTCTCTGCCTCTCTCTCTGTATCTCTCATGAATACATAAAATCTTAAAAACAATAACAATAAGGTGGGAAGAGCTGAGTCTTTGCAGTCAGAATAAGAAGACTGCAGGCTCAGGTCCTCCCTCAACCAACAAGAGGCACAGGAGACCTGGCTCAGACCTGGTTCTCTCCAATGTCAAACAGTAGAAAAATCCACCTCAATGGACCATTTAAGGGTTTAGACAAACTGCATACGTGATGTCTGTTACACCAAGCCTGGCGCATCGTAGGTGTTTAATCAATGCTTGGTTTTCTGCCTCTCATCCATAGTCCAGAATCAAACCCGTTTAGGGTTCAAAACTGGAGGGACTAACTGAATTTAAAATTCTTTCTAATCCTGTACTGCAAAAAAGCTGACGTTCAGAGTTTGTGTCTTGTAAGTCTAGACTATTCGATGGAAATAGGTTTTTGCTTTACTCTGCATCAAAGAGCTGTTTTAGAGAAATTCAGGCTGCTTTTCCTAGAACTTTGACTTCCACAACCCTGATGAACAGAACAGCCACATCTAAGGGGGGAGGGCACGAGGGGCTGGTGTCAGAAAGAGGGAACTTCAAAGGGATTTAATAAGAATAAAATGCCACTGGAGTTACCGGAGGTCCAAGCCTTCCTTTCTCTAGAAACAGTCCATTAAAGAGCCGGAAGCAGGAACTGCTCAAGCAAGGGGTCCCGAGCTGGTCAGGACACGAGGTACATCGCCAGCGCAACCTCCGTGGAAGCCACAGCATATTTGTGAGTTCTGAACACAGACTTCAAAGTGCAGAGAAACAAGATCTTCATCTTTTTAGCAGGTAGAGAAGGGTAACATTTTGGGTGACTTTCTTCCTAAGGGATGTAAGTAAAGCAGTGAGGTTTCCAGGGAGAGAGAGAGAGAGAGAGAGAGAGAGAGAGAGAGAGAGAAGGGCAAGATCTGGCACAGGGGAGACAGGCTTTGTTCTCATCAAAGAGGAAAAGAATGTGGGGGGTGGGGGGAGCCTAATGAGTTACTGCCAAGAGATTTAAACACGGATTATGTATCTGGTAAAGAATGAGCACAATTGACTGTTTTGGCCGGCCTGTGGTGAAAACTTCTCCCATTATGATCAGGGGAGGCAGAGCCGGAGCCCCTCACCTTTCAAGGGCTGGGTTTCGCAGGAAGTATACAGAGGAGGCTTCTTTTCACTAAGGGATAATGAATGAGACGAAGCTGGACCAACTCCTGGCCAGCACCATCTTAGGCACATTTGCATTTTCTACACCAGCTGCAAAATGTTTAGTCCTCTGACAAGTTTCTGGTGCCTTGGAGTCAACAGCCTGGAAGTGATAACCGGGGGTAGCCTGAGGCTCTCTCTTAGGCTTCTGGAATGACCTGGCTTGAATCCTCAGGCTTCGTGATACCCAGAGGTAGGCCAGGGCCTTGGCAGACAGATGGAGAAGGGGAAAAGCCAGAAGTACCAACACTGCAAAAATTGCTGAATTATCTTTTCAAGGGAAGGGGTTTGGAGCAGAGCATCTCCTTCCCCCTCCACTCATCTCTTACTTTGTGACAGTAAAGGCGAGGAGGGTGGCCAATTTACTCGGGCATCCCTAACCAGCTGGAAGAAATGTCCTGCACTATTCTATAATTTGCGCTCTGCTCTCTAAGAGAAATCACCAATAAATATCTTTTGAGCAACATCTGTAGGCCAATGCTGTTTAGAGAACCGGGAGAGAGTACTCCGAGAGAGTCCTGGTGTTCATAGGTCCTAAATCCTGTAGAAACTACAGAGCACAACGTACAGAAAGATACTTTACAATGCAAACCCCATCTCTCCAAGGGCTTAAACCAGTGTGCAGCTGGGACACAAGCAAGACGACACAATCATCAAAAGGAAAAGTCTGGCAATGGTGAGGAAGGAGAAGTTAAAACACATGGATTTTCTGTGGGCCAGGCTCAAGTGCTAAGCATCTGATATGTCCTTTTACTTCATTTAATGCTTCCGGCACTCCTTTGAGGTCAGAATCATGGCCCAGATCCTCAGGGAAGCTGGGTAACTTGTCCAAGGTGGCACAGCCAGTGGATCGCCCAAGCGAGGTTCAAACGTGCAAGGCTTCCTGAGACTTGGTGGGATTTGCTCGGAGCCTGGTTCCACGGTGGATGGTTTGCAGGAGCCGGGGGGCAGCAGGGGGGCTCCAGTCCTGGTCTGTGCCAAATGTGTGGGGCTCTCAAGTCTGGCTTCGTCAGTGTCCTCTTGCACGTGGTAGAAGGCCCTGCCCCAGGCACCAAGCTCATCAGGCACAGGCCCCGAGCAGAGCCCATTGTCTGACCTCTAGTCTACCAAAGGGGCACAACTCGCACAGATGGGGAGGTGGGGGAGAGCTGGGGAGCCAGCACCACTCTTAAGAGTTTGGGATCTCTAGATCTTTGTCACTTTTCTGCAGCTCCACTGCTTCCCAGACTTCTCTCTTCCTCCTGAGGATGTCACAGCGGCTGCACCCAATAGTCTGCCTGTGGGATCAGCGGGGGGAGTGGGGGGGCACCCCACAGCAGGTGCAGGAAGGCACAAGGCTGGGCAGGGGGCTGGGGGCCTGAGGAACTCTCCAAACTGGCCGGAATACCCACCTCCAGTGGGTGACTTTGCTGGAAAGTTTAGAAGGGGGAAAGTCTCTCTATGTGCCTCGGTTTCCCTAGAAGCTGAAAAAGGGGTGTGTGTCAATTTGTAGCCTCAAAGAATCCTAATATAGGAAACTCTGCTCTCCTTATAGTTAAAAAAAAAGGGATCCCTGGGTGGCGCAGTGGTTTGGCGCTTGCCTTTGGCCCAGGGCGCGATCCTGGAGACCCGGGATCGAATCCCACATCAGGCTCCCGGTGCATGGAGCCTGCTTCTCCCTCTGCCTATGTCTCTGCCTCTCTCTCTCTCTCTCTGTGACTATCATAAATAAATAAAAATTAAAAAAAAAAAAAAAACAACCCAGCACTCCCGAGCTCCACCAATGACAGAAGGAAGGGAGTCAGGGAGAGAAGGAGAGGGAAGGAGATAGAGAAAACTGGTAAAAATCTTCTCGTTGTTTGCTTCTGAATGGGTCCCCCACCCCCCACTTTGACTCTTGCCAAACTGGGGGAATGTGTGCCAGGGGGTGAGGAGTACTCAGTTTGTCACAGGGATACGGGCGGAATAAGCAGCTGGTTAGCAGACTTTGACCAAAACTTTCCATTCAAAAGTAGATAAATACACAGGGAACATGTCTCAACTTGGACTCTTGTGATTAAGCAAGTCCATCGAGAAAGATAAGGATTAAGAAATGTGTCTAAATGGTTTATGGATGTTTTTTTCTACGTGGCTTAAAAAAGCAGCCAGAGTTAGCAATTAACTAAATTTCTGACACTTCGCACCCTCTTTCTGCACCTTTCGCATGTAGGCATGGTCTCAAAGATGGTTTGACAAATAATATGACGTGGACCTTACATAAGAAAAACAAAAGGTTCAGAATGTGATCAGAGGCTCTGGCCAAAAAACATGTGGTGCTACAGAACAAGGACAGCGGTTTGGCTCTTGCGTGGAGATTCACATAAAGAGTGGGTGTCGCTCTCATTAATTCAGTGGGTAAACAATAGGGGGAAGGTCCGGATGATTTGATGGACAGCTTTTGGAAATGATCTTCTGCTTGGCAAAACACTGCAGTGATAATTTTATTCACACGGAAGGAAATGCAAGGAAGTGTCACTAAAACAAGGGAGGTAATTATAGGGCATGAATCCAAAGGCTGGGTGACACAGAATAAAGAGTAACTAAATTAGTCCCATCACGGTCTTGAAATCTGGACTTAACAATTTCATGAGAAGAATCTGACCTCTCATTTCTGAGTAAGAAAGCCAGGCACGTTTTTCCTCATGGTTTGTTTCCAGCATAGCCCCGTAGGCTTGGAGAACTGCAGACACTCTGCCATAGAGGGGGTGCCCTCTCGGTACCTGCCAGAGCAGCTCAACAGACTCAGAGACATAACATCTCAAGAGTTGGAAGGGAGAACCCTGCAATTCTCCCAGTGGTGATTAAATCTTTCCAAAGGACCCTCCCTGGCAACTAACTGGTTGTCTAGTCTTGACAAGGATCCCCAGGGGTAGCTCGTTCACCAATCAACCCAAACATCTACCCATCAACCCCAACACTGGTCCAGCTCCTGTTCTGTGTCTGGCAGAGGGTTAGATGCTATTCTAGGGGAGATACCTTCTTTAATTGAGCTCCAACCTTTCTCCCTGTAACTTTGACCCAGTGGCTCCAGTTCGTCCTGGGGGAAGCTCAAAATGGCAGGCGTGATGACCTCCTGAAGGTGTTCTCCTCCAGGTGACACATTCCCAACTCTTTCTGGACCTGCAGAGCCAGCCTGACTGCTTTCCGCATCATCTCCAAGCGCCCTCCCAGCTGGACAGAAACTTCCCAGTGAGGTCTGATCCACGCTGAAAGCGGGAATTACTGGCCATCCCATCAGTTGTTCAAACACTCGTCATTTATTAATATTATTGAGGACTACTTACGGTGCCCTTCTGACCAACATTCACTGCTGACACACTTAGAGTGAACGAATCCTTGCCCCATTCTATCTCCCTCACATCTTTTATGAATGATGGTTGCCACTATTGCTAAATCTAATTATATTACACCTCTCTGTTTAATCCCCCTCCCTTTCTAATCTGTAAAATCTAGAAGTTTTTAGCTCTGATTGGGAAGATGAGGAAAGAGCAGGCTTACACACGGCACTGGTGGATTTTTAGTTTCTATTGTGATGAAAAATTTGCCAATTTTACACTGCTGCAAGACAAAAAGCACATGCCGCCTGTTGCTTTGCACAGTACAGCATTGATTGTAGGCATTTTTGACAGTTCTTTCATATTTCGAACACAGAGCTCAATTTCTCCCTCTCTGGGAAGATGAGGAGTTTGACAAATATGCAGAACACAGGTCATCCCCCCCTTTGTGGACACTGCCTAATGATGCCTAAGGTGCTCCAATCAGGAATCCACTGGGTTCCCCAGTCCTGGTCCTCTGCTGCTCATGGAAGAGCAAATAAACAGGAAGAGAATATGGTACAGACCCCAAACTCCTGGTGGGTCCACCGACACTGTTACCTTCCAACCAGAGGGAGATTAGGAACACAGAACTTCCTCATTACCTGTCATCTCGGGATATTTATCGGTGGATTTTAAGAGCTCCTAACACGTTTGCTGTTAGACTACAAACCAGGGACTGAGGGCACCCAAAGAGATCGGGGACCAAATGGTAAGTCTGTGTGGCTCTCCTGGCACCTGAGTAAAATGGATGTGATCAGCCCTGCTGCTTGAACATTCAACTTTCAAAGTGCGTGTGAAAAGAGTGAAATTGGACAAGTGGACACAATATTCACATGCTACGCCTCGTACCTAAGTGCTCAAAGATAACGGGCTGTTTGCCATTTAAATAAGATAATGTAGGACTGAAGGAGAAGGAAATGTACAATGAACAGCATAATGAAGGCAAAAGACGAGATTAAAAATACTCTATGACTAACTCAGAAAATATAATGGAAGCCAACAGATAGTATGATTTGAGATGCAAATAAAATTATAGCCAACCAGTGGATTTT
This sequence comes from Vulpes lagopus, assembly GCF_018345385.1. Classification (NCBI taxonomy): domain Eukaryota; kingdom Metazoa; phylum Chordata; class Mammalia; order Carnivora; family Canidae; genus Vulpes; species Vulpes lagopus. Next base: position 12,904,221 of record NC_054829.1, on the reverse strand, counting down.
TAAAGCTCACGCTGTAAATGAGCACTGTTTTATTTTTTAGTATGCAAGAGTGAAACCCTACAATCTTCAGCCTTTTGTACTACCTGTTTTGCCAATTTTTTAACAAAATAAACTTTACATTTGGAAGTACTACCATTAGAAAACCTTGTCATTCACTCCCAGAGCTGTTTCACCACATGAATTTAGCATATCCTTCTACATATTAAGCACAACGAGGCTTCATCTTGATTTTTTGTAATTCGGTATTTTTTTTAAAAATTACTGTAAGCAAAAAGTTGTGGTTTTAGCATACTCTTTCAAAATACATCATACCTCGCTCACTCTTTTAAATTAAATGTACGCAGATAAGTGTACTGAATATGAGAATTTTAAAAAAGCTATTCAGTTTCCATCAAATAGATTGTTTACAAGTAAATATTAGAAATGTAGTTATGATGCAACTAATCTAAATCCTCACATTCTTTTTTCATGCTTTGCCGAATTAAAACTTGCAATGACACGACAGTCCAACAACAGAACTCCTTCAGTGCAAGTTAAAACCAATCTTATTGCGGTTTTACAGTTCTTCTGCCAACGATTAAATGCACACCACTCTGAATAACTGGAAAGAAAGATGTCTTATAAGTTAAAAAATTACTGGATGCTATCCAAGCAATGAATAAGCTCTTCCTCGCTGTGTGCAAATTCAGCATTTTAGTGGGGGAATTAACACAGTTATGTTAACAAGCTTAAGATTCTAAGGATTTTCTAATCTTCTAATTGTCTAAAAGGATGAGCTCCCCAAACACCTTCCCCCTTCTCACCTCCTCCCAATGCAATCCCCCATTGGCCATTACTAACTCACTCCTTCAGCCAAAGCTCACTTAACCTGATAAGGACTCACTGATAATTTCATTAATTTGAATAAATACTGACCACTCTCTACACGTTCTATATTTTTAGTGGCATTACTCTGCCAAATAGGCACTTTAAAAAAAATTACAAAGAACAAGCTCAAAGCACATGAATAGGGTAGCAGGCAGCACTCTGAGTCAGCACTAAAACCAGCCATTTTAGTGCAATTAAGACCCTCAATATCAAAAGGCCAAAATCTTTGGAAAGGCCATTAATGTATTTTTCGTGGCTCATTAAATGGTTCTGAAGAGGCAACAAGAAACATAAAGAGCTAAATGACAAGTGTGAATGTCCAGGGTCTTCATTTTTTATTTATTTATTATTTGCTTAACTTATTTATTTTTTAAGTAGGCTCCAGGTCCAGTGTGGAGCCTAATGTGGGGCTTGAACTCAACAAGCCCTGAGATCAAGACTTGAGCTGAAATCAAGAGTCTGATGCTTAAACGAACCAAGCCACGCAGGCGCCCCCAGGATTTCCTTTATAAAAAAAAAAAAAAAAAAAAAAGTGAGAATAACAGACACTTTTAATGTCTTGACCCTGGAAACTTTAGATAAAATCATCCAAATAATAATTCTCTAGGCTTAGATCATCAAAGTCTTGTGGATTTTTCTAACTTCACACATAGTAGGACTCAATATACAAAATATAAAATAGGCTATCATCATTTTTAGAGTGAAGATATTTACATGACAAATAGAAGAGGGGTTGTGAAACAGAAGTCCCCTCACTCGGGGCCATGCTCAGCTAGAGCCCCACTGTGGCCAACCTATCACATACACCAGAGGCATACAAGATGCTGAGATGGCCTTGCCCATATCAAGGAAGCATGAAATGATGCTGGGTCTAGCTCCTAAATTCATTTCACTTCATTACATTTCCCTTCTCAGGATGTCTGGGTGCCACAGTCGGTTAAAGCATCTGACTCTTCATCATCTCAGGGTCATGGGACTGAACCGGCATCATGCTCCACGTTCAGTGTGGAGTCTGCTTGAGACACTCTCTCCCTCTGCCTCTGCCCCTAACTCACCGTGTGCACTCTCTCTAAAATAAATAAATAGATCTCAAAAACAAATTCCCTTCTCTGAGAATGGATCAGCCAGGAAAAGCTCTACAAACCATACTTTTTGACTGATTCTAAAACTTGTTCCCACCTATGGTAAGAGATGACTAAAATGCTTCTTCTATAAACCAGTTTTGGATTGGCTGCTATACGAGAGAAGATGTTATGTAAGTTCCACCCACATACACACTTTTTAAAAACGGTCTGTTGTTATAAACACTGTACTGGGACATCCACTATTTACAGGGCACTAATCTATATTGTAAACTTTAAATGTTCCAGCTATAAAGTATCAAAATCGCAAAAGTGGAGGAACAGCTCCCCACTGGGGAGCTGTTTATTTAACCATCAGACATAGAGAAAGGTTAGAAAATGGGAATTTCCTAAAGAGCTGGTGGGAGTGTAGATTGGAACACAGTATAAAATTGGAAGGCAATCTGGCAATATCTATATGAAAAAAACAATAAAATATGCATATCCTTCAACGAGAAACCCCATGTGTAGGATGGAGGGGGCATATGCAACATAACCATTAAAACAGACAACAGAATTTTTCTGAAAGACTGTGGGCAAGAAACCCAAATATACCATCCCTCCCACCTCTTCCCAGGCTGAGAATCTGAAGGCCACAGTGGCAATGGTTCAGAGTCCTATAGGAAGCCAGTTTAGCATGCTCATTTGGAGTTCCCCGAGCCTGGCCTTGGGGACCTTACAAAGCAAAATTGGGTGCCGTTTCATAAAAATAAAGCTCCATGAACTTTAACAAATAACAGACATGTCCCCTCATACGGCTCAGAAGATCCTATGAGATCTACTAGATCTACCTAGAGAACAAGGCAAAAGCAAGAGCTCCCAATAATTAACCCTTCAAATGTATTACAATGATGACAGAGGCCTAAAGGAGGTCAGGCAAAGGCTCACTGCTGTGACGATCTGACTTTTCACCGCACCAAAAATGACGTGGATATTTAAAATCGAAAAACTCAACTGGTCTGTGCATTGGAGTCTGCTTTTTCCACAACGGTAAAGTTACAAAGACAGCACAAGGTTCCCCTATACCCTTCACCCAGTTTCCCCAATGTTAAAAGCTTACATTATTAGGGACATTTGTCACAACCAAGGAACCAATGCTGGTACATGACCATCAACTAAACTACACCACTTATTCACATTTCACTAGCTCTTCCCTAATGTCTTTTGGGTTCCAGGAACTCATCCAGGATATCACATTTCCATTCGGTCCCTTGTGTGCCCCTAGCCTTCTCGGGTCTGTAACAGTTTTCCAGACTTTCCTTGCTCTTGATGACCTTGATAGCTTTGAAGAGCTGGTCAGGTATCTTGTAGAAGGCCCACCCCACCCCTGCCTTGGGGACAAAACTCCTGTCTGGCATTTTTCCTGTGATTAGGCAGGGTTATGGATTTGAGGGCCCCGTGGAGACTGCAGAGGTGAACTGTCAGTTCTATGACATCATCTCAAAGGTGCCTACTGTCCCAATCTCACCATGGGCGTTAGCTCTGACCACCTGGCCAAGGTGGTGTGTGCCAGGTTTTCCCGCTATAAACTTCCTCTTCTGCTCCGTCCATACTCACTCTGTACAAGTAAGTCATTAAAAGTGTGGTCACTCAGGATGGGGAATTAAGCTCCAACTCGTGGAGTGGAGGAGGATCTCCCTAAATCATCTGGAAGTCTTCTGTATGGGAGATTTGTCTCCCTACCCATTTACTTACTCTGTCATTTATTTACCTCAGTGTGGACTCCTAGGTATTTACTTCACATTCGGGGTCATAACCCAACACTGTTATTTATTTTGCTCCTCAAATTGTCCCAGTTTTGGCCACGGGGAACAATTTCCGGTTGGCTCCAGTATCCCTCTGAGGTGCCCCATTGTTCTGTGTTTTGAATCACTCCTTATTTTCTGGTTCTCTGTATCTTTACCATCAAAAATGCCTTAGTAATGGGGCACCTGGGTGGCTCAGTGGTTGAGCATCTGCCTTCGGCTCAGGCCGTGATCCTGGGATCGAGTCCCCACATCAGGGGTCATGGGATCAAGTTCCACATCAAGCTCCCCATGGGGAGCCTGCTTCTCCCTCTGCCTGTGTCTCTGCCTCCCTTTCTGTCTCTCATGAATAAATAAATAAAATCTTAAAAAAAAATAATGCCTTACTAAGGAAAGGGCTGTTATGAGTGGAATTGCTTGTGTCCCCTCCCACCAAAATTCATGGGAAAGTCCTGGCCACCAGTACCAGGATGTGAACAGTAATTGGAGGTCTACTTAGTGAAAACAAGATCATACCAAAGGAGGGTAGGCCCTTCCACCAACACGACTCTCGTCCTTATACAAAGGGGGGATTGGGATATGGACAGCACACCACGAGAGCACCACGTGGAGATGAAAGCAGAGCCGAGGTGATGCCTCTCCACCCCAAGGAACACCACAGAACGCCAGCAGCCACCAGACACACCAGGACAGGGTCCTGGGAAGGATACTCTCTCACAGCCTCAGAAGGAATCAACCCTGCTGACAACTTGATCTCTGACTTCCAGCCTCCCAACAGTGAGAAAGTAAATTTCTGTTATTTCACTTGGTTCCTGCCCTGTTACCGCAGCCCCACGAAGCCAAGGGCTGAGGTCGCTGAGCTCTGCATTTCCATCAAAAACCATTCACGGTTGTGGCACCAAATGAAGCAGGTACAGGGCCTAACAAGCCTCCCAAAGGGCGTGCTAGAACCCAGGGGCCTGATCTACGGGCTGCCACAGTTAGCATCATAACTGGCCATGTTTTCAGAGGCCTCGTTTTCCCTGCAGTTTTCAGCCACCTGCAGCCCGGTGCAGAGCACTACTTGCCAAGCACACCTGCAAGTCCTAGTGAAACCAGCCATCGAGTCTAATCACCGTCTTCAGCAGGCTAAGCACCAGCTCCTGATTGCTGAGCACTTCCCAGGTGCCCCGCGTGCCAATGCTGCAAGGGGCTGACAAGTGATTCCCTGCAGCCCAGCAGACCTGCCACACCAGGTCTAGCTTGCATTTCTGGGCCCTGTTCAATGACTTGCTTTGTCCCATGTCCATCTTCCCTGAGTCACACCAACAAGTGGCCCGATGGCTTAGCATTGACTGGGATGTCACTTCACCGTAAGCTACACAAATACCGTAGTCATCCGGTATTTAGGATCTGTAGTACAGACACACACCAGAGGATCCTGGAACAAAATCTAGGCATGAGACGAAGGGACTGTCGTCTCCAGGACAGAGAAAAGTGACTTGCCCTCAGAACTGAAGACACGGAAGAGGCCAGCTAGAGAGAATCTGATATGCCATCTCACTCCACACATCCAGTGACCTTTACGGAGGTGAAATCTGAGTGCCTGCGTGGGTAGATACAGAAACTTTTTTTTCTTCAGTCACCTGGGAGAAGAGGAACTGGAGGTGACAGAGCGGGATCTGAAGTATTCGATCAGAAATTATTCTCATTACAAAAGCTCTGGTTTGTCTGTATTTTTATGCCTATATTAAAAAAAAAAATCAAATGAAGTCATTAAGCTTAGGCCAGCTCAGTAAGCCTCTGCCTGCGTCTGCAACCCCCAGAGCTATGCCATAATCCTTCAAATTATTAAATAATTACTGTGTCTCCCTTGGGGTCGCATTTGGCAACAAAATACCGTCTAAATGAACCAATGATAGACCCAGTGAGTAACACTTATGTTCTTAACTTCCTAGGAACAAAAGGATATGAAATACTTCCAAGACACAAACTGGGGAGGAGAGTGAGGGTTTTCTGTGGGGTCTGGAGAGATGGGTAGGGAGTAGAATGACAAAGGACCTGGAGAATCTGGGGGAGACTTCCAGTAAGTGTCACTGCCTCCCCCACCAACCTCAGCGATCAGTGAATCTCGCATCCCAGTTCCCTTCCATCTCAGGAGTAGCTACAGCCACAAGGAGAAAACCAAGCATATGGCTCTGTCCTTCTGGACATTTCTACAATGTAGGCTGGGTTGCTTTGGAAAATCCCATTTTATCTCCTACAGCTATATGACCTCAAGTTGTCATTTCCAATAAAGTATGCCTGCGCTGATTTTTATGAACATAGACAAAAGCCGCTACAACCTTTCTTTTTTCCTCCCCCAAATCTTTCAAACCAACTGTAGTTGCTATGTAGGGTTATTTGTTTCTAAGGCAACAGCGTATATCTAAGTACTAATGGCCTGTCCTTTTGCCAGGCAACAAACAGCCTTGTGATGCAACTGCACCTGTCTCGGCTACGCGTTACTATGGAGATGCTCCAGTTGCTATGGCTACCATCACGCTAATCGCCTAGCAAAGGCAGACATACAGCAGTCTTCTCGGAGAGCCCAGCTGTTCCTCCGCGTCTCTTGCTGAAGACTGATTGTCTAGGGCCTGTGATGGAATGCTTCTCAACTAAGATACACAAGAACTTCATTAATGCGGTTTCAGAGGATCTCACTCCGTACTCCCCTCTGCAGAGCAAACACCAGACAAGGGAAAAAATGCAAGGAAGTGGACCATAAAACCACGGAAATCTACGAATCCACGCCATCCCTCACTGACATAAACTTGTAGCCCAAGGATGATTTCTCTCAACTGGGTGGTTACAATCGAAACACTTCTTTATATTAAAAAAAAATTTTTTTTACCCCTTCAGGAGTAAGAGGATCCATTTCCAACTCTAGCGCTATGTGAGATAAAATCAATTTTAAAATTCGTGTCTGTGTTATGGGGCTATTTTTTTGGAATCTAACAATAACACCTTCTTTTATCTTTTTTTTTTTTTAAGTGACAGGCTTCCTACTCTCCCCTCCAATTACATCTTTGTAAAAATGGCACCCATGACCTCACTGTCTCAAAACAAATGGGCATGTGAGGAGGAATAAAAGTCTTCATTGTTCTCTGCTATTCTCCTTGAAGAGCCAAACACCAAGTAACCACAACAAAATGATCGCTCTGGAGCACCATCTACATGGAGACCAGGAATGACAACAATCAAGTGAGTCCTTCAGCGAACACCTGTAGACATTCTGAGTCAGATGCTGGGAAGATGGAAGCGCTTACCTGACTCATGCCTGTACTTCTATCCCAACAAACCGTGACACATGGAGATGTTAAAGCTGTCAACTTTTCTTTGTAAATGTTTCTACCCAGGAAGACAGTATTTCGCCCACTGTGAAGCCTTCTGAGCACGTTCCTCTGAAGCAGCAGAAGCGGTAAGGTTGGCAGGAAACACAACAGTGGGTATGCCGCCAATAATACTGCATTTCTTTCTCATTTATCTACAGTTATTTTTCATATCATACAGCCTATTAAATTAGTTTCAGTGCCTGTCTCTGCCAAAATAATGCAACTTCAGTAGACCAAAAAAAAAAAAAAGAAGAAGACGACTTCTGAATTGCTTACCTTTGATATGCCTGAGGAGAGGCAGGAGGTGTATTGAACACATGTGAGTATGGGTGGTAAGGTGTCTTTTTCAAAGCCTGAATTAGATTTTGTCTATACTCTGGGTCTATGCACCACAATGACCCTTTCCCGATGCTCTGCAAAGAGAATTAAAACATAAAAACGATTAATAAAGAAACATTCAGTATTCTGCAGTAAGTAGACAAAGAGCAATTACCCAGTTACTTATTTTTAAAAGCCTCTCACTTATTTGTCATTGTTCGCCAGCCAGAAATATGTAATACTGGACGCTGATGGTACGGCACCGTAAAATGTGGGGCAGTCTTACCTGGATTAGGGCTGGCAGACGAAATGAGCGTACTATTACCAGGTGATGCCAGGACAGTAATATTGTGATGTTCATATCCTGATGGCCCCCAAACCCAGATTCCTTTATTATTTTTCAGTGTCAACTCTGAAGGACACAGGTATCCCCTTTCTAAAAAAGTGAGTCCTAACTTGGTCAGATTTCACATGTTGAAAGAAAAAGAGGGTGGGCTGTCTCCAAACTCCCATCTCCACTGTAAAAAAAAAAAAAAAAAAAAAATCTGAGAGTTGGGTTTGGAAAACCGGCTCATTTCGGGACCACTTCGCAAGAAAACGGAAAAGTAATCCGCTTGTTTTTTCCTACTTATTCACCAAAGAACACATTTAAGCTTCACATGGAATTCTGTAATTACCTTCCCCGAGAAACAAAAGAACTCAGGCAGCAGTGGGAAATCTAAGCCAGAGGCCGGTATTTATTTTCTGGACTCCCAGGTTCCCAGTACTCCACCCCCCTGGGGCCTAAGGGCAGAGGAGTCCTTAGAAGTCAAACTTAAAAATGCAAATTTCCTAAAACTGGTTCCATGGAAAGATTTGCTTGGAGGCCCACTCTGGGTCTGTGGACAGCATTTTTATAATAATAATAATAATAATAATAATGTCAATCCTTCCTGTGAGGCCCACGGAACTGGCAGCAGGCCGGGCAGTCGCTACTCTCGCTGCACGCTTTCAAGTCGCCGAATGTACCCAAGCTGTTTGATAAAAGGTCGTTGGTAAATATTTACTGATTTGGAGAGAAAAGAAGTCAAATTACATAAACCCGCACCCACCCCATGCTTGCAGCCAAGGGACTGGCTCTCTTCTTTTCAGAACTATTGTACTAGGGAAACATTGAGAAAGCAAACAATGAGACTGTTTAACTCTGGGAGGGAGGGGAGAGACTCCAAGAAAACCCCTTAGAAGGAAAACAAAAAAAATGAGTTATTCCTAAAATCTTTAAAGAGCCTTTTAAAACTCTGTATTTCAGTCAGGAGTTCAGCAAGTAGTTTACTTACAGACTTATTCACGGAACCCATTAAAATTCTTTACTATCACAACACCAAGGAAGCAGCAAAAACTGGAGTTAACTCTTTCTGGTGCAATGAGAACAGAGAATGGCTCAGAAAGCCAAGATCAGCGTCCGGTCGGATCCACCCAGCCTACCCGCCCCCCCCAGTGTGGGGGGGCACAGGCCTGAGCCCAAACACACATCTCAGGCAGGCCAACTGGCCTCAGCTGGACACCAACGTCCCAGTGTAACCGTCTGGATGTTTAAAGACGTGAAAAATGTCAACTTGGAGAAATTCAACGTCCTTATGTAGCCTTTCCTTTCACGCATGCATTTTCAAGCCCAGAACAGTTCAGGGGCACCGATGAGGCTCTCCCAGCAAAGCAGGTAGGTCACCAAAGAGCTGCCGGGACCCACCTGTTCTTTCCTTTGGAAACGAGATGCAAAGCGCATTTTCCAGAGGAGCGGCCAGACCAGCAACTACAAATTTGGGTAATGTAAAGAACAAACCACAAAAGCTAGCAACTCCTTGGCAGGGGCGGGTCCTGGCCTGACTCCACCCAAAAGGCTCCCCATGGGATGGGACCTTTCTGCTCTGCTGGAACACAGGGCCCCTATTCCGCTACCTTGAGGGCCAGGGTCCACAGGCAACCCAGGCATTTCTGGCAACCCAGGCATTTCTGCAATGACATTTTTTCAGTTCTGGGAACCTAAGGACTCTGTTGTCAAGGTGGCTTTCAGGGCGGGGCCGTTTAATCTTACAGGGAATAAAAATATGACAAAGAAATGAGGACAATTGACCCTCTTAGGCAAATAACAGTAAGACAAGAATGTGGTTTCTTCTAATCCTGGCCTGCGTCTCCTTTTTTATTATACTACATTACCATTTATGAACTAAATGGGAAAAAACCCACACTTGGGGGGGGATGGGTTGCAAATTAACGATCCACATGCAAGAAGCTGGGGGTGGGGAGGAGTGACAGTAGCAAACGGGAATTCTGGAGCCACAGAGAGGGTTCCTGTGTGGTCCTGGACAAATCAGGGTCCCCAAAAAGTCTTGGCTTCCTCGTTGGCCAAATAAAACCCCCCTTAGGAATGGGGTGTGAGGCCCAGCCATAGCCTGATGTCAAACACCTGTAACCGTGATGGTGATGTCATGAACATCTCCTCTCTGGCGGAAAAACAGGAGCAGAGCTGGCTATCCAATGCCTTTCGCTCAGTCAGATCTGATTTTCCCAGAGCCGTCCATCATAAAGAAGCACCAAGTACCAACAGCGGCAGTGGGAGGAGCCTCCAGCAACTCCCAGGTACTGCTGGGCCTGCGGAGTCAGTCACTTGTCCCTCGGTCAGTCACTTGTCCCTCGCGCAGAACGCCAATTCTGACTCACGGCAGCCTGGAAGCTCAATCAATGCTCAAAGTTTTCTTTCACCCAGGTCTTCACACGGTGGTCATCAAGCCCATCAAGCTGAGGTCTGGCTTCAAACTGGTCAGCATGCCATCTACTACAGTCATTCACCACAGACATTTGCCCAAGCTTCATTCAGGTCATGGCGACTCCTACCTGGATCAGTTCTGCATTTCACCAGGACCCCTGGAACTGCTAGGTTTTTGCAGACCAGACACAAACTTCAAAATCTCATACCTGCCATTCCCAAAGAGTGAAAATTGAATAAAAACAGCATCTTCAGGACACACCCACGGGGACACAATCATCTGTCTACTCCCTCCAATGGCTGTACAGAGCCTGAAAGGGACAGAAAGAGCCTGGCACTGCAGCTCATCTGCAAGTGTCCTTCTGGGTCTCATGTAACGGCTCCGAAGAATAAAAAGGTCAGCTCGAAAAAATTTGTAATGGGAATATGCACAGAGAGAATATTCAAGTTTCTTAGGACAGGAAAAATTGGATTTAATGCCCCTAACAGGGGAAAGGCAGCTGTAATTTGATTATAGTTGTGTAATAAGTTTAGAGTCAGGACTTTTACAGAAATTTCTGCATCTCATCTAAAGAACAGGGATTTTTTTTTTTTTTTTTTTTTTAAACTGGGACAACTGTGGATCCCTGGGTGGCTCAGCGGTTGAGCATCTGCCTTCAGCCCAGGGTGTGATCCTAGAGTCCAGAGATCAAGTCCCACATGGGGATCAAGTCCCACATCGGGGTCCCTGCATGGAGCCTGCTTCTCCCTCTGCCTGTGTTTGTGTGTGTGTGTGTGTGTGTGTGTCTCATGAATAAATAAGATCTTTAAAAAAATAAAAAATAAAAATATAAACCGGGACAACTGTGGAGGGCCATACATCAGGAAATATGATGGAATTCAAAATAATAAGGAAGGAAAGATCTTCACTGAGAGATACATTTTTGTGTATACCTATTCTTTCCGATGACATCTATCTATATACATGTTTACAAAGACGAAAATGTGTCTCTGAGTGAAGATCTTTCATACACGTCCATACAGCTTGAAAAATACTAATGCGAAAAGTAGAGGGGGAAAATAAATCGTTTAAGAAGACACGGATGCAGCCCACTTTTGTTTTTTAATTAAAAAGCACCTGGGGAATAATAGACAGCTCCTTGTGAGCAATAAAAAACATCAGTAAGCAAGAGGAAGCCTATATTGGAGTAAGAACTGATTAGTTAGAAAGGTTAAAAAACAAAAGAGATAAAACAACAAAATTAAGTCTTAAATCTAACTTGTAACGGTAACATTTTTTCTGAGATGTCTCTAAGCAACTCGTGAACCTCTCCCATCCCTTCACACAGCTCCACGGACCCGCACGCAGCACATCCTCCATCAGCCTGCCTTAGTACGTAGGGGCCTTCATGTGGGGGCTCCAAGTTAGGCTGTGAATTCCTGAGATTAAGTATTAGATTTTAAACATGACTTTCAAACTGTGGGCTATCACACGAGTGGGTCGTGAAATCCACATTACGGGTCACAACCAACATGGTTTTTGTGCAACAGAAGAAAACCAAAGGGACGAGAACAGCAGTAAGTGTGGGATGTAAGTAAGACAATCTGTGAAATGCAAAATGTACACAGGTGCACACTGGATGGCGAGGGAACAGGCACGTGCTCGGATTCTGGGTCAAAGAAGAGCGGGTGGGACATGCTGGTCTAGGACAACGGTATCCCCCTTACGCCCCTACCTTGTCATCACTTCTCAGGGAGAAAGCCTCCTTCAAGTAGTAATGGAAGATGATCTCAACATGACACCTAACACAGGGGAGGAGCCCCGCTGGGGGAAAAGGGAAGACGACACAGGGCCCAGGTCAAAATGGAGTGGGGAGCTGGGTATGTGTTCTCGGTGCATTTGAAAGGATTCTTCTTGATGTTTCCGATGCGCCATTTCTGAGGGTGCTTCCAACACCACCTACCCTGGTTCAATCCCTCCCCCATATGGTCCCCTCCGCATGCCAGGCACCATGGGGGCCATGAGGGTGAATACAATACAAAAAGGCACTGCTCTCTTGGAAGCTCAGATTCTGGAGGGGGAAGAAGACAGGCAAGTAAGCAAAGAAATAAATAAGCAAGGTCACACCAGCTGGAATGCCTGCCATGAAGGAAATAATGAGTAAGGAGTTAGAAGACAGGAGCTTGCCATTGTAGGGATAAATGGGTTGGAAGGGGCAAGAGAACCCGTGGAGGCCTGTTAGGAGCTGATGTCACAGTCCAGGCTTGAGGGGACCAGGTGGCAGCAGGGAGGTGGAGGAAGGGCAGCTTCAGGATGTACTACTGGACTTGGCAACAGACTGGAAGCGGCAGGTAAAGGGGAATGATGAAGAATGGTCTGGTCTGAGCAACTAACCGTGTCAAAGATTGAGAGGGAGGGATGTCCAGCACCCCTCTGAACATAGAACCGTTGAGGTGTCTGATGCATTAAGAACTGCTGATCAAGGTACTTGAATGAACTGGCTGGACACAGGACATAGGCCACCTCTTCCTTCTGCTGTAGGCTCGCTGACCCCAACCCTCATGACAGGAGCTCAGTGATGAGCAAAGATGGATCCGAGGTGGGCTGGCTTTGGAGGTTTAACACTAATGGATTCTATAGGCGAGGCTGGGAAACCTCTGTCTAAAGGGTCAGAGTGGATATTTTAGTCATCAAAAGGCCACCAGGTCTCTGTGGCGACTACTCAACGCTGCCACTAAGGAACCAGAGCAGCCACAGGCCTGAAGGACAGGCCGGGTTGTGGTTCCTTCCGTAATCACTGATCAGAAACAGCCCGTCGTCCACTGCCCCCTGCCTCCCAGCTCCTATACTCGAACCAGGGGTTCAGACTCAAAGCTCCTGTAGTTCTGGGAACCTAAAGCCAGGTAAAGGGTCTTCGAAGGCTAAGAGAGTTGGGCTGGGTCCTGTGGGATTGGGGTGTGTGTGCCAATAATGGCCGAAATGGAGTGCTTCGAGGCAGAAAAGGGAGAGGAGTGGGGAACGGGGGTGGGGGGCAGATGGGCTAAGTAAGCCTGTCGATATTCAGAACACAGACTCTGAACACAGACTCTGGACCTCTAGACTATGTAGGTCCAGTCCCTTTCCCTCTCTGGGTCTGTTTCCTCCTCTGTAAATCAGGTGGTCAGACTCCATCATCCCATGAGCTTGTAACCATTTGCTTTGACGACGTGTTGCTAGGGATTCATCAATGTACATGGGCTTTCGTTTCCCCACTTCCTTCCTTCCTAGTGTCCCTGCATCAAGACACTTGCAGCATTTATAGATGGGGGCCCCCAGACATGACATTTTTCATTGAGTTGCCATTCTAATCCAACAAATAGAAAGTTCTCTCGGGCTCTGGAGAGCGGGCTGAAAATCTGCTGGAAAGAGCTCCTGCTACAGCCACCAGCCCCAACACACACACAGGGTGGTCCCAGGAGGGGAGAATGCTTCCCAGGCCCCCAGCCCCACAGGTTCCTCCTCCACTCTGGAGCTGGCTCCTGCTCAGGCTCCTGGGGTCAAGCTGGCCTAAGGGAAGAAGACAGGGAAGGGAGGCGGGGAGGGCTGGGGGGGCTGCGGGGGGGCAGGTGCAGATACTCCCATCCATGGCTGCAGGCTCCCTCCTTCCCCAGAAAACCCACCCTTGGCCCCCAGACAAGGCTGAATCTGGACTTCAACAAGTCACAGACTTATTCTGACTTCCCCGGGCCTCACAAAAGAATGCCCCTTGGGTCTCGTTCTGAAACAGGTCACTGAACACTTGTTACCAGGACACACCATGACACAGAGACAGGGTCCACTGTTTAGGGCACAGGACCTCCAGAGGAAGGCAAACAATAAACAACTCTGAAGGGCTGCAGAAGGGGACCAAAGGGCTACAGCCTGACAGAGGAGGACAAAGACAAACCCTGTCGGGGAGGAAGGTGTTAACACTGCGTGCATGCATGCATGTGCACACACGCACACACACACACAGGGCCCTTGGCCAGCCCCTCCTGCAGACCCACGGGATGCCCACAAACCCTGTGCAGGGCAGCCCCCCGGATGGAACACGCAGTGTCTCAGACACTTCTCACTGCCCCCTCTCCCCTTCCCACCGGGCCCCCCACATAGTCTCGCTCCCTCGTGTTCGCGCTTCCCAGCCCGTCAGGATGGTGAAAGGCAAATACGCCCATGTGCCCGTGACAGGGGCCAGAAGCAATGCCAGGGCTTTCCCGGGGAGCATTCCAGAATGCATCCCACACACGGCTCCCAGGCAACAAAGGGATCGACCTACGTGGTTCTTGTCTACACTGCTTCCCTGCTGTGTTACTGGAAATAAACCACTTGTCCGCCCAGACCGGCGCCGTATTAGACGTAATACTATCTTTTCTGAGTCACGTCGGGCTCTCAGGCTCAAACGGGGTCACGCACAGGATGCACCCTAACACTGAACCCGGCACGTAAAAGACGCTTAATCAATTCAATTTCTCCTTTCTGTCAAAAGAAGTCACAGGAGAAGCTGGGTGACACTAGGAAAAAAAAAGAGAGAGAGAGAAAGAGAAACAGAGAACAGAGAAAAGTTACGCTAACCGAAGACCACGACCTCCAACCTCACCAAAATGCTTGGCAAGTGAGGGATTCCTAAAGGCCCTTTTTGTTCTAAGACTCTGTCATTTATCATCTAAAGACATCAAGGGGGATTTCTGAATTTTAAATATTAAGAAAATGATCTGAGGAGCTAGCCAAGTCCATGAAAGACAGAGAGAAGGAGAAAGAACAAAAGTGATCACAAAGAGTTTTTATCTAAATAGATCATCGTTCACTTCCCCAAAACAGACAATTACTCCAGAAGAAAGATTTTTTTAAAAAGAAGTTCCATGATCTGACATGGAGTTCCCTAACAACTTTACAGCGTGGCCCGGTTTGAAATGCCTCACTGTGCTCTCCCCACTCCTCTCTCATTGTTTTTTCCCCCAAGAGGAGGAGGGATGAGAAAAGAGAAACTACACCCCCGGTCCAGACAGAAGTACGGAAGCTTCGCTCAAGGCCCCAGCCCCGTGTGCCTCAGTCTCCCTCCATCCCAGGGAGGCAGGACCCTCCCGGCCGCTGGCCTCGGGAGCTGGAAACAGAGCCCCTGATAACCACAGCCACTGAGCAAGGTGTCCTCTGAACGTCACATACGCAAATCACCCCCAATTCTGCAACCGTCCTGCTGTTATTTTTACAGATGTGTTCCCAAAGCTACAAAGACGGAAATCACGATCAAGACGTCACCGGCGCGATACTCGGATACACAAGCTGCAAGGCGGTGCTTGTGCACACCTGGGCTACCTCGGAACCCCCGCTCCCTTCACGAGCATCCGTGGACACGGGGGCAAAGGAACAAAGTGGGGACAGGTAGGCGAGAGCCGGCTGCAGGCACGCGGGACATGGTTCACCTGCCGGGGAGACGCCGGGCGGGCTCTGTGCGTGCTAGTCACACTGCAGGATGATCGATCACTTCCTCGCATCCACACCTAAACAAAACCAAAATCAACCCTAGAGATGCCTTAAAACTGTATTAATCTCTAGGAAAAGCCAGGCGTGGCTGAAAGGGCTGGGAGGTGTGAGAGGAGACCCGTTTGTCCGAGTTTACCAGGGCTTTGCTTGGCAGGAATCTGTCCTCAGTTCGTTCTCCATCTGGGCAGTCGGGTTTCTTCTCGGTCCTCCACCGCCCATCAGTACGGTTTCCCTGGGGCAGGGCCGGGGGCAGACCCGAGGCGTGTCAACTCACGAAGGCTGGCAGAGCTAGCGAGGGTCTGGGTTGAAATGAGTTATTTCTCGGGCTCTCTAGGTGACTGTTTCCCAACTGCCAAGGCCAGGCAAGGGCCTAACGACAATCCATAATAACAATCAATAATAAAGTGATCACCAAGCATCCAAAATATGTATTTACGGACAAATACTGTCAAACTCCACACTGGTGATTTCTAATAGAGGAGGGAACACCAACACCCACACATACACCCGCACCTGCACACACACACACACACACACACACACACACACACACACACCCCTCATACTCTAAAATCAGAAGGCCAAAGAATTGGCATCCGTAAATTCACTGCTTTTATCCAACTGAATCTTGGGATTCTTCCAAATGAGTTTCACCAATCTGTCCTTTGGGGACCATTAGCAAATAAGGGTTAACGATCTGAAACCTCACAGTGTTACCTGGGCAGGCTGAGGAGGAGGAGTGTGGACACAGACAGGTTTAAAAAGAACTCTCAGGCACTTGCAAAAACACACAGGAAATGTCCGAAGCTGCTTGTTTTATCCACTTCTAATGATAGCCAGACTACAGCACTTCAGAGAGTTGAAATCAAATGAATTCCAGATATTGTGTGGCCCCCCTCATAGCCCCGCCGCATACACACAATATACGGACAGATAAGTAAGTTCTTCGTGACCATTTAACTGCTGACAACTTTATTGCAGATACAAAGATATTCAGATGTAGGAGGTTTCGTCATCTGATATGAAACCGGAATGCACAGTAATGTGATAAAGTTGTCCAAGATGTGGATATATTCTTTCTTGTAATTTTTTAATAACAGCTGTTTGTATCACACCCGCAATCTTAAAATAAAAACTGCAAAAACAAATTACCAGGAGGACACATGGTAGGATAAAAGACATAGATTGCTTTTTCATGCTTTTCTTTTTTTTTTTTTGTAAGTTTAAGAGGCAAACTCACCTAAAGCTAACAGATACAAAGGGAGGTAAATTTACCATTCGTTCCATTGACAGAAATAAAATCTTGGTTATTTTAAAAGTTCAAGACCCAGGAGGCGCCTGGGTGGCCCAGTCGGTCAAGAATCCAACTCTTGATTTTCGCTTAGGGTGTGATCTCAAGGTTGTGGGATGGAGCCTCTCTCTCTGTGTGTCTCTCTCTGTCTCTGAAATAAATAAATAAAATCTTAAAAAAAAAAAAAAAAGTTCAAAACCCAGCTGAAGTGAGGAGGGGAAAAGATGCCAGGCAGCTCCAGTTCTGGACTGAACTTGCACTCTTTCCAGTACCTCTACTTTCTTTAAAGTGATTCAGATACTGCAAATGATAATTAACACAATGTTTTATGGAGGGTGATAAAGGCACCTGTGGGTCTGACAAACAGAGATACCCTCGGCTGGATTACATCTGGCCCACGTAGTGCCACTTTATCTGCTGGTTGTCAGTAGTTACTCATCTATTTTTAAATGTTCCAATATGATCTTATCTAACTGGCACATATAATTTGATCACCTTATTTCCATAACTAAAGGTTGTTGAACGTATCTAGCCAGGTAAAAGTTACAGTTATGGGGTGTGTGCATGTAACTGGGTTAGAACGTTAACAGTTAATCCTTTTGTTTAAAAAAAATAATAATAAAAACTCTCTCTCAGGAAAACACGCAATACTGGGTTGTTGGTTTGTTTGTATGTTTGCTTTGTAAGGGGTGGCCACTGGCTAGGGGACCAACCTGTTACCAGTCTCCCTAGGGGTCCACCAGGGGCCTCTGCTGGGGTTCTGGGGCCAGGAATCCAGCTTTAGGCTGCGGCATTTTGCTACAACCAACTCAGCCTACAATGAAGGGAAAAACTTCCTTTCCAGCACCTTGAAATTTCAGCACAAGTACTCCAGCAGCAAAGTGGATCCTTTCAACAAACAGGGTTTGAGAACCAGCTGATGTTGTGACACATCTGTCGCAAAGACAAATCTGAAACCAGCCCCAACCCAAGTGGGAGAAGCAACAAGGAGCAAATGACACAGTAAGTGTTGTGGATTACTTTTCAAATATTGTGGGTGCTGGTCAAGATATGGATAGATCCTGCGGGAGCAGAGGGTGAGGCCAAATCTGCTGAGGGAGGCGGAGGGGCTGTCCAGAAACCTGCAGGTCAGAAGACGCAAATCCAGAACCCCAAAAGTAACTGAGGCCTCCCTGAGTACTGGGCAAAGGGAAGGGCGGTGTGGGAGATGGAGAAGGGATGCAGAGGGAGAATGAACCAATCCTGTGGCTAGCACTGAGGGAAACATTTACGTGACCAGCATCTACCCAAAAAGCCCAGCTGACCTGGACCCAGGGAACCACATGAAACCACACGAAACCTGTGGCGAGGCTGAGCGACCTGACCCAGCGGCCGCCTAGAGTCAAGGCAGGGTGGGGTCTAAACCCTGTCCCCTTGTTGGCCTCACACAGAGTCCAGTCCCCCTGAGGCCAGTTTTAAAGTCCTCACCCTCATCATTGCATCTTCTTGCATCCCTGGGAGGTGCCACAGGAGGTGGGGGCGGCCAACCTCCGAAGATGCATCGCTATCCAGGCTGCTAGGTGACAGTGAGGCTGGGATGTATGTCGCCTGGAAGGGCCGGTGTCCACACGGAGCCCCACTCACGGCAGGGATTCACCTGGGCTACCAACACAGCGACCCACCAGATGGGTCCAGGGCCCTAAGGGGCACCTGCATCTGCGCACTTCCCAGCTCACCTGAGGACCCACTACAACCCGAGGCACAGAACACACGCAGAAGGCCCTCCCGAGACAGAACCAGGAGCTCATGAGGTTAGTAACTGTCACCTGAGGTGACATGAGAGCAAACAAGAGAGGAAGTCGGCCGAGGGTTAGGAGTTACCTGATTATTATGCATAAGGGGAAAGTCTCCAGTTTAACACTCTACACGGCACATTTCACCTGATGGTGTAAAGTACTCTCTGCCCAGCATTTCAGGAGCCCTGAAAGGGACCTCAGGAAGGCCAACTGCAGCCGGTGTTCTGGACATCCCCACGGGGCAGGGGGCACCCCGAGAGCTAAGCACCTTGACACTAGTCTCAGACCACGCCATGAAGTTTTGTTGGGGTTCCCCAAAACAGCCACCCCCTTGAGGACCCATGGAAATTTCACACACCCAAAATTTTGTTTTGCTCGGTATATTGCTGAGTCATTTGGCCTAGATGCCGGTCGCCCCTGGAATTCGACGTGCACCCAAACATTTGAGTTAGCAGTGGTGGTGGCAGCAGTTGTAGCAGCGACAAGAATAACCAGTACCATGAACAGACCACCGACCAAGCACTATCCCGAGCACTTCTCGAGCATCTTTAATTTTCCCCACGAACCTAGGACAACAGAGGGAGTGGTGGGACCCCGCAGAGGATAACATTAAAGCCCAGTCAGGTGGTTAGCTGACCTGCCCCGGGTCCAATGCAACAAGGTGACTCAAGAACCCCGACGCGCGGGGATCCCTGGGCGGCTCAGCGGTTGGGCACCTGCCTTCGGCCCAGGGCATGATCCTGCAGTCCTGAGATCGAGTCCCACATCAGGCTCCCTGCATGGAGCCTGCTTCTCCCTCTGCCTGTGTCTCTGCCTCTCTCTCTCTCTTTCTCTCTGTGTCTCTCATGAATAAATGAATAAAATCTTTAAAAAAAAAAAAAAAAAAAAAGAACCTGACACCCTCCCCTCTAAAAAGTGAGTCTGCTACAAGCATTGCAGCCAGTAGGCCTCAGTAAGACCTTCTAGCACATTCCGGAGTGAAACCAAATGATCCAGGGGCCACGTACCGCGGTAAATAACAGACATCCTTTCCCAGGAGGGCACATACGCTTCCATTGTTTGCATCAGAGGAGAAACAGGGTCAAGAGTCCCCACTGCTATGAGGACGACGACGAAGACGTTGTGTTGCAGGCACATGGCCACCAGCAGCCCACACATCACTTTTCTGTTTGTACCATGAACTGCAAAAGCAATCAGTTGCTCCGGTGGCCCTCAGCCACTGCACGAAAGAATCCTGACATGAAGCCGGTTGACAGCCAAGGCAACAGGCTCCCAAAAGACAGGGGCTTGCCCCAGATCATAACCCACAATGGGCAGAGCCAGGACCCACGTCTCAGGCTCCAGGGCCACCTCCGTGTTTCTAGCAAACCACGACGCTTCCCTGAGCAGAATCCAGCCTGCTGGCCGTGTTCTCACGTCTGTGTGTGCGCTCCAGGGAGCCCCGGCGTCTTCACCAAGACAAACGGGCCCCCGCAAGGTGTGGGATGACTCTTGAGTGTGTCCATGCGAATGCTTACATCCCCTCCCCCGGATGGGACCCCCGGTCTCGGGATCCACCTGGCACGGAGGAGGTTCTCAGAACTGCGGCCTACTGTAGAGTAACTTGAAGGGAGTAAGGAGACAAGGGGCTTTGCTTTGGCAGACACAGTCTAAAACGGGGGAGGGAGAGCCAAGCTCCCCAGCATCAGCCCACTGTTGAGCTATCAACACTGGATCTGTTTGGCTGAATGAACACAGCCCCGGGTTACACTCAGCTTCGGGGGTCCAGGGTTACGTGGCCTGTGGGATCTGCACACCCCATGGAGGACACGCGTCACATCGCTGGTGACTTATGTCCTCATGTGTACGTCATACGACACGACACTGTCAACGACCTTCTGTTCACTGATTTTGTCAAGTTGTGTTTATTTAAGGACTGTCTCTACCCCCATGTGGGGCTCGAACCACGGCCCCGACATCAAGAGTCACATGCTCTCCTCTGACCCAGCCAGCCAGGCACCCAGGTCATCAATCTTTTAAGACAACGGAAAGAAGTTTCGCTTTTGGGGTGTTTCAACTGTGCAGCTCTTCCCCAAGATGAAGACGGTGACGGCAAAACAGTGCGTGTGCTTCCGCAGCACTTCCGTCCCCCCGGGTGGCAGCTCGCGGGGGGCAGTCCTGGGCGGCAAGCTTGCTCCGACCGCTGGCCAGCGCCACCCTGCTCGAGAAGCTTCCTGCAGGCCTGGGGTGCTCAGAAAGGCCGGCACCACCATCTGCACTCAGAGGGGGCGGGCGAGGAAGGCAGACTCTGCTTGGGGACAGAGGTGCTCGGATCCTGGGCCACCGCCTGGTGACGAGAAAGCAGTTACCCGATGCTGGAAGGCAAAGGCAATCAGAACCTAGCTGAGACCAGTCTGGGGCTCTATATAGAGATTTTTTGTTTGTTTGGGGATTTTTTTTAAAGATTATAGTTATTTCTTTGACAGAGAGAGCACAAAAGCAGGGGGAGCAGCACAGGGAGAGGGAGAAGGAGAAGGAGGCCCCCCCTATGAGCAACGAGCCCAACATGGGGCTCGATCCCAGGACACTGAGATCCTCACCTGAGTCGAAGGCAGGTGCTTCCCCGATGGAGCCACCCTGGTACCCTCGTGTAGGTATTTTAAATTAAAGAAAGATCCTTAGATGCTAAAATATCTTTCACAGTGCCCTGCTGCTCGGGCACTGGCCAGGACAGAGCACACACATGCACGAGGCATTCGGGGCGATGGCAGCTGGTCCTCCCCATCCTACATTCCTTCCCCAGCGTGCTGGATGAACCTCAATGGCCCCAGAGCCACTCAGGCTGCTCCCAGCCGGAGGAGACCAATGTGTAGACTCACAGGGACAGGCTTCCCTGCCCACTGACTTCCGGTCTGCTGCCACCAAGAGGCGGCACGGGTAAGAGAAGTGAAGGGTGGAAGGAGGATGACAGCGGGATTTACTCCCCTGGCTCTAGGGAGTTACTTGGCTGCATCACGCCAGCAAAGGCCGTGCCCCTACCGAGGGCCTGTCACCCCAGCTCCTCTCTTGTCAGAGTCCAGACACCAGCCCCTTTCCTTCCTGCCTTCCGAACCAGGGGTGAGGGCAGCTCCCTAGAGGAGCCAGCCATCGAACCTGCCTTGGGGGTGGTTGGGGTGGGCATGCACTACCCTCACCGGTTCCCAGTACCCCTGGGTCCAGCGCTGCAAATACCGGGTCCAGTATTTGCCTTTAGCAAATACTCCTCTGTTACTTCAGCCAGAGTGTGCCAAGTGTCTCCTGCCAGGACAACGACTTGGCAAAATGAAAACCAAATCGATCACCCTAGAATTTCACTCTTGGAATCTACGTGCCACAACAGGCGCAGAGTAATAACCGCCTGTAATTTCTCCAAATCACAGAGGATAGCCGGGGCGGGAGGTGGAGAAAATACCACCACCACTTCCCTGGGGACGTACTGCATGCTGTACACCCTGAGAGACCAGAATTCATCTTCCTAAAAAGTAGAATAAGCATCCAAACGGGAAAACGCGATCCTGGCATCCAAAAAGTGTGCAGTTTCTAAAACTATTCTCTGCAGACTTCCTTTAAAAGTGCATCATCAGTGACGACTATTGTGTTTCCGTCACGTCAACTGTGCATCCCAATTACAAACAGGACAACAGCGTGGGTAAAGTTTCCAGTTTTAGAACAGCCGGGCGAAACTACATCTTACCTAAGACACTTCAGGGTGCGCGACAACCACGGGGGATGAATTCAATTATTATGACAATAACACAGAATCAAAATTTCTAAGAATTTAAGACCTAGCATCCCGAAGACTCTCAGTGTTTCATACCAGGTCAGGGTGACCTGCAGGAAATTAAAAACATAAACTGAAGTTTCAAATCTAAAAACTATGAGATGTCTCATGAGGAGGGGGTGGTGGTGAGGGGATGGCCAGCAAACCTAAAAGATGTAATGGGGGGGGGAACCCCACTGATAACAAGCACTGACATTCTTTCACCGCTGAGGGATCATCAATATCTACAACGTTGAAAATGAAACAGAAAAGGGATTTTAACAAATTAAATGTGAACCATGCGTGACCAATATAGGTTTTTTAAAAAACGGTGAAGTGTGTTTCACCCAGGGATCTGCGAGGAACACGTCTACAGGACTTCATCTCAAGCCAAATAATCATGTGGAAGCTCCTGTTGGCATTACCACGGACCTGGGTTCCAGCAGCAGGGTGCTCTTTACTTTCCCAGGCCTCAGCCTGTTGCTACAGGTCCCAGAGTTGCAGCACTTTCGAAATTTTGCAACATGTATGAGGCAGGGAGCAGGTAAACAATGTCTTTTTCTTGGGAAACCGGGAGGGGATCCAGGTACAACAGCCTCAGGCTTCACCTGGTAGCTTTTCCTGCACATAGTGTGCAGCCAAGGGACGAGTTTACATTTATTGGTGAGGTTATCTGATTAATATCTAGTCATTTGCAACCACGACAAAGGTAGGGGCTATTCCCATCTTTGCTCATGACCTGGTGCTGACACCAACACAGGTACCCAACAAACACATCCTCTCCTCGTGCATGCCACACCTGCGATGGTACGATGGAGAGCGAAGAAGCATGAGGCTTCGCTGTGTATGTTTTTTCATAGAACATTGACTTGGGAACTAAAACATGTTTTACTATTCAAAGGAAAAAGTCAAGCAAAGGGAGAACAATACCAGTGAAAATCATGAGCTGTGACA
Organism: Vulpes lagopus; assembly: GCF_018345385.1. NCBI lineage: Eukaryota > Metazoa > Chordata > Mammalia > Carnivora > Canidae > Vulpes > Vulpes lagopus. The sequence goes on along the minus strand of NC_054829.1, from coordinate 12,880,797 downwards.
ATTTGTCCTTAGAACGGCTAAAAATTAAAAACACCGATGATACCAAGTGCGGGCCCAGATGTGAAGCTGCCGCAGTGTGGCAGATTGTGGGGACAGGTGCAAATGAGCCAAACTCTTCAGAAAATAGCTGGGCCATTTTCATATAGAATTACATATACCCTTCTCATGGGACCCTACCATGCCAGGCCTAGATGCTTACCCAAAAGAAATGAATTCCTATATCCACACAGAGACTTGTCCAAGAACGTTCTGAGGCTTTATTCATAATACCTTAAAAAAAGGCAAATTATCCAAAACCCACCAGTCACTGACTGGATAAATAAACTCTCTCTCCATAAAATGGAATACTACTTGGCAATCAAAAAGGAATGAATTACTGATACACACAACATTGATGATTCTCAAAAACATTACGCTGAGTGAAAGAAGTCAGAAATAAAAGTATACTCTTCTATGATTTCATTACTATGAAATTCTAGAAAAGGTGAACCTGAGAAAATACATCAGTGGTTGCCTGAGGATTCGAGTGAAGAGAGAGAAGATGGATTCAAAGGGGCACAGGGAAACTGTGGTGACGAAGATGCCCTGGGGGCCGCTGCAGTAGCTGGTTACAGAGAGGTACACATATTAGTGCACACTTTGGATGCGTGCAGCTTATTATAAATTGAATTGTGCCTCAATCAAGTTGATTTCTTAGGAAAGAGCAAACTATAAATTTTAAAAATGCAAACAGAAGGGGCGCCTGGGTGGTAGCTCAGTGGGGGTTAAGTGTCTGCCTTTGGCTCAGGTCGTGATCCCTGAGGGATCAAGCTCAAGGTGGGCTCCTTACTTGTGCTCCCTCTCTCTCTCTCTCTCCCTCTCTCTCAAATAAATAAAATCTTTAAAATAAAAAGAATTTTAAAAATTTAAAAAGCAAACAAAACAACCTAACTGGAAGAATAAATGGGCAACATAGCTTTACAGGGAAAAGGATTCTGTCACGTGGCTTCTGAACTCAATACCAGCTGTCCATTCTAGTGGAATGTACACTAAAGACAAAAGGAAAGAGGGGGAAATACTATATTTCGATCTGACTTATTATATTAATAGTAACAGTATAATTTTGAAGTTATCTTATGTATCTTGCAGAATAGAGCAAAAGGTGAACAGTGTTACTAGAATTCACAGCATTGGAAGCCAAGCAAAGAGCTACAAAAACAAAATCACAGACTTTAAGAAACCCCAAGTTCTAAGTTGATGTGACTTGGAAACATCAATGACCTTGTTATTCTGTTTTCTTTTAGTTCTGTCCACTGAAAGCCCTGAAAATAATTAACACCCCAGCCACAATGAACACACATCAGCATCCAGATTCGGCTTCTCAATACCATTCACCTCTAAAAGGAATCAGAGCTTTTTGGAGAAATGGATGAATCCGTGGCTAGAAATGAAAAATAGAAGCTAAACCTAGGACGCCTCTGTGCAAGAAAGCAAGGAGTCCTCAGAGACTAAAGGGGACATGGTCAAAGGACAGGAAAGGCAGCCTAAAGGGGCCTTACTGGCCAAGTCTGGGATAATTTGAGCATCAAAACAATGACCGCCATTGATTATAAAACACTGAATAAAAACCTGAGTCCACAAGGATATTCACAGAGATTTACTTGGCACCATTAGAGGCGATTATACACCAATCCTTTTCTCTGCGAATCGGCCCTACAGTTCCTTTTCAAGAACTGTGATGCCAACTAATGACAGAATTAGAAAAATCACCATTTTGCAACCCCCCAGAGAAATGATTCAGGCAAGAATCATCAATGGCTATGCACACGGTGCCAAATTATCTCCCCCTAGCTTACAGGTTAATCACGAAGGGAAAACCAAACCCTGCGGTGGAGAGATGAGGCATCACCACCTTAGGCCAGGGTTCGAACTTAGCATGACCCACAACAGGACAACCTGGTGGATCGGGCGGCCTAGGAAGTACCCAGCACCACCTGGCAACTGTTTCAACGAGCTCGAACCTAAATAAGCATTTGGATTTGACTTCCAGGGATACAGGGCCAAGCTGAACAACATCACAAGGAAAGACTCAGCCAAGTTCAAAATATGAGCCTCCCCTAAAACAACTGGCCTTGATCTTTTCAAAAAAAGGGGGCTTTGGAGGCTGGTAGGATCATTCCAGACTGTAAAGACAACCGAGATATTAAAAATCCAGTTGCAATGCCTGTACCTTCGCTACATCTTGGTTTTAAAAAGCCACAAAGTTATAAAAAAGAAAAAACACGTTGGGGTACAATTGGAGAATCTGAATACAGACTAACTAGATGTTGTGGGGAATTATTTTAGATTTTCTTAGGCATGGTAACGTGCTGCCCTTATACAAGAGAGAATGTCTTTGTTCCCAAGAGATTCACGCTGATGGTTTAAAGGGTAAAGCGTCATGATGCCTACAACTTTCTCTTAATGGGGTCTCGTGATTTTTACATAAAGATGAAGTGAACGTAACATGGTAACGACGACTGATTCTAGGTAGTAGGGTAGATAGGTAGTCGCTGTGCTATTCTTGCATCTTTTCTGTATGTTTGAGTTTTTCCATCAGAAAAATATGAGAAGAGGGGGAAGCAGCAGCAGCAGTGGTGACAGTCCTGCCGTTTGTAAAGTCGGTTATCCTGGGCAGAGCCAGTACCTCACCCAGCTGCACCAGGTGTATTGAGCTGAACGGTGCCCTCATCTCAGTACCCTCAGAATGTGATGATATTTGGGAAACAGGGTCTCTAAAGAGGCAATTAAGCTAAAACGAGGCCATGAGGTCGGGCTCTGATATCCTAGAGAGGAGATTGGGACCCAGGTACCCACAGAGGGAAGACCATGTGAAGACACAAGGTGGCCACCTACCAGCCAAGGAGAGAAGCCTCTGAAGAAACCAGCCCAGCAGACACCTTTATCTCACATTTCTAGCCTCTAGAACTGTGCAAAAATACATTTGTTTCGTAAGGCCCCCCCTGCCACCACCCCAGTCTATGATGCTTGTTATGCCAGCCCTAGCAAACTCATCTAATAGGGAGGATTTCCAGAAGGACAAAGACTGTTCCTCTAATGTGCACAGAGGAACAGCCTGGCTTCCTTGTGCGTATTACCCATTTACTGACGGAGAAGACCATGAGCTCCCAGGATACCGCATCTGTGTGTGTGAGTGTGTGTGTGCGCGCATGCACGTGCGTGGGGGGGGGGGGCGGTTGGAGTGAAGACAGCTATTTGGGATGACTTAACGTCTGCTACATCAGCTGGGGAATACCCAGACATCCTGCCTCTCAGGTTCTCTTACACTCACAGGACGTCTCCCAGAGCCAGCGCTGTCTGGGGACCTCCTGGTAGCCTGGGTTTACCTCCGCAGAGACACTGAAAAGGCACACGTCTGTCTGCTGCCAAGGAATCAGACATCGAGCAGAAATGTGTCGAGGACATTAAAATCATCTCTCCTTGAAACAGAAGAAACCTTCTCATGTTTTGTCATCAGGGTTCTTACTGATTAAAAAGCGGGAGGGCATTTAAGCATGAAATTAACGGTATGCAATTTTTAGCCTTTTTGGAACCGCCCCCCCACACACACACACAAAAAAAAAGCAAAGGCAAAACTGGTAGGAAAGGCAAGAGAATGAAGTCTCCTCAAATCTCTTTTGCCTCCATTACCTGAATCGTGCCCGGGGTTATGAGGACAAAAGGTCAGTTCTGGAATCTTGGGGTGTGGGAGCTGGAAAGGGCCTTAAATCTCCTGGTGGGCTCTCCTCGCTCACCTAACCTCCAAAGGGCAGAGCCCACTGAGAGCACACAGCTGGTGGCCTGACCCCGGGCTCCTTGCCACAGCCACGCAGGCCTCTCCCCACCCTGCGCGTCACTTGGGGGCCTTCCCTAGCTGTGCTGGAACCCCATCCCATGGCCAGAACTCCAACTCTTCCCTGGGAGACAGCAGTGAGGACGGGAAAAGATTTTGCTGGCCACTACCCACAGTTTCTCAACCTTGGCCCTATCAGCACCTGGGGCATCCAGGGCAGGGTGCTCCTCTGTTGTGGGGGCCATTCTGTGTGTTGCAGAAGTTTAGCAGCATCTCTAGGCTCCAACCACTAGATAACCAGTAGGACCCCTCACCCAAGTGGTGACAACCATATCTGCAGACATTGCCACGTGTCCCCCAGTGGGGAGAACGAGGGGGGTGGAGGGAAATGACAAAAATCACCTCCAGTTAAGAACTACTGCCCTGAAGCAGGATAAACTACTAAGTTCTGACAGGTGGATCTCTAACTCCAAGCCCAATTTGAATGCAGTACAGCCCCGCACACATCACTGTCTTTACCCCCACACTCAGCTTAGTCTGCACCCAGTAAAAGCCCTGCCCACAAGCCAGGTGATCCCGGCTCCCCACGCAGTGCTGAGGCCACGCGCTGGGTGCCTTGGTCCCCCTTCCTACCAAAAGCTGCAATAGTGACCCACTGGCCCCATGAGGTCAGACAGTCCTGGGAGCCACCTCAGAACTGCCTGCAAAGACGCTCATCCACGCAACTAAACACAAACCAGGCCCAAAACTCTCGATGCAACCCCCAAATCAAGCTCAGGGAGCACAGGAGGAAAGCCCTCTTCTGGAAGGATCCTTGCAAAGACCGCAACAAGGTAACTCAACTGCATCTGCAAACATTACCGATAAACAGCCCAACAATTCTCTACCCTGGACTAGTTACTCCCCCTGTTCCTGAAGCGACTCACAGGGGGATTAGGGCTCAGAGGAGGCCTCGCCTGCAAAACCCCACGGATTACAGGTTTGTTCTTAATTTTCATAAAGCCTTCCCACATCTGGTGGTGAGAACAGCCCCTCCGACCCGCTAACGGGAGCTACACCCCTGACTCCCCGGTTACGCTGAGCTCGCCCCCAAGGCCAGCCGGCCCAGTGCCCACAGTCCAGGGAGGGCTTTGCCACCTCTGCTTAAATGACAGTGAAGCTGCAAAGTGCGTGGTGCCTCCTGCTTGCAGGCAGGCTTACACCCGACCCCTGCTCCCCCCTGCTGCCATCAGAGCCCATGGAGTCCACCTCTAGGAGGGCGGCCCACCCCAACCAAGCCCCCAGCCCCTCCTGGGTGCTGACCCCCTACTCTGCTCCCTGCCGCCAGGCGCTCCCTGCCCCAAATCCCCCGTCACAGTCTGCAGTCTCCCCACTCCCATTTTCCACAGCCCCCAAAGGATATGCATGGCACCCTACCTTCCAGGACTGAGACACGCGCTGCACGGTCTGTACCGGCCCAGCATCCCGGCCTCCCCTCAGGGCCTGCCCATTCCCTGTGCCTCAGGTTCCCCTAACTCACCTCTGTGCACCCCTGAGGTTGCTTAGGTCATAGTCCCCCCCTCACGCAAACACACACACACCCTATGAAGTAGGCTGGGAGGATGTGGGAGTCTAGATCTTTGTTTCCCTGTCTGTGCAATGGGACAACAAACACCCACTTTGTATTTTGGGTGTTTTTTTTTTTTAAAGATCATATTTATTTATTCATGAGACCTAGGGAGAGGCAGTGACACAGGCAGAGAGAGAAACAGACTCCCTGCAGGGAGCCCGACGTGGGACTTGATCCCTGGACCCCAGGATCACGACCTGAGCTGAAGGCAGACGCTCAACTGCTGAGCCACGCACCCAGGTACCCCCAATCACTCACTCTGCAGAGTGCTGAGGTCACGCAGCAACACAAGAAAACCCTTGACAAAGAGGAGCTAGTGTCTGAAGCAGGAAGAAGACAGATGTCAGCTCGGAGGCTGCACTGAGCCGGACGTGCAAGAGGGCCAGTGCCAGTCAGTCCCCCTGCCCAGAGGGACGGACTCCCGCGGGGGGCAGCCCCAGGCCAACATTGTTCCCTAGTGCTCAGAACACTTGAGTAGTTTTGTGTTTTCAACCCCCGGTTCTTTTTCTTTTTCTTTTTTTTTTTTTCCCTGTCTTTTTCTTTTTTGGCTAGAGTCAGTACCATCTGTGAATTATACAGCAGAGGCCAGGTTTTCGATAATTTGAATAAGACCTCAGGGAGTCTGAACTAAACATATGTCCCACAAAAATATAAAGTAATTCATAGGCTTTCATCTATTAATTGGGAAAAGGGGCTTTTTATCAATGTCTAAATTTTTATGAACAGTCAAAGAAACGGCTGGTTCTTTCCACCACAGGCAACAGGGCAAAAAGACGTCTTCCTAAGTTGTCGGCCTCCTCCCCTAGATAGAGGCGAGGAGGGGCATATTAGCAATCAGAGAGAGTAAAGGCAACAGACGGTTTTTAAATAAAAATAAGAGGTGGGGCACTTGGGTGGCTCAGTTGGTTAAGCAGTTAAGCATCTGACTCCTGATTTGGGCTTAGGTCATGGTCTCAGGATCCTGGGACTGAGCCCGGCCTTGGGCTCTGCGCTCAGCAGGGAGTCTGCTTCTCCCTCTTCCTCTGCTCCTCCCTTACCTCCACCCCCATGCGTGCTCCAAATCTAAAATAAATAAAATCTTAAAAAAAGAAAAAAAGGAAAAAGGAAAAAAAGGAGGTGAGTGTATTGGTTTTTCAGAGCTGTCATAACAAATACCACAAACTTGGTGGAAACAGGCCAGAATGCTGAAATCAAGGGGCCGCCAGGACTGTGCTCCCTCTGAACGCTCCAGGGAACAGCCCTCCTTGTCTCCTTCCAGGTCTGGGTGATCTTGGGAGCTCCTGGCCTGCAGCTGCTCCCGTCCCATCCCCTGCCTCATCATCCCATCCCTGCCTCATCGTCACACAGTGCTCCTCCTCCCTGGATGTCTGTGTCCTCTCCACTTACACAAGTTATTGAATTTAGAGCCCACCCGAACCCTGTACAATGTCATTTTAACCACTCACATCTGCAAATAACTTATTTCCAAAGGAGGTCACCTTCTGAGATTCCAGGAGCAAATGAACTCTGGGAGAATACACCATTTATCCTGTTACCATGATGACAGAGGAAGATTGGAGAATTTTCTAGAATCATCAGAGCTAAAAAGAACATCAAAGATCCCACAGATGGTAAATGGAGTTCTTCTCTGATACCAACCCCAAAGAACTGGTGGTCTGGTGGTGGCCTCCAGAAGTGACGCTCAGAGATGGAGCCCCGACCCTGCATCTGCTTGCCCCTGCGGCCCCTGAGGGATGCCCACCATGCCCACCGTGGGGGTGGAATGGGGGACTGATGATGAACTCCACGTCTCTGTCCTCCCTGAACTGATTCAACACCCTCAACTTTGCAGAGGCAGAAACTGCGCCCATGGAATGTGTGAGTCACATCTTGGTGGAAGAAGCAGGACGAGAGGCAGTCACAACAGTGAGAGATACAAGCTCCCTGCATTACAGACGAGCTAGGTGCTCTGGGCAAACACTGGAAATCAGCGGATGGTCTTCACTGGCAGAAACTGGTTTCACCTACTTAATAAAGTGTTTCACTAATGTAGGTCAGTAAACTTCCTTCCTTCAACAAACATCAGTGTGTGATTCTCACAACACCAGAAATGAGTCCTAAGAATACCTAGTTTAGTTGTAAGAGACCATATAAGGGAATATGGAGGTACCCTCCCCCCCCAAAAAAAAACCAGCGCCCATAGTATTATGGTTCCACCGAGGGGAGAGAGACTCAGCCCAGGCTGGGCAGAGAACATCACAGAAGACTTATTGGAGGAGGAGACCCCAAAGTCGAAAGGATGAACAGGAGTCATCCAGGGATTAGAGAAGAAAAAGGCCCTAACTAAGAGCATGAGCGAAAGCCAGGATCAAACTTCATTAACCTTCTTAAACCAGTGCGCTGTTGTAAACTGTGTGGTTTTATGTCCTTTGGAGAAAGGGCCCCACAACATGGTCTTTCTTGAAACGTGGCACCTGAGGTCTGCATGACTCTCCTAAATTGGCATTCTACCAGAAGCAGAATGATAAAACCAGCCGAGTTTCCATTTTTGCCTTGGCTGTCAGGGTACTCGACTGCAGCACATATAGTCAGCTTAAGAATCTGGAATAATTGCTTTGTCCTCTCTCCACAGAGTAGGTCTATTTTGTACTTTTACACATTCAGCCTGACTGTAACACGTCTTACGTACCTTATGTTAACCTTATTAAAGGGAAGTGGGATATGAATTATAAGGATGCTGGTAAGGAATATGTGCCCCTGTCTATGTAGAGGCATGGACCTGGAAATCTAAAAGCTATCACCCATCATCCCCTAACCTTACATTAGACTCCACACGGCTAATCTTCTTCAAAAACCCAAACATACCACCCTCGCAGACTCACTTTACTCACTGAGAGAATAAAATGGAAGGGTCTGAGTTACAAAGGTTGAACGCCCAACCACCGAAGACCTGATCCTCCTTTACCCTCTGCAGCCCAGCAACCTCCTGGGCAGGCTTCTCCACCTCAACTGCCCCCGTTGCCAACAGACACTCAGGGGACCCACTCTGGGGACCTGGGGTCGGGGCCGGTAATTTCACTCTTTGCCCAGATGTAGGCAATACAACTGTCTGGGGACAATGAGCCAACCAGAAATTATTTTTTAATTGCTTGCTGCACACGGAGCACTTGCTAAGTGCCACTGGAGAAAAAGCACAAGGCACCGCCTTGGACATCAAGGAATTCATCATCTGGGGCCTAGAGACACGGGGCCTGCCTCCAGGGTCCTCATACTGCTCAACTCCAGAAGGTGCCATCTCAGAGGCCCCAGCTTTAGGCCGCCATCCCAATGCTGGTTCTGCGAGACCATGGAGCCTGACCAAGCTACTAAACCAACCTCCTCAGTGGTTGTGAGAATCGAGACATAAGACATGTGAGGTCAGGGACACCTGTGGGGCTCAGTGGTTGAGCGTCTGCCTTTGGCTCAGGTAGTGATCCTGGGGTCCTGAGATCAAGTCCCACATTGGGCTCCCCGCAGGAAGCCTGCTTCTCCCTCTGCCTGTGTCTCTGCTTCTCTCTCTGTGTCTCTCATGAATAAATAAAATCTTAAAAAAAAAAAAAAAGACGTGAGTTAAACTAAAAAGTACCTAACACATAGTATGTGCTCAATTAACATCAGTTCAACAAATCGTTATCCAATCAGAGCAAAACCCAACCGTATCAGGTAGCTCCA